>NC_090921.1:797831209-798141745 GCF_040938575.1 Ambystoma mexicanum | reverse complement strand
AGGGTCTTTTGTGAGAAGCCCTGACAGATCTCACACGTGTCCGCCGTATGATGAGGGTGAAGACAGTAAATAAATACAGTCCATATGCCCGTCTCCTTCATACACTTTAAGACCGCATGTAGCACACGGACGAAATAACGCCTTTCCAGACATTCTTCGAAAAGAAACAGTCGAAGAAGAAGAACGCACAACCTAATAAAATAGTAGATACTCGAGGTAATCCCACTACTTTGGAAGACGGTTGAAATCTGAGGGAGCCGCGGGGGCGGGGCTATTTATACCTCTACGTCCTAGTGGCGCTGCCGTACGCGGCCCAAAATGACGTAGGACAGGACACAAAAGTAACAGAAGTTTTCCTATGGAAAATGTCTATATAATTTACCGAGGATTCCCAGCCTGACGACGGGGAATTTTCTAAGCATGTGAATCCATGAAAGATCCAATGCTGGAGAAGAAAACATTCACGAGGAATACACGAGGCGCATCGAGTCTTCGAGGCAACCATGTTTGGGGAAAAAACGGAACTGAGGCTTTAGGCGCCGTGCGTCCTATTTATAACATCTGGTGTCGTTGCTGTTAGGGAGAATTCTCTGATAAGGCTAATTTCCCAAACCTAGTGAGTCCCCCAGCAACTTTGCTGGATTTTTGGGGTTTGTTTTTTTCTCCTGCTAAGAGTGAGACTCTTTTACGCCCACTCTTAGACATGATTTGAGTTATGTCCTTGACTTGTTATTGCTTATGGGCTTTCTTTTTTACTCCATAGGGTATCATCTATTTTTCTGTATGTGTGGTACACAGCACCCTCAGTGCAGTACCACAGGGGTGTCACAGTGACCCCCAAACAGACTCCATACCCTGGAACGGACTACTGTCTCCCAGGGCATGTACATTCACCATTGGCTTTACTAGTCCAAAATTGTGAACAGAACCAGTACAAACGATCATATTGTGGAAGTACTGGTAAGAGGTAATTCGATTGCCCCTGGGTCTGTTTTCGAGGGGGCACTGTCCCATCCCCCCTCATCGAGCTTCTGGCTGGTGGCAGTGGTTACCACGCGAAATATTCCTCCGGAATATTCTCTATGGGATTTTCCCATTGATTTTAAACGCATCACTTTTTGGTGCAATAAATCACCGGATGGGTCTTTTTACCAGAACTAGATTCTAAAATGGCGTTTGTGTCCGTCTCTGTAACTCTGACCAAGGTCGAGCCCTTTGTTCCACTATTTTGGCGGGCTTCTTCACAGAAGCCCTCCAAATGGAGCCACTCTGTCTGGGTTCCACAGGAAGGGTGGAGGGGGGAATTGGCACCCTGGACTGTGTTGCCTTAGCAACCCAAGTCACACTCTACTCTGATTGGCCCAGTGGTGAGCCGCCCAGTTCACCACTTAGCATGTGTGATTGACAGCTAGGCTGATGAATGGGGGTTTTTCTGCATAAAAGCAGGGCCTTTGGGGCTGCAACTTTAGAAGTCGCCACAGGACCTAAGAATTCGAAGAGGGAAGAAGCTGAGCCACCTGCAACCGAGGACACTACCAGTGAAGCCCTGCTGCAACAAACTCACCACTTTTCCAACGACAAGAGAAGATCTTCTGCTGGAGAGTCTTCTCCCTTTGGGCTGGTAGGACTAACCAGTTCGCCCCTTTTCGCTTCCAAAGACGTCACTTGGTCGAATCGCCCGTGCCACGCACCACGGAGGCCGGATAGCCAGGCTCACCACTTTTGACCGTGAATAAAAGGACCGCACCTTTTAATCGGGAACTCCGCGGCTGGTTTCATCCCTGTGCAGTGCAACGACTCCACGTTTCCTCCTCAACGAGATCTTCTCTTCCCATGGTCGGAACCACAAACCTCAACCACTGCCAGGAACAACTGCCCCCGCTGGAGCTTCCTTTCTCTTTAAGGTACTGTGTCCTGCCTGGCCTCCCTTTCTACAGATTGCTAAAGGTGACCCTTAAATCCTTGGCTTCTAAACTGGGTTGGCTCCAGGCCTTCTAACTATATATTTTGACTCACCCCAACGTTTTTTGAACACTCTGCAAAGACTTTCAGTGCACCTTAAACCGTGTGATCCTGGGCACATTTCGCTTGGCTCCATTTAAAGTGGGCCTGGCCTATGAACTTTGGCTCTACAGTATAACCTGCCTTTCTCCCCTTGCTCTGAACACTTAAGTGTTGGGAACTGTTTTATTTTATGCTCTGCCTTTTCTCTCCCTTTTTAATCTAAACTATTGGAGTGCCATCTAGGTTAAGCGCTCACTTCTGTCTTAACAACTAGTTGTGCTTTAACCCTGAGGGAGGTGTGTATACTTACCTGACTGTGTTTTAGATTACTTTTCATTGAGAGTGCTAGTGTATTGCCTAAAGTGTTTTTTAAATAAATAATTATATACTTTTTATACAAAGCTATGGTCAGTGTTTGTTTGCTCTACTGTGTTCTGACCTTATTGTGTATACTCTGCATACTGCCCTACTCTTCTTGAGAGAAGTCTGATTGCTCAGCCACAGCTACCAGGTAAATCTGGGTGGTGCAGACTGCTACCAATTGGGTTTACTGCTGCTCCTGTAGTCTTAATCTTTTTGCAGTGTTCCCCAAGGGAACTGCACAGGATTCTGCCTAACAGTTGCCCTCGATGGAGGCTTTCGAGAGACATCGACCCGACACCATCGAAGCAGGATGCCCTCTGCCGAAAAAGTTTCTGAAGTACACAGCTGTGGACATTACATGTCACAGATGTGGAATACGTTGGGAGGACACAATCCATTCGAAGTGTGGCTGAGGATGAGCCGAAAGCAAGAGTGTATCCCCTTCCAACTGCATGTACTTGGAGTCGAGGCGCCTATTGACAGGTTGGGCCGAGTGCGGCTTGAGCCACCCCTTTTTGGCCAGGGCACCAACGTCGTCCTTCTGCATCAGGATCCCCGTCTTGGAGGGGGGCCTTAGTGAGAGGACTTCTGACAAGACCCTCTCTTCAGGCTGTTCGACCTCTGGTTGAGCAAGGCCCAGGTATTCTGCCAGGGGTGGGAGGCGTTCATGGAAGTCCTTTGCTGAAGATGGCGTGTCGGGGTCCTCCTCTTCGTCTGTGTCCACCTGAGTGCTTGGAGGATCCGGAGCTGGCAGAGGGGTACTGGGCGCCGTGGGATGTGTTGTGGGAACCGGAGGCTGGTGTGGAACTGCCTGAATTGACAGCGGCAAAGGAAGCGTGGGTAGTGCTGGGGCCAAAGGGACCGAAGCCATTGGATGAATGACTATGGGTACCGGTGGGGTGACCTGGGGAGCATGTCCCTTATGTATCCCGAAGGATGGACCGCATCTGGGGTGTTCGCATCAGCGCCAAGAACCTTTCGAAGAACTGGCGCTGGAGTGGCTACGGGCTGCTGGGGCCGGGGCACACTCTGCCTGGGGTGCAGGGGAAACCTGCCCTTTCGCTGCTGATGGATAAGCTGTAGGCCATGTACCTGGTTGACACCAGTCCCACCTTGTGACTCGTTCCTCCACCCGCTCTGCTAGAGGAGGTATCGGGCGAGCGGCAATCTTGTTTGGCACGGAGGCCATTTTGTTAAGCTGCGTTCCACGTGCCGAAGTTGTGGTGCCTGGCTCGCTGGAACCAGCCCCGGCCGGTGCCTGGAAGGCGTATTGCCCTCGGCAGAGCTGCCAGTAGTGCTGCATGAAGGCGCCCCCTCGGACATGATGCCGGTACTAGAGCGTGGCCCCTCGGGAGTAACCCCGCTAGAAGAACCCTGCGGTCCCTCAGCACTAATACCGGAAGGATCCGGAGATCCCTCGGCTGCAAGGCCGGTAGCTGGACTAGCCTCAGTAGGTGTGGTGGTAGAAGAACCCAGAAGGTTCCTCCCGGTCAGGCACTTCCTCATGGAAGGAATCGCCCTTGCGGGATGCAATGGTAAAAAGAGGCCTTGCCTTAAGCCTCGAGCGATGTTTGACGAAGTCCTTTAGGTCCTTCGGAGGTGACTTCTGGAAGAACTCCCTCCACCTAGCTAGCCTGTTCTTCAGAGCCATTGGTGTCAAGGCGTTGCACGCAGAACAACCTTCCCAGACGTGGTTGGGCCCAAGGCAGCGGAGGCAAATGGTGTAGGGGTCTGATGTGGGGAAGAGTCCCTCGCAGGCTGGACACCTGCTGAAGCCCGCTCAAGTCGGCATGCGCCGGGCAGGAGCGTGGCGTCGGAGGACCAAGTATCTAGAAGAAAAAGACAAAAGATAGAAGAATACCCAGGGAAGAGCGCGTGGTATTACATGGCCAAAGCGAAACCCAGGAGCGCTGGTGAAATCGGCGCATTCCTGTCAACGCGGAAAAGGGGACTGAGGAGTGGCACTGGTGGGCGGAGTCAGAAGGGGAAGAAGATTTTTCTGCTGAAAAAGGTTGTCTCCCGTCCCTCCTGAGGGACGCCCATTCCGTATATAGGAAAGGGGACGGGACGTAAGAGTGAGAAGTGTGAATCTTTAATTCTCGGGGGAACCTAAGCTTTACTGCAACTGGGTTTTAAACCTCCTCAATTTCATAAGGTCCTATCAATCTTGAGATAAATGTATTTCTCCATTCGAATTTCTATTTTTTGTAGAAAGCCAAACCTTTTTGATACCCTGGACTTGCCCGCCTATGACTATCAGCAAACCTCTTTATGCTATCCCTTACTTCCCTGTAAAGCCAGCCTTGCCCGTTCCAGTTTCCCTCATAACTTGTAGTGTTTCTCCTACCTCAGGGCAAGATACTTCAATGGAAGGTTCAGGGGATGATAGTCCTGATTGCAAAAGAAAGATGACATCTTGATGGAACCTTTCGTAACCCTGTTATAACAAAATCCTGCCAGCTATACAAGATTCACCCAACTACAATCAGATTGAAGGAAACACCTGAAAAACTTCCATAGGTTGAGACGAAACTGAGGATGAATCAGTATCTCTTGGGTTGTTGTCAGATTCCGTTTTTTGTAACTCTCCCTCTTGCTGATATGCCAAAACTGTCGCTACACACTGGCGTGCATCTTGGTATTTCTGGTTGGATAGATTCACTATTTGCAGATTGGGGCTTGATGCTTCATCCCTGGTTGTCTCTCCGAGTTTGGGGCGTGAATGGCTTCTCCTGTGGTGTGGATTGTTTATCCTATGGTAGCAGGATAGGTCTGTTTAATATAGGCATTCGCTGAGGTAAACATCATCCAGGGGGCCATTGACCTTAAGGTACACCTCAGTGTCATCAGCATACTGATGGATGGCTATGTTGGGGTCATTTAGGAGAGTTCCCAAGGGTTCCAAGTATAGATTGAAGACGATTTGGAAAGAATGGTACCTTGGGAGACCTCACACATGACTGGGAGTCGGATGGATCTGAATAAGCCCATCTGAACAACTTTGTGCTTACTGGATAAGTAAGCGGCAAACCATTTTAGAATGGTTCCATGGAAGCCCATCCTGTTGGAAGGGAGGGAGAGGAGTATTTGGTGATCAATTGTGTCGAAGGCAGCTGAAAGGTCTAAGAGGACTAGGAGACACGAGTCCCCACTGTCGTTGATTTAGAGCGCATCGTCCACCACTTGCATGGTTTCAGTCTCAGTGTTGCATTTGGGGTGGAATCCGGGTTGGTAATCAGAGAGTAGGTCAAGCTAGTCGATTTTGACAAGTAGTTCGCAACTAATTTCTCAATAAGCTTCCCGATGAATGTGTAGTGCGTGTGTGTGAAAAATGAGCTAAAGGAACATGGTGCCGATGCGTGGCCATTTTGGGTATTCACTTCCATTACCGCAATGAAAGCCTACTTTTTCATGGGCTCAGTAAGTAAAGGGGCATTTTGATACAGAAGCAAGGTCACATAATTATGTCAGATGAACTAACTATGGAGAATAGTTGTTGTATTGTCCGCTGAAGGACGAGCCAAAAAGGGAGACGGAGCGCTCTGCAGGTGCAATGATAAGGGTTACTGGGAATGAAGGCAAGGGAGAGAAGCTGGGTTTTTCAACATCTAGCTGGAATTTTCCACCCTTTGCTCCTCATGCTTATTGTCTGCTCTTTGGCCATCGGCAGTCTGGTAACCAATGAGGAGCGGGGAATCCCCCATAAAGAGAAGAGGTATTCCACTTGGGAAAACAGATAGAACTTGGACCCCTGGGTGATGCAGTCTTGCTGAGAGGGAGGATGCTCCGCTCCAGAACCCGTTAGCACGAGTGATCTCTCTGCCTACCTGCTCTGGGACTTAGCAGTGTCATGGTAGATGAGATGAAAGTGTCTTCTGCAACCATTCTAAAGGTGATGATCTCTTTCTATGTCTCTGTATAATTGACTATACGTTATATGTGTGTACAAAGAGTGAATAAAGGGCCTATAACGAGACATTTTTCATTATAACTAATGGTCCAAGTATGATTCCTTGCCTATCTGAGTCCAATAACTTGTTTTGTTAAGGTGTAAGGGGGTGTAACTCTGAGGTCCCTATACGTGGCCAAGAAAAAGCAAAACTGAACGGTAGGCTTGCAATGGGTCTGTAGTTGGCTAAGTCCTCTGAGTCAAGCAAGGGTGTTTTGAGAAGGGGTTGATGAGATTCGTCTTCAATATATCTGGGAATGCACCTTCACTGAAGGAAGTGTTCACAATACCAAGGAGTACGTTAACTGCTGGGCCAGTGAGTTGTTTAATGAGGGAGGATGTCATTAAGTAGTGGGTTTGAGTGAAACAAGCAAGCATGAGAGATTTTTAGACGAGAGAAGGGTGGCCCGGGGGCCGACAGAGGGGGTGGGGGCTCTGTCTGGTTTTGAGGCATCGATTGGACCTCTGATTTTATCCATTTTGTTAACGAAGAAGGTGCTTATTCCGCTCCATTTCGCTATTGAAGTTGGTGCCTCAAGGACAGGTGTGGGCTTGAAGCAGTGCATCACAAAGGGCTGAAGGCAAGAATGGAAAGCCATTTGTTAAGATTTTTAAGGCCGGATTGAGTTTTTAGATGCAAAGTGTAATTTTCCTGGGAGCACAAAGGCTTGTTTTTTGATGATCAAAAAGGTCCGATTACAGGGAGGGTTAAATTGAGAGCTAATGGTTTATGGGCTTTCAGGGAAATAAGTAGAATGTATGCCGAGGGCTGTATGACTTGAGATGGCAGTCACAAATAGTATTACGTGAAAGAATGCAGGGAAAATGGTATGAAAGGGCTGGAGCATCAGTGAGGATAAGGATTTTTACTGCTCCTTCAAAGCCGCGCTTATTTATTTCTCTCTCTCCCCATGCCTTAAAATGTTTATGGAAAGCCTTGAACTATCACCATTTGGGTTAATGGGTTTTTTGTCACCTGGTCTGAATAATAAACAGTTATTCATGAATGATAAATGTATTATGTGGAATACGTACTGACTATGAAAGAAGGTCACATGTCAAAGGGCTTGTACTTTTTGAATGTATTCAATGGGGTTTTAGAGCTAGAGGGATTACACTACTTTGTATAAGAGTTAGCCAATGGAGGGTTGCGGGATGACTTTGTAACAAGATATTTGTGACTGTATATAAACGGTAACTTTGTTGTCATTCAGAGAGAAATCGGGTTCGTTTTCAGCTCCAACTAAACCTTGCATGCAATAAACTTGCTTTCCAGGCAAAAGTGCATTTGTTTCTTCGCAAAAGCCGTTCTTTCGTATTGCAATGTTGAGTCACTTCCTTTCATTTTGTGACCGGCCGACGTGAGGTTGGTTGACCTGCTGCCACTCAACTGCAGCTCTTATCTGCAGAGTGCTAAAGTTTTCTGTGCATAGTAAGGGAATAGTTTCTTACCTGTAACTCCATTTCTCCAGTATACCAATGCTGGAGAAATGGAGTTACAGGTAAGAACCTATTCCCTTCTCCAGCATTGGATCTTTCATGGATTCACATGCTTAGAATAGAATGCACAGCAGTGAACCTGAAACAAGGGAGGAGGTGTGAATGCAATCCAGCACCCACCCCATCTTGCAAAAGGCGAATCACAATCACATAAGATTCGAAATTAAAACGTGCCACAGTACTGCACAGAGTAATATTCATATAAGCCATAAAAGCATACATAAAACACACGCATTTACATCTATAAATATATTCGTACATATATATATATATATACATATATAAATACATATCCAAACCAGCATAGACAGTTCTTGAAGAAGAGGGCTTACCTTACTGAAAAAGATGTCGCAAGACTGCTCGTCCCATTTGTATCTCGTTCGCATGTTGTCGTTCGAGGCAGTAGTGGCGGGTGAATGTATGAGGCACTGACCATGCTGCTGCCCTGCAGATGTCTGTCAGTGGAACCCCCGCTCAGAACGCCGTCGATGACAAAGTCGCCCTGGTTGAGTGAGCTCTCGGACGTCCTTTTAGCGGTTTCCCCGCTTTTGAATGACAGAAGGCAATCGTCGACGAGACCCATCGGGCCAGTCCTTGTTTTGAAATTGCCTTCCCCTTTGCCGAAGGCTCATATGCAACGAAGAGTTGCTGCGTAGATCGAAGTTGTTGAGTTCGATGAAGGTAAAATTTTAGAGCTCTCTTGACATCCAAGGTATGCAAGACCTTTTCCGCAGCTGATGAGGGGGTCGCGAAGAAGGTGGGCAGGACAATGGATGTGTGTTTATGATAAGTCGTAGGAACTTTCGGGATGAAACGAGGACTTGTTGACAAAATCACCTTGTCTTTGAAAAATCTGAGATACGGAGGGTCTATGACCAATGCTTGCAACTCTGAGATCCGTCTAGCCGATGTTATAGCTATTATGAAAGCCACTTTCCATGATAAAAACTTCATCGACGATGTGGCCATTGGCTCAAAGGGTGGTTTCATTAACCCTGCTAGTACCATGTTCAGGCTCCAGGTCGTTGGAAAACGCTTAACCGGAGGGAACGTCCGGAACAAACCTCTCATGAAGTGCTTCACTAACCTGTCACTAAACAAGGGCGTTGATTTCCTCCCTCTTGTGAACCTAGAGATGGCCGCCAGGTGAACCTTTAGTGATGAAAACGACAATCCACTCTTCGCCAAGTGTAGTAGTTACGGAAGAAGCTGTTCCGGAGTAACCCTGAGAGGTTCCACTCCTGCCTGTCCTTGACACCACGTACAGAATCTTCTCCACTTACACCTGTAGGACTTGTTGATGGAAGGGGCCCGCGCAGCCTGTAAGATCTTCCGACAGTCCGAGGGAATGTTCAAGGCACCAAATTCTGAAAAGTCAGGAGCCAAGCTGTGAGGTTGAGACTGCTCAGATTGTGATGCCACACTGTTCCTTCGTCCCGGGACAAGAAGTTGGGAACCTTCGGGAACGTTATCGGATGATCCGCTGACAGGTGAAGCAGGTCGGAAAACCATGGCTGCTTCGGCCAACACAGCGCTACCAGGATGACTCAGCACCTGTATCTGCGTATCCACTGCAGAGCTCTCCGTATCAGAGGAAACGGAGGGAAGGCATAGAGGAACTTGACCGTCCACGGGAAGGAAAACGCTTCTCCCACCGAATCTTCCTGTGGCCACCTGCTGACGTACATCTCGCACTTCTTGTTCGTTTTCGTGGCGAAGAGATCCAGCGGAGGCCGCCCCCATTTCTCGAAGACCTTCGACAATTGATCAGTGTCTATTTCCCACTCGTGAATCTGGTCCATATTTCTGCTGAGCGAGTCCGCCTGCTCGTTCCTTACTCCTGGAAGGTGATGAGCTACGATGGATATATCGTGTTTTAGAGCCCAGTGCCACACCTTCTCAGCCTCGATGGAGAGGGTTCTGGATCGTGTGCCGCCTTGCTTCCTTAAGTAAAACATCGCCGTGGTGTTGTCCGTCAAAACTCTCACTGTGGACCCCCTGATGTGAGGCAGGAACGCCCTCAGGGCCCAGCGCACCGCTCTCAATTCCAGAACGATGATGTGCAGGAGAGATTCCTTCTGAGACCAAGGGCCTTGTGCCTGCAGAGTGCCCATGTGTGCTCCCCAGCCAGTTAGGGACGCGTCCGTCACTACGGTGAACCGGAACTCCGGCTCCTGTAGGGGTACTCCTTTGGATATATTCTGAACTCTCTTCCACCACCGAAGAGCTAACAGGAGCTCGTCGTCGTCGATGGTCAGCCTGTCTGACCATAGGCCCTGAGCCTGCGTCCAACGATCTGCCAAAAACTGTTGCACTGGCCTCATGAACAGGCGGCAGTTAGGCACCAGAGGAATGCAGGACGCCATAGCCCCCAGGATTGATGTATATTTTCTCACCAACAGTTTGGAATTGATTTTCAACTGAATTGCCAATCAACTGAGCCTGGTGATCCTGTCGAGGGATGGTCTGACTAACCCTAACTGGGTCTCGAACTGTGCACCCAGAAACACCAAGCTTCTCGACGGCGTTAACGAGGATTTTTCAAAGTTTATCGCAAACCCCAACCGTTGCAGGAGGCTTATGGTGTCCTGTAGACTCCTGTGCGTCGACATAGGGGAGGACCCCCTCACCAACCAGTCGTCGAGATACGGGTATACATGGTGGCCTTGCCTTCTCAGCCAGGCTGCCACCAGAGGCAAGGATTTCGTGAACGTTCTGGGTGAAGATTTCAGTCCAAAGGGAAGAACTGTGAACTGGTAGTGAGTCCATCCTACCACAAACCTTAGGTACTTCTTGTGTCGCCGACACATCGGTATGTGGAAGTATGCGTCCTGCAGGTCCAGAGATGCCAGAAAATCCCCTTTTTGAACTGACCGGATCACCACCTGGAGCATGAGCATCTTGAACTTTATGTTTTTCAACAATTTGTTTAGCTCGCGCAGGTCTAGGATGGGACGCCACTTTCCATTTGGCTTTTTCTCCACAAAGTATCGGGAATAAACCCCTTGATCCCTTTGTGATGACGGGACTAGTTCTATCGCCCCTTTTTGTAGCATAAGTGCTACTTCCTGCAGCAAAAACGCTCAGATGGGATTGAGCTACACACGCCGGTGGAATGTGCGGAGGGTTGCTCTTGAATTGCAGTGAATGTCTGTATTTTACTGTGTCCAACACCCATTGATCTGTTATTAGCTCCCATTCGTTGATGTAACATGATACTTTACCCCCCAGAACGTTCCGATGGCCGTCACTGCTGGTCCTTGTTCAAGTCGACGACGAGTAACCTGCTCTCTTCTTGGGGGCCTGGTAGTCCCGGCGACATTTAGCCGCTTGCGAAGCTCGCCTGTATCCCTGAGAGGAATATGCTGGCCTACCGAAGGGTCGGTCCCTCGATGCCGAGAATCTTGAATTCCCCGATGCTCCCCTGAAGGGACGAAAAGACCGGAAGCTCAGACCACTCTGGAGGGCCCCGAAGGAACGCGCCGTGTCGAGTTCTCCTTCATGTCCTTCAGGGCTTCGTTGACCTTCTCGCCGAAGAGGTCGTCTCCTTCAAAAGGCATATCAGGTACCTTGTACTGTACCTCCGGTCGGAAGTTGGTGCATTTTAGCCATGCTTGCCGTTGGAGAACCACACTGTTGCTCACCTGCTTAAACCCTGACTCCGCAAGGTCTACTGCGATGTTTATGGCATGATTTGAAGCCGCTTCACCTTCCCTGACCAGCAACATAGCCGCTTTACGATGTTCATCCGGAAGGTGTTCCAGTATAGGAGCCAACCGATGCCACATCTCCCTGTCATATCTAGCAACTATGGCTAGAGAATTGGCCGCCTTCACTGTGGTAGCACATACCAACAGGACTTTTTTGCCGAAAAAATCCTGTCATCTGGCATCACTTTGCGGGGGGGGGGGCTTGTACTCTTATGTTGAGCCCTTGCCTTTCTTGCCGCCGCCGCCGAAACCACAGAGTCAGGAGTTGGTTGTGAGGAAAGGCACTTGGGAGTAGAGTCCGGGGCTTTGAATTTTTTCTCTAGACGACCCTTCATCGCTGGCTCTGAGAAAGGGTGACGCATGGTTTGAAGTCCTTCCTTCCACACATGATCCAGGATGGGCACTGAAAACACCGACCTTCTCCTTTTCCCCATGTGGTCGAAAAGAAAACAGTCCTTTTTTTCTTCTTCTTGGGCCAGCCCGAATTCCGTACAAGCCCTGGCCATCATGTTGTGAAATGACCCGATATAGTCTGGGGGAGACGGCTGAGCCGGGCTCCTCGGGTTTTCCAATTCTGCATCGGACTCCCAGGTCGGACCCCTGGAGGGGGAAAGGGAGACCACTGACGAGGCCCTGCTGCCTGATTCCGAATCCAACAGTTCCCCTTCCTCGCAGCGTGGGGCTGAGAGGTTTGCTTCCGGCGGCACTGCCGCAGGGGTTGAAGGTGGTGGGCGGTGAGACGGGCCCGGGTCGTCGACGACCGACCTGGCCGGAGTTGTTTGAGGTAGTCTGTCATCCAGTGTCTTCAGCAACGTTTACAACGTGGACAAGACCTCCAATGACAAGATTGATTGCGGATTGAGCAGGGGGGCGGAGCCCGGAATGCTCCCGGAAAGAGGTGTGGTAACTTGTAACCCCAGGTCTGCAGGGGCAGCTATTCTCTCACCCTCCTCTCCCGAGGACACCGGCAAGGCCTCTTGCTGTAGAAGTGCCTCCGGCAAAATTGGGTCGAAGACCTCTGGACGCCAGGCCTCCTGCGGGATTTCCGTCAACGTCGTCGCCTGCGGTCCAGGAACGGTTGATGTCAACTGCGTCAGCGGCAGAGAAGTAGTTGACGACTGCCCTACCGTCGACGACGGTGGTGGTCGTGCAGGCTTATGCGTTGTTCCCGCCTTTTCTGAACCCGACCTGCGTTTCTCTGCCTCTCGACTCGAGGTAAATCTATGACGATCGCCCGAGGAGGATTTAGATTTTTCTTTGTCTTTCCTCGCTGAAGAGGAGAACGAAGAGGCCTTCTTCGAAGAAGAGTCCCTGGAATGGCCTACCGACAATTCCTTGTCCACCGGTCGCGATTTCTTTACCGGGGGTTCCGACGACAATGAGCGGCGCGGGGCCCCTGAAGATTTTGACACAGACTGCGCTGCGTGTGGAGTCCACCTCCGAAGGCGGGGATGCCCCCGCTCCGTCGTTCAACCATGCTACAAGTCTGCGACTCCGATGAGGGTGCAGACAGTATATGCAGTCAATATGTCCGTCCCCCTCGTACATCTTCTTTAGTCCGCACGTAGCGCACGGGCGGAAAAGTGCTTTTCCCGACATCAGGAGAAAAACTGCAACAGCACAACCTAACCAAGTAGAAATTACATGAGGTGCTCCCACTTTGTAGACGGTTGAAATCTGAAGGGAGCTGCGGGGGCGGGGCATTCATACCACTATGTCCTAGTGGGGCGTGCGTACATGCGTGGCCCAAAACGACATAGATAGGACACAAAAGTGTCGAACGTTTTCCTATGCTTTATAAGCTTACCGAGGGTTCCCAGTCTGTCGACGGGGAATATTCTAAGCATGTGAATCCATGAAAGATCCAATGCTGGAGAAAGAAATGGCCTGCAGGCGTCAAATTAATTGAAGACCTGTTTGCTCACTCGGCTAGGAGGTGCCGTGTTCCAGTTGGGCAGGTTTTTGAAAGGGCACCGCTGCAGGAACTATCAAAGACCATCTATTTATTATGCAAGTGCATTCTTGCGAGAAAACCAAGGGGGAGAGGGAAAAAAGTAATGTTTTAATTTCATGGGATTGTACAAGAGGAGAGTGGAGTCAGAGAGGTTGATTGCATTTTTTTTTTGGATTCAGGAACTTAACTGAAAATGAATGAACGCGAGAGAGTTGACTTATGGGTGCGACGGTAGAATTAATTGTTCCATGTTGTACGTCTTCTTTTCTTTGTTTATATTTTGGTAGTCAAGGTAGTGAGAAGAGATCTTCCTGTAGCCAGGAAAAGACAATGGGCCTCATTATGAGTCTGGCGGTAGCCGTGCCGGTAAAAACAGCACAGCTGCCGCCGGAATCATTTTTTTTCCGGCACCTGGCAATGGGGATGTACCAGGGCATTACAGCCCCTGTGGACCCGCTAATTCCCCTTTGCCGGGTGCCGGAAAAAATTACTCCCCATTCCTATTTGAGTCCCATAGGACTCAATGGGAATGGAGAGGACGGGAATGGGGAGGATGGTTAATAACCAGCACCGTTAATAACGTGAAAGTCTGCGGGCGGGTGCCATTTCGCCCGCCAGGTCAGACCCGCCTGCATAACTCAGTCTGCCGATCTGGTAATAACGGGGCTGGTAGCTTAATAGCACTGTTGTTACCATCCAGGGAAATTCCTAATGAAGCCCAGTATTTTAGTCTTAAATGCTGTACTAGGGGGGAAAGAAAAAAGTGGCAGTGTTGTAGTGGAAAACACAACACTCTTCAGTGCTCGAGCAGAGGAGATTTGTTCATAAGGAACCATGGTATTGTGTTTTATTATTGATAATATGCTGTCTTTTGAATGATTAATGCAAATTTGTGACATGGTTTTTGTGGTGAGAGTGAGGAAGAAGTGAGTTTTTTAGGGGGTTCTAAGAATTTGGGGGAGAATTGGCTTTTATTTGGGATTTTCTTGCATTTTTGCCACATTGCAGGCTCGGATTTGTGTTTAGAGCAGTGGTCTTCAAACTTTTTTGGCCTGGGCCCCCCCTGAGTAAAATGGGCAGGCCGGCCCCCCCCAAATGTGCCAGATGAACTTTTGCACACCGTCACTGCACCCTTCTCACAGTACAGACCCTGGCCTCTCCCCACCCTGCTCCCACCACTATCCCAGTGCTCCCCGCCATCCTGCTCCCACCACAGTCCCATAACACAATCATACACGCATCCATACACATATTTAAATAAAAAAGAAATCACCATAAACGTACCTTCTGTAGTGGCATGCGCATGGTTGCTAAAATGCCCCGCTCCAGCTTGCTCTGCCCATATGTGCGAGGACGCTCAGGAGCACCCTCTCGCACACACATACATGCAGTGCCCCAGCCAACATTTCCAATGAGCTATGCAAAGCTGGCGAAGCAAAACGCCCCCAGCGTTGCATGGCTCAGTGATCATGTGTGGCTGGGGAACTGAACTGTCAAAGGCAAACAATGTTTTCCTTTGACAGTTCAGACAGCCCAGGAGCACTCCCTCAGCTGGAAAAAGCAGCTGAGGGAGTACTCAGTGTTTCACTGGGCTGGCTCCTCAGCTCCTCTATAATGGGAGAGGGGGCCAGTGGGTGGACGCCCCCTCACCCATTATGGATGAGCCGCCAGGCTTGAACTGGCCTATAGGGCAATAGGGCTATGACCGTACCAAAAATGCAAAATGTTAGTGTAGGCCAGTCAAAATGGCCCACTTTTTTGGCCAATGTGCCCCAGTTTGAGGAGTTTACTTCACTATGCAACTAGTAGTTTTGACCATTATCGCTGAATAAACATTCTTTAAATATCACAATTTGTTTACATTTGAACAAAAAACACCCCCTTGGGTACTATTCAAACATTCAGTGACTAAAGGACTGAATATCCATTTGCAACTGCTGGCCACTTTTTCATTGGTGCCTAAGGCCGTTTTATGGTCCAGCCTGACCATGTGAGCTGCTCGTGCCCATTTCCTCCAATCTAAAAAAAAAAAAGTTTCTTTTTTTGTTTTTAAAAAAAATAATTTTACACACATTTCACTCTGGGCTCTCACGCCCCCCCCTGGGATGCGGCCCCACAGTTTGAAGACCTCTGGTTTAGAGTCTTGTTTATAAGGATATTAATGGAGTATGGAGACTCGGTTTGATCATCTGTGCCAGTCGCTTCCAAGATACAAGGAGAAGGTTTTAAAATATCTGTTGGGGTGGTGAGGAAAGGTCTCACTGAGAAAGAGGGGTTCATGTTGCGTGTGCCATATTTGTGACTGGGGGAGCAGCGAAGTTGGCACGATGTAGTAATTTCTATATGTATCTAGCATAGTTAATGTGAATGGGATGTGTTATTTTAAAGGGTTACTTTGTGTTCAAGTTGATACATATTAGATCTGAACGCGCACAGCAAGATAACAGTCAAAATCGCCAATGAAACATGAACACAATCTAGATATGCGAGGAAGGGGACTTGTCATGGAAAACCCACTGTGACGAAGAGACGGTAGTTATTAAACATGCATGCACACTGAGATACATACATAAGGAAATCATAAATCTACATGGAGTAGGCTCTTTTTATAAAATTATTAAACTCTGCAGTCAGGGGATCGCGAGGTGTATTCTGAGTGAATGGGAACAACTGGTTTCTCAGGGTTAAGGCCGAAAGGAGAAGTAATGATTAACCGAGCAGATGGTCAGCCAACAAACCGTCTAGGGTTTCTATGACTTGGCAGTATAACAAAGGAATATGTAATCTTTTTAAGTGCATGGTAGCTTGTTATTTATTGTTCAGTGGGATACAGTCTTTTGCTTTTGACCAACAATAAACTTGTGGTAAAGTGCAGCTCGAGGCCAGTGACCTGATACTCATGGGTTTCGATGGTTTTCTCAGGATGTGCAATTCATGTTGAATTGGTAGTCATTTAGATTAGTGTTCTGGAGACGGAAGTAAGTCGGGGTGGGTGAGTTGGTTATCGCCAGTTCAAAGGGAACCTGTTTATTATTTTTCTTCTCATGTTGTTTGAAGTATTTGTGCAAACATGTACAATTACGTTTAGGGTTGGGTCTCAGCACCGGCAACTTGTAATAGATGTATGTGAATGTGTAACTATAGGATGATTTCATGACCTGCCACATACAAATCCAAAAATGGGGTGTGTTATAAACATAACCTGAAGATGGTAGTTAAGATAACTGCAACTAATGGGAATGGGGTAATTGGAGAAAGATTGAATTTCATTGTATTCGCTTTGATCAATCACATGCAGAGGTGGCTTATAATAAAATATATGGAAGTGTTTTAACTGTTGCAAAAATAATAATGTGCCACCTTGTGTGGTTCTGAGAGATTCGAGTTAGCTTGACTCTGCAGCATCATCTAGCCCCTCCCTGGACGACTGTACAATAAACCTGGTTTACGTACAAACGTGTAGTTGCTTCTTAAGTGGTGGGCCTTCTTGGGGTAAGGTGTTTAAAGGACCATCCGCACATATCAGACAATGGGGTAAAAGAAACATAGGGTAGAATGTTTACATTTTGTCCTGAAAAAAGCACACATGATGCAGGAATGGTGGAGAATATGTATACCTTCTTATCAACGAGGTATAAGGGTAAGAAATTAGAAAAAAGGCAGAGCATTTTGGAATTGTGGAGGATATTCAAGGAGACAGGAAAAGTCCATGAAGGTGAGGTCGGGGAAGTAGGGCAGATGCAGGAGGGCTTAGAGACCCCTAACACCCACCACCATATGGGTGCTTACCCTTATCGCCCGCTGCAGGATATAAAAATCCCCAGTATTTGCCTAGGTTTGGTGGACAGATGGAAGGCCAGTTAGGAGAACCATATGGATTCCAGAGTTGGTCTTGAGGGAGAATGGGACATTTGTCACAGGATTGTAGGAGTAGGCTATCATACTTGTATGACTTGCGCACTAATCCCAATAGACCAGCAGGTAGGTTTGCGGGTTATCCTTCTCCACAGATGCAGAACCTGACCATACCTTGTGCCCCAGGATCTGTGCAACCACAGCAAGCATGGGTAGGAGAGAACCCAGAGTGTGAGGCTGCACAGACCTATGGGCCCCAGTCAGCTGTGCCAGCACAGGCACCTGCAAGAAACCCGAAGGTGTCTCCCTAGCTAGTCCCCGGGGATCTATCATCCAGGTAGCCAGGACACGGCCATCGCTATTGGATCCAGTTCCTGGGGGTGGAGCAGTGAGGGAGGATCACCTGGATGGGGGTCCTCGGGGAGTGGGAGTGAGATACTGACGGGTGAGACGTGGTATTCCCCTTCCTTTGAGACCTTTTCCCCCATCCTCTCACGTAGGACATTCCAAACCACTGCCCCCACTTCCAACACAAACACTTTCGCACAACACAAAGAACAACAAACTACCACCAGAGCCGTTTACCTGACATGTCCCAATACAAGGGTAAGGCGAATTAAGGCAATTGATCAGAACCACACACACACGCAAACCTGACTGCCCTTTTCCTTCCCCACAGGGATAAAAGGTGGAGCCAGAGAGCACAGTACGAGCAAGGCAAGAAAGGCAAGCACAGCAGACAGCACGACGAGACGGCTAATCAGGTGCAGCAGATCAAACGAAGGAGAAAGGAGTAAGGAATCGAGAGGGTGGCGAGGAGAGAAGCGACCTTGCCCTTTTCATTCCAGGCCCGCTGAACCTTCGAGGAAGAAAGCCTAAGACCGCGAACAATAGCACAAGTGTCTTGCAGCAGATGTCAATGGTACACAGGGCAAGCCTATGCCGATAAGGAGGAGTGAGGGAAGCTCCCGGGGCCGTGGTACCGGCCTTGACTCCAGAAAAGCCAAAAAGCCAAGCAGTTCATCACAGCCAGTGAGTCGAAAGGGAAAACGATAAGAACCGGGCTGTGTTTAGTAAGAATCACAAAGTGGCAAGTTTGTGAACCAAGTTCTATGAACTGTGAAAGAACTGTAATAAGTGTAAAAGGGGAAACCAGTTGCAGGAAGTAACCGGCACCACGTGGGTGCTGAATTAAGAGACTCTGGTAGAGCCCCATATGAGAGAAACTACAAATATCAGCAGGCCGTAGGAGAGCCAGCGGAATAGGTCAAAGCGGTCATACTGAGGGTCAAGCAAAATCCCTGTACAATCGAAAGACTTTGATCTACAAACTAAGTGAAAGAAAGGGGAGTGAATCCCGCAGTGGAAGGAAAGAAACTAAGGTTAGTGAAATCCTGCTAACAGTCAAGAGGGGTCCGAGCCTGGCAGAGGGAGATCCAGGGGTGAAGCTCTCTCCCGGTGTTCAGGAGAAAAGAACTGATGCGTAAAATTGTGGTAAACAATAAAGAAGGGTCATCGCCCGGAAGAGGGGGACCCAGGGGTGAAGTTGTCACCCTACATGAACTGTGGTTAGCAATTGAGAAGGGTCTGTGCCCAGAAGAGGGGGACCCAGGGGTGAACCCATCACCCAGGGAACCTTGGAAAGGAACTTTCATTTGTTAAAAGGAACATTTGTTTTGTTAGTGGAAGACCTCGGGTAATCGAAGGCAAGAGACTTTCAAGGAAACGAGACTTGGCCATCGCCTGTCTTGAGAGCTTTTAGAGCTGTTGTCTCGTGCAGGAGAAGACTGTACTGCTCTCCAAGCTCCCATCTTACCCCATGTGCAAAATGTGGGGAAGGGAGACCCAAGCCATTACATCCCGAAATGTTATTTGAGAACACTTAGATCTAACCCACACCCTTTTTTGTATTAGTTGTAAGGTTTGGCAATAGGTTTCTTAGCCCTTTTATTTGACACAATACCACTAGGACTGCCTTATTTTTCATTTGATGGTCTACGCTTGCTCCCCTCTTAGACTTCGCTTTAGAATAGGCGTTTTTCCAACCTGTAAACAGAATTAATTGTTCAATAAACACCCTTGAACTGTGACACTTGTGTGTCTTACTTGTTGCAACCAAGAGTTCCTCACACACCGGTACAGCCATGGAAAAGGAATCCTTTGCCTCAAGGTACCATTACACATTAAACAAGAGCTTGTGTTTTGGGGGCAGCCCCTTTCCGCTTCCAGGTACAAGTTCATACCCTGACTAGGATAGCCCACACAGAGGGCTCTGATGTGCCCAGTCCTGTCTGTTACCGCTGGTTCAAAACAGGAACCCCAGGTAGGTCTAACGATGGGTGATTGAACTTTTTCATTTATGGTCGATACAGGGGCAACTAAATCTTGCACCAAGGAAGGTAAGTTTCCGCTTTCAGGAAACATGGTGGACACACAGGGATTCTCTAGGGATATTCTGTTGGTTCCATACACAGAGGATATACCTATTAAGGTAGGTACTCGGGATGTATTAGCTAGTTTGTTGTACTGTATAGATACCCCAGTGAATCTCTGGGGCAGAGACTTGTTGAGTAAACTGAATATGATGATCTCATTCACAGGCCAAGGTATAGTATGCTCAACCCCAGGGTTGTATCATGCAAGAACTATGGTGCTTTTGCAAGCATGTTGTAGTGACAGTGCGACAAAGTGGTTCTCTCAGGCACTGATGAGGAAGGAGAGGAATGGCACACAGTTTTGTGCATCGATCCAA
The DNA here is from genome assembly GCF_040938575.1 of Ambystoma mexicanum. Classification (NCBI taxonomy): domain Eukaryota; kingdom Metazoa; phylum Chordata; class Amphibia; order Caudata; family Ambystomatidae; genus Ambystoma; species Ambystoma mexicanum. The sequence continues at coordinate 798,121,658 of NC_090921.1, read as the reverse complement.
CACTATCGTTAAGGGAGGTATCTGACAAACAATTGTTTGAGGATGCCGAGGACACAGGAGAAATGGTCTTTGAGGTTGGTACACCTTGTCAATAATAATAGAGCATAGGGAGATACCAAAGAAGAAGGCAAAAGAGTCCAGTTGGAGGATGGTGCAGGATTTGCACCCTTTAAATAATATTGTTGAGACTGAGTTTCCAGTGGTTCCAAATCCTGCTACCATTCTCTGCAACATCCCTACTGGATCCTCATACTTTACTGTAATTGATTTCAAGAATGCATTTTTCTCAGTCCCCCTGCACCACGATTCTCAGTACCTTACTGCATTTACGTATCCTGGTCAAAGATTTCAGCATGCAAGATTACCACAGGCTTATTAGGAAACCCAGAGTATATTTAATCAAATGGTTCAGATGAATTTGCATGTGTCTAGTATAGTGGCTCAGTATGTGATGTCAATAATGCTTCTCACCTTGCTCATGACAAGGAGAAATTACAGTATTGTCAGACAGAGGTAATATACCTGGGGCAAGTAATATCACCAGCAGCAAGAAAAGGGATGCCTGCGAGAGCCTTGGCAGTTCAGAATATACCACAGCCTGTTCCCATAAAGCAGATGCAGCAGTCTTTGGGACTCTGTAACTATTGTAGGTCTTGGAGTTTTGACTACTCTAGTTGCATGAGGCCTCTGTTGCAAGGACTCAAGGGAGCACAGAAAGAGAAAGGTTTGATTGAGTGGACAGAAGAAATGAAATCTTGTTTCCAGGAACTGAAGACTGCGATCAGTAATGCTCTAGTCTTGGCAACGCTGGATTATAAGAAGCCATTCTATTTGTTTCTACAATCAAATGGGCAGGTAATGACGGCGGTCCTCCTCCAGAAAACAATGTTGAGTCATAAGCCTTTGGCTTATTATAGTGGACTCCTAGATCCAGTTATGCAAGGGCATTTCCCATGTGAGCAAGCATGTGTAGCAGCGGCTTTTGCTGTTCAAATGTCTTCAACCATTACTATGGGCTGCCCGGCGACACTGTATGTTGAACATGCAGTTTTGCGATTTTAGAGAAATCCAAATCGACACTCACTACGCAGAGAACTTCAGGATACAAGGTCATCTTGCCAAATGCATCTATTCATCCAGTGAAGTGTCACATAGTCAATCCTGCAACATTTTCAGCTGAGCCAATGAAACTGATGATGTTGTACAGGATTATGAAAGAGAGCACGAATATCAAGGAAGATGCACTAGAAGGACGAGAGGTACTCTTTGTCAATGGTTCATCGACAAACGATCAGGACATGGCTGAAAGGCACAGGATCGGCAGTTGTGGGCCTTGGGGATGGGGAGTACCAAGTCAGAGTAAAAAAGAGATTGCTTTCACATTATTCTGCACAAGCAGTGGAATTGGTAGAACTCAGAGGCGTTAGAGATGAGTAAGGGGAAGGCTGTCCCTTTAGTAGTATTTTATTACAAATTTCGATTTATCAATTAATAGCAAACAACAATAAATATACTCATAGCAAAACATCACAATACAAAATAAATTATACTCTGTTTAAAATAGAAGCCCTCCTAGTGAGTGCTCTAAAAACAGAATTATATAGATTGTACAAAACTTCTTCATCATTGCAGGTCATTATCAAACCAATTGTATCACAATAAAATCTAATATTCTTAGCCTTAAAATACAAGTTTAAAAAACTTTGCGAAGATCTAAGTAAGAAGGACAAAGTAGTAAGAAAAGTCCCAAGTCCTCCACCTTACCCCTGTTACAATGGCAATTCCTAAATGTAGCATTTGTATCCCACTTCATCCTATCTTTCAAAGGAGGAGGTTCAGACGGGTCATAATTACCAATCTCCTACAAGCCCCAGATCGAATAAAACATTTTTTTATTTTTAGTATTGTAACATATAGTTTATAACAAACTTTCATTACAATGTTCACAAATCTTGTTAGTTACATATTTCTAACTCAATTTTCATTGATACATTTCCATCTCATTTATCTAAAAAGTTTCTGACAAAACATTGTGGCACATCGAGCTTCCAGATCATCGCGACTCAGTTTCTCACCATTATTTTGTCAAGATAGTTTACAAATGCACAAGTTAACTGCACAATGTTTCCACTTAGAATAAGGAACCACCAATCCTCCATATTGTTGTTCAATGGAGCAAATTTTCCAAGATAAAATAACCTTTGATCTTTGAGCACTGGACATTCAATTATTAGATGTTTCATTGATTCAACCTTTGTTTGGCAGTATCTGCATCATTGTCTTTGGTGTCTGGGTCATGTCTCAAACAACATTTCCTTGGTTTTATATGCATTTATCCGAAGTAGCATAAAGCCGTCTCAATGGTATCTTGCCGGAAACTTTTCTAGGTATTTTGGCAATTTCTCTAATGTATTCATAGTTGGTCCCAACTCAATTGCTGTTGCTAAGGTGTTATACTTATCCACATTTAGAATGAATCCAAGCCCATTGTTTCAGTTTCTTGTTGGCTATTTGTGGTTGGGTCAATAGTGTTTCCAACTTTATGTCAGCCAATTAGAGAGTCTCCTTCAGCGTCTGGCCCCATGTCAGTAACAGGCCTCCATGTGGATGCTTGTCTGTTGGTGCAAATACTTTGTATGCCGGTTCAGGGTTAGGTATAATCATCTTCCTCAAAAGTGCCATCGATTTACACAGCACTGTTCCATATAGAGCATCTAACGCTAACTCGTGGCGGATGATGATCATGAAGATGTTTTTTGGTAGACTCAACACTCGTCTACAATACAACCCTTCTAAATAAGGCCAGATGTTATGGTTTATGTTCCAGTCAGCTTCTACGCCAAATGTAATAGCCGGAATTACTTTCTGCAAGTAAAAGGTGTGTGTTGGAATCAGGGTAAATTTCCTGTATTGATTATGTATTTTTGCACCTTGTAGGGAAAAAGATCTTGTCCGCTCGATTAGGTCTTGAACCCAGCTCCATTCCCAGATTGACTTATTGAACAGCACACCTAGGTAACGAATTTCAGATGTTATTTCGATTTTTGTTCGTGGTTAATGAACCAACTGAAGTTCTTTTTCTTTGTTCCTTTGGTCAGGCCAATCTTCAGTATTTTCGTTTTTTCCACATTTATCTGTAGCTCATTTACTTGCATATAACTTTGAAGTTTTGAAAGGAGTCGTTGAAGACATATCTGTGTGGTGTCAAATAAAACTAAATCATCGGCATATATTGCACAGCTTATATGGTGTCTATTTATCTTTGGCGGAAAACAGTTCACACTCTTCAAGGCGTTTGGAATGTCTGCGATAAACAGTTTGAATAACAACGCGGCGAGGGGCCAGCCCTGTTTCTCTCCTTTGTTAGTTGCAATTGCCTCTGATAGATCTCCTTTTTTGTTTAGCTGAACTCGGATTGATGTATTTGAATGAAGGGCCTTTACCGGCTGTAATATGTTTTCTGGACATGCCTATATCTTTAATTATTTCCACAGAATCTCACGGTCTATTGTATCAAAAGCTTGATACATATCCACGAATGCCACAAAGAGTTTTGACTTTTTTTCTTTGGGTCAGGTTTTAACAGATGACTAAAACAGCCTCAGTTCCGACACCCTTTGTGAAACCTGTCCGACGACAGTCCATTACTCCGGCTTTAATTGCCCAGGCTGTTCATTTTTTCTGTAGAAAGGTGGCAAGTATCTTGCCAATTGTATCTTGAAGGGCAATCGGGCGAAAGTTCGACGTATTGTCCCGATTGCCCTTCTTGAAAATTGGCACAATTATTGCTGAAACCCATGAAGATGGAACACATTTTAGGTCAGTGATTCTTGAAAAGAGCACTGCAATAAAACTGGCCCATTCGTGTATATTTGCCTTAAACATGACGTTTGTGACGCCGTCAGGGCCGACTGCTCGTGAGTTTTTTGGCTTTGAAATAGCGTAGACAATGTCTTCCTTGCATTCGCGTGTGTCCCAAACAGTTTGATCTTGCCAAGTTGTTATTGACTTTGTTTTTGATTTCACATTAAATACCTCTTAAAAATGGTTGATCCAGGCACCCTCCGGTACCCGATTTGCAAGTATTGCACTTTGATTTACATACCCTTTATTCAGAATGCACAAAATGTCTCTTGAATTATTTGTTTTTATTGAAGACAACATTTGTTCTCCGCGTTCTTGATCGCGCAAATAAGAATGTGCTTTAAGCCAGTTTCTGTATTTCTGTTTCCACTTTTTGATTTCACTTGCACTTACATTTTATTTTTCATTGTTCACGGTCACGCTCCACAGATGTTTATATAACTGTGGGGTTCCTTTCACCTGGTTTAGCCCACGTTTTAGTTGAAGTAGCAATGGTGCATAGTTAACAGTTTCTTCTGATGGAATTTTCGTAGATCGTAGGATGTTTGTTAAGTTGCTTATCTGTTTGATATTTATCCTGAGTCCGTTTCTTCCGTAATTCGTCTCAATTGGTTGGTTTGAAATGAGTGTTGCGTCTTTACATTGTAGATAACTGGTCATTTCTAAAACCTTGTGGCCACTTTTTGCTGTCTGAATTATCGTAAACTTTACGATTTTGTGCCACATATTTAGGGAAGTCCAGATATAATCTACTGTCTTATGGGATCTCACATTGTGCCATGTAGGCTTTGGCGGTATGTCATCGCAAACATTCCCATTAACCATCACACATTGCATGAATCAATAGCTTTTTCCCCATCTGATTTGTCGACTGGTTGTTCTAGATGTTTTAGTGTTCTGTCATCTCATGTTCATTCTCTGATTCGAACCATTAAAGGTTCATGTCACCACAAACAATGATTGATAAGTCGTAATGAATTTGGCATTTGTCTATTAAAGACATTACTGAAGTTATAAAACATGTTGATGATATCTTTGCTGGGTCCCAGTACAAGTTAATCAGATGGCGATGTTGTACCTTCTGCACTCCACTTGGACCTCGTTGTAGAAGAGTGCTTTGAACAAAGATTTTTGTGTTTTCATTTTTGGTCACTTCCCGACTCGTTCCGTTTTTTATCATCATTATTAAACCAGAGAATGACCGTCCTGGATGGTTTTTTTCAGCCAGGTTCGGTAATGTCAAATAGCTGTTTCGTACTGGTAAGGTTCACAGACAAGTTTCCTGTAGACAGATGGCAACATTTGTAGTCAGATCCACTGGAAATTCATTGAATAAATGTTGGAAGACTCTTGTGTTGCACGATATCAGTGTTATGAGGTCTTCTTTTACTTCCTGTGCTAGCTAATTTTTCAGCGCACCTGGTTTGACAGGTACTTGACTGTCTGGCTTTTGTCTGATGTTCTTTGTTTTGATGTTGCGACCATTGGAGAGATATTCAGTCTTTTCCTCAGTGCATCTCGTTTCTGTTCATTGGTTGAGACATCTGTTAGGATATCATTTTCCGTAGTTTGATATGTACCCGAGTAATTCACTTCTTCTGATATTTCAAAGCCGAGGAAGAGTCATTTTTCTCTCGCAGCCAATAGAGTTTTACATACTGCCTGCGATTTTATGTGTAGTAAGGCGCTGTCTGCACGTCGTTCTGTTATATACTCGACTATACATATGTCATGAGTAGTTAAAATACGAAGAGCTGGGACTGTGGGCAGTAATCGCAATACGTTTTCTCCATTTAAATTTACTTTGTTGTCATCCACAAACACGTTCTCCGATTCGCAGTTTCCAAGACGAGGCCTTCAACTCATTCAAAATTTGTTTTATTGGTTGGAGAGTTAAGTTCTTTCCCGGCGCAGTGGTTAATTTCAGGTTTAGACTTGCTTGCACCTTATTTGAAGTCATTGCCTTTTGTCGTGGAACACTCGTATCCACCTGTTCAAGTGAGCTACCTCGCATTCCCTAAACCGCTGATTTCACCTGGTTCTTGTTCTAATTTTTCATGTCTTTGTTCTTGGCCTTGGACGATCTTACCGATACAGGTTTGCTTAAAGTCACTGGGTTTGATGATTGTTCCATCTCAGCATCACCCCTGTCGGAACTAGTAGCACTGTCGGAATCTACTGAGTAAGTTGACAAATTACATAGATCTACAGAAGAAGCTACTGAATGCGCCTAAATGTCACCAAGATCTAATCTTAAGCGTTTCTTAGGATTTCTCTTGTAAGACTCGTTGCTCACGTCCAGTGCTTTGGTCTTACTTTCTGCTTGTATGGATTGTTTTGGTAAAAAGAACTTTTCATGTGAAAACAAACTTGGTTTTACCAGGGTTGATAAATTCCTTATACATTTTCTTGACGGGTTTGTCTGTTTCTTTGGATCAAGTGGTTTTTTTCTCCACTTTTCCATTTGACCCTTTCCCATTTTTTTGCTTAGTTGTTGAATTCGCCAGATTTTGAATGGTTTTAGCTGCTCCGTTAAATATTCCGAATGTCATCTTTGCTGTTGGCTGCGGCATATTCGTATTATTTTTTTGGGACGGAACCTCCGTAGCCGAAGCTATCACTGCTAGACCAGTTTGTTGAGACGGCGCCTCCGCAGCCGAAGCTATTAGTGATAGGCCATTTCCTGCATCTTCTGTTGGTTGTTTTGCATGTCCGAAAGCAACCGACTGGACATTTGTTGTTCCTTCGATTTTGAATGCTCGGACATGCTTCTGTTTGCATAGTGCATGGTTCCATAAATATAACATTCTGTATCAAAATAGGAACAACTGTCTTTTGAAGGTCTGAACCCATTTCTCTTTCTTTTGTCTGTACAGTTGATAAATCAGCTGATGTTATTTGTGTGGCACCTTTTGCCTGACTTTGACCATTTTTTGTGGTTGCAGGATCTCAAATTGGCAGTCCTGCCTCTTTACTAGAGGATGCGTATGACGGGCATTCGATATTTGTTTCAAACAACCCAAGACCACTTCCATTAAGGTTGTTTTATCATTGTTGTCTCTCATTGCCAAGTCGCTCAGCCTATTTTGCCAGGATGCGGTTTTTTCTGCTTCGTTGTCAAGCCGTATTTGGAGCCTTTCATTTAGAGTTTCCATTTTTGTTATCTTTTCAGTTAGTGTCCCCAGAATTGTTCCATTGCTACTAACTGCAACATTTAGAGTTTCATAAAGTTTCACAAAGGGAATTAGTGCCAATGAAGTTGCTGCTAAAACATAATTATGGATTTGGATTGCAGTTGCAACCAACAAATTTGATTTATTTGAACATTCTTGCTCAGTGGTACTTCCTTGGTCTTTATTTCCCGTATTTGTGTACTCGTTATCACTTTGGTCGTAGTTTCTAGGGGTTGCTGTAGTCGATTTATCATTTACTTTCGTTATTTGCCTGTGTTTAGTTGTGTTAGGGTTCATTAATTCCATTGGTTTTGGGCGTTCACATGTGTATCCTCGTGCTGGAGTACTAGTTCGATCAATTCGTTTTTTTTTTGGCATGAGTGAAGCTGTGATAGAGTTGTCTCCACTCGCATGTTGCAATGCCCCTCCTTCGTTTTGTTCATTTTCGAGAAGCTCTCTTTCAACTTGTCTTTCATTAACTCAAAATCAGCTACCAAGCGCTCCGTTAACCTGCCCTCACCTCCTGCCAAGTCAAGCCCCTTAAATATCGAGTTGGCTTCACTTATTAAGCGGTCAGGTGTTATACACTGGCTATTATTCGCTAGGTGTGACAATGAATTTACTAGAGATGTGCTGCTGTTTTGGCTTGGTGTTTCACCGTTCACAATCGTCCGTTCTTTTATGTTTTCCTGATGTCCGTGGCTCTCATTCAGGGTGATTTGTAATGCTTTAGACCTCTTTTTGGGCGACATTATATAGTTATTGTTAGAATTCATGACCTCGTTTTCGTCATTATTCTTTGACACATTTCTGTCATATTGGATGCCAATGTTACCTTTTTGCATCCTGCCACAGTTGGAGAAGTAAATTGAAATATGTTTGATTCAGTTGTTAATCGAGGGACTTCCATTTTCAATAGTTCGATGTCTGTTATATCGAACAGCAATTGGAATGCAGCAATATTTATCTCGATCGCTATTGTTCTCTCGACCGACTTTGTATCGGCATCTGTTTCTAACGGGGCAGATCACCCGCTCTGGCGCCCCCATTGCCAGCGACCTCCGTCCCTACCTCTGGGCTGCCCAAAGCGGCGTCGGCGTCCCGCGCAGCATTAAATGGCGTTTGATCTTGCGTACATGCCAGAGCCAAGGCTGCCAATCGAGGTACTGATTCAGACTGTCTTGATCCCTGAAGCTGGATTTGGGATCAATCATACCCTCCCAAGTCACACGTTGATGAAGTTAATGGGGTTTCCTCATCTTGCGAGGACGAAACACTAGTTTTCTGGTGTTTAGCACGAAAATGTTTCATTTTCTGCCAAGTCAAAGGCCCCAGGTCGGCCATTGCTCACGGGTCCACTTACCTGCTTCATCTGCTGTGGACTGCTGCAGACTGAACTCAGTGCCCGAACTCTGCGCATGCCTGGAGTTGTTAAAGGAGGTGGGGCTCGCCAAGTTAAAGGGCCAGTCAACAAAAACCAAAGCTCAAAAACGCCAAACAGTAGCTGCAGCTCCGCTCATAATCAACTCCTGCTGCAGACTGAACTCAGCGCCTGAACTCCGCCCTGATGCGAGGGATCTCAAGAGGCAGTAAAAAGAACAAGTGAGGGTAGAGGGCATTACATCCTCAAATTCCTTTCCAGGTACCACTGCATTGCTTTCTGCCTCACCGTGGTCAAAACATTAGGCAATGAGTGAGAAGGAGGGCACTCCATGCATTGCATGCTCCACTTTGTCAGTAATGTACATCCATCATTGTACCAATGGAATTTTAACATGCCCGGGGAATCAGCTGATTAAGCCAACCACCATATTTAGGATAAGATTGATTGGCTGGCCCGTACAAACTTAAAAAAATAGCTATCAATTTAATTTGTGCCTGGACCTATTTTGTAGAGATCCCAAGTTCTAAACACAAGGCACTATTTGGGGCGCCTTTTGGGAGATCCACTAATTTCTTCAAGATTCTGTTCTGAATCTTTTCTAGAGCTGTGCAACCCGCATAGCCCCAAATCTCACTCCCATAGGTTATCAAAGTGTGAACTTTTGCTTTAAACACCTGCAAACATTTGTCTAGTATACAGCCACCATACATGTAATCAAATCAGAGAAGGCTGCCAAGCCTTCCCATGGCCTTCTCAGCAATAGCCGGGACATGCCCTGGCCAACTGCTGTTCTTGGTAAAAGCAATCTGAGGTAGCAGGATGATTTAACTAGCTCGATCCTCTCACCATCGAGAGCCCATGTTGGGCATTTCTACTCTTACCGAAGACCAAAACTTTGGTCTTCGAGTTATTCAATTTCAGGCCACAAGACAAAAAATATTCTTTACCTCAAAGAAGACTCTGCTGCAGCCCACCGGGAGTTAGATCGATCAGGGCAGTATCATCCGCATACAAGAGAAAACCAGAATTGGCACAGTTCAAGGGAGGGGAATAGCTCTGGTTACCAGATTTTCTGGATTCAAATCAGACAAGTAGAGAATAAATAACATTGGGGCTAGGGCGCATCCCTGCTTCACACCCTTGTTTGTTTGAAATGTTTTTCGACAACTGACCCTCAGAAGAAACACGCAATGAAGCGTGCGTTTCCCAATAACAACGTTGCAGTAGGTTTAACAGTCCAACTGGCATTTTTAGAGCACCTAGCTTTTCCCATAGCCTTTGCCTCGGGATTGAGTCAAAGGCCTTTAGCAAATCGATAAAAGCCACAAAGCTTCCCACTACTGACCCAACCATATTTATCAGTGTGGAGAGCACCAAACAATGAACAATTGTGGAGTACCCTCTTCTGAAACCAGCATGGGATGGTTTCAGAAGATTTATGGAAATGGCCCAATCCTCGACCCTGGATACTAGACACATGGCAAACACATTACCAGGGATATTCAACAGTGAGATGGGTCTATAACAAATAGGATCACCATGGACCCCCTTCTTCAATACAGGGACTACAATGCTCTGGGACCAAGAACAGGGAAAACCCAGAAAGAACTGACAGCATTGAAGAACTTAAATAAGATCGGGCCCCACCAGTCTGCATAGCCTTCAATGTTACCAGAGTGGAAGGCAGTCACTATTCACTCTGACTCTGTGTATGTCACGTCCACTGTGCATTTAGGGTTGAGACGGCAGAGGAGAGGGTTGAGGACTCCCATCCAGCATGCTGTGCTACTATCCAAATGAATTAAAGCGTTAACACTACCAGCAGAGATATCCATTGTTAAATGTGCTGCGCATATTAACAATACTGACCTAATTGCACTTGGGAATAATGATGCTGACACAGCGGCAAAGGAGGCAGCGTATTTAACATTTACAGATTCCCAGATCACAGAAACCGTGTCCCAACAAGTAAAGTTACCAGTCCTGTATACTACAGTTCCTCTGATTCAAATTACAGAAATGCAAGGGAGAGCATCAAAGGGTGAGAAAGAGCTGTGGCTGAAACAAGGGAGTACCCTCCCACAGATTTGTTGTGGAAATAGGAGTTTACAGGTGACGTAGTAATACCTCTGGAATTACATGTTTTGGCCGGTGCTGGAGTGAAAGCAGCTTCCATGGGACGCATTGTCTACGCCACCCAAGCACTGTGAGCGTGGAAGGAAAGAAACGCTGGATACACCTTACCGACGTGCAAAATGTTGCCAGCACTTCGCCACCTTCAAAAGAGCAAGACTCCAATGAGGAAGAGTCATTAAAAAACTACTGAGTAAAGTATTCCGAAAGAGGTCGGGGCTCATTCCAGCTAGGACATTTGAACAGACAGACAGAACGTTTCTTGTGTAAATATTGAAGAAATAGGCCAAAAAGTGTGAGTGTTAGGATGTATGTTTGGTTGATTTCTCTTTTTTTTCTTTGTTTTCTCTGTTTAGGAGCAAGGAAGAATAATGATCTTAATATTAATATGTCTGCTAGTGTTATAGGATCCCATGACATGTTAAAACCCTGAACAAAAAGAGATACTGACCCAACTGAAATTGTAAATGACGGGGTGGGATTGTATAGTATGGTGAATGTGCATGGCTTTGCGCCAGACAATTTGTGTTATAGGCACAAGAAGAGGGTAGGGAGAGAAAAGGCAGCAGGCTTTTGTTATGTCTGTTCACTCATCCCCCACGCTTCTGGCGTTCCAAGAGTATTTACTCCGGACGAGGTGTCACCAACAGATAGTACAATGCGTGGTGCACCTATCTTTGTTCAGAGTGGGAGGCTTATTTCAGGGACAAGCAGTTCAGGTTACCATCATACCAATTGATGAACATTAATGTTTGTAAAAAGAGCATGAAGAAATAAGATGTAGCCTGTGATCACAGTTGAAATTAGATAGTTTTGTTTTCATGCACAATGGATGGGAACAGGGGGCGCAGAGCTGTAAAGCGGGAAATATGAGAAAGTTTACTGAACAAGTGGAGAACATTTATGAGGAATGTTCAGAGATATGGAATGTATATATAAAACAATTGACATGGCTGAAGTCACAAGAAAGACCAGTTAAGATTCAGTTATTTACACATCTGTCCTTATGTTTTAGGGGCGATGGCACCATACCAGTCCGGACTAATACCAATTGTAGCAGAACATTGCTTGTTGCCGAATTGGCCGGTGGGACCTCTGACATCCTTGATAACTATTGGATCCGTGGGACCCTAGCTTACCTTCAAGTCCCACTGGTCGGGAAGGGAGTGTGCAGCATTGCTTCCTTGAACTCCCCAGTCCTGGCCGTTGCCGAAGCCCATCTGGTAGTTTCTAATGTGCTGTCCCAAGCCACTTTAGTGTCCCCTGTGTTCCTTCCCTCGTTGAGTGCACCTGGACTTGAAACTGTTGAAGGACATAAAATGGCTGAACCTTTGAGACAATCTACCCAGAGCAATTACCTCTCATTAGCTTCTTCGGAGGCATTAAATAAGGTACCAGACAGAGGCACGGAAACTGCACTCCTGAACATCCCTAAAGACTTGCCCTCAAATCTCGATTCCAACTCTCATCCTTCTAGACCTTTCCTCTGTCTTTGATACAGTCAATCATGCCACCCTTATAAATCGCCTCAGTTATACCCTTTGTAACAGGGACGTGGCACTGGACTGGATAACCTCCTTCCTCTCTGACCGACCATCCCAGGTTCAACTGGGCACTTTTCTCTCCTCCATCATACTCTCCACCTGCGGCGCGCCCATCAGAGCTCTATACTCTCGCTGTGGCTCTTCAACATCTGCCTTGCCCCTCTAGCCCATTTGATCTCTGCCTTCCCTACTCATTTCCAGTGTTATGCTGATGACACACAGCTCTCCTTCAAGCTTCCTTCCACTCCCTCCTCTCACATTCCTAACTGACTGCTATTCAGGCATAGTGTGCTGCCAACGATCTCTGGCTCAATGCCAGTAAGACTGAGATCCTTCTCATTGGGACCCCAGCTCCCCCCTTCCCCTCCTACTCTGTCTGCCCCCCTCCATTGGCCCTCTCTCCCCACCCTCTTGTGAGGCAAAACACCTTGGTGTCATATTCAGCTCCTGACTCTCCTTCTCTCCGTTCATCACAGACCTTGCCAAGAAGGCCCACTTCTAGCTGCACCTCCTCAGAGGCATTTTCCTTTTCCTCACCTTCCCCATGAAACTTAATGTCTCCAGAGCTCTGGTCCTCTCTAGGCTGGACTACTGCAACAGCCTCTTCCTCAACCTACCTAAACCCTCCCTTCACCCCCTTCAACTAATCCAGAATAGGACTGCGAGACTTATCCTTGGCCTCAAACCCAGGGACCACATCTCTCCAGAACTAAAATCTCTCCACTGGCTCTCAGTTGCTGCGAGGATCAAGTTCAAGCCTCTCTGCATCATCCACAAGGCTTTCCGGGGCCTGGGACCCCAATATATACAACCCTCTCTCCCTAAAAACCTTCCTGCTAGAGCCCTTCAGTCTTCTAGCTCCAACTCTGCAGATCAGACGCTTTTCCAAGCAGAGTGTGGACGTAGATCTCTCTCTTCCGCAGGAGCCTCCCTCTGGAATGGCCTCCCTGCCCCTCCAAGACTTGAGTTGGATCTCCTTAAGTTCCGGAAGCTTCTCAAGACCCTGCTTTTCTCCTCTCCCTTCCCTCTCCCCCTCCCCTGCTAATGGCCCCCTCTGCCATTTTTGACTGGCTGCCTGGTTCCTTCAGATTCTTACAGGGCAACTGGCCCCCCTCAATGAGTGTACCCCAGCACTTCGGTATCCCCTGACCCCCCGCACCAGCCTGACTGGGCCTTCACCCATTGTGAGCCCATTCAGCCCCATCCTTGTTCCACTGCACTCTCTGCATTCCCCTGGCACTTCTCCACCTGGCCTCCCTTACCACTCGCCTTGCCCAGGGGCCCTCTTCCACACCTTCCTCCCCCCAGCACTTGCACGCTCTCCACTCTGAACTGTACTTCCTTTCCCTCCTTAGCACTAGCGCACTCTGCTCTGTCCGGCACTTCCCCCACCTCCCCAATCCCCTGCACTTCTTGCTACTGCACTTGCATGATCCAAATGACAAGGCCTAGTAAGACTGTTTTTTTCTTTCTTTCTTTGTTATTCTTCATCCCTGTCCCCCCACCGGCCCCCTCTTTTGTCTTGTTGCGTCTACAAACACCATTTGCTGTATAGGCGCATTATAAATACCCAATAAAATACATTTAAAAAAAAATACCTCAGCACTGACGTTTTAGTAGGACGAAGATGGTCTTTGCCTCTCTCCTGGCTCCGGGTGAACAAGCCATTGTCAATGCTAAATGGCTCTAGGTCACCCGGTATGAACTCATTCAATTGGTTAATCATTCAGAGTCTGCTTTTAATGCCATACGTGAGATGAAGGCCCTACACCTCATGACACTCCAGAATAGTTACACCCTAGACCTTCTTACCGCAACGGAAGGTGGTTATGTGCTAAAAGATAGGGTTTTCATGCTGCACATTCGTGCCACCTAACGAGTCAGAAAATGGGACCAAATACAATTAAAGCCTTGCATAATCTGGGTGAGGCCATGGAGAGAGAGAGGCTGGAATCAAAGATGGCATTTGGTTCGATTCGCTCTTTGCCTGGTGTGGTGAACCTAAATGTGTCACCCCCTTTTCTTGGCAGCACAGCAATAAATATACATCAGCACTAGGGATAACTAGTACTGAGGCGAGGAGGCCACAAAGGGGGGTGCATAACTATCAACGTCCTAGTCCCTTCTTGATGTTTATTATATTCCCAACAATAAAAGAGGAAGGAAAAAACACACGTGGTTGTGGTAGAAGCAGTAGGAAGAGCAGTAGTGGTCGTTGTGGTGAAGGTAGTAGCAGTGAAAGTATTGAAAGCAGGAGCCATGGAAATGGATTGGACAATTGTAGGTGTGAAAGATGGAAAGGAAGAGAAAATCCAAGCAGAAGAAAAGAAGAGGGAGAATTAGACCAGACTACTCCAAACAGTGGTGCTGCCTCCATCTTTCTAAAACACAATCACAGAATGCAAGGAAGTAGTTTCTTACCTGTAACTCCATTTCTCCAGCTTTGGTAGCTTTCAGGGATTCACATGCTGTGAATATTTCCCGTCGTCAGGCTGGGAAACCTCGGTAACTTTAACGTAGTGGTTTTCTTATGGAAAATATTGACACGTTACGTGCCCCATCAACGTCTTTATGGGTGCTTTAGGCCGCACCAATAGGACGTCCAGTATAAATAGCCCAGCCCCCACAGCTTCCCTTCAGATTTTAACCTCACCAACTGGAGGAAACTCAAAATGCATGTTTGCCTGAAGGGGCAGCCAGAGGCCGCATGTGAATCCATGAAAGATACAAACGCTGGAGAAATGCAGTTGACCTTGAATTTTTTCTCTAAGCGGCCCTTGACCACAGGCTTCGTGAACAGATGATGCATCGTGCGAAGGCCTTCCTGTCACATGTGGTCCAATATGGGGATAGAGAAGACAGCCTTCCTTTGCTTCCCCATATGGTCAAATAAAAAGCAGTCTGTTTTCTCCTGAGGCCAAACTCTTTGCAAGCTGTCACCATCATGGCATGAAAAGCCCCCACATCGTCCGGCGGAGAAGGCTGGGACAGGCTACTTGGAGGATCCACCTCTGGGTCAGTATCACAAGTATCCGCCCGCCTGGGTGACGACGAGACCGTCGAAAGAGTGTCCTGCCGAACACTATCCGGCTCAGATTCCACCAGCTCCCCTTCTTCCTGATCCTGACGAGGAGGGGAGAACCCCCTAGGAGACAGTACAGGGGCCTGAACCGGGGGAGACTTCCGCGGTTGACCTTGGGGAGGGACTCCTCCCTTCTGCCTGGGAACAGCAGGCAAGCCCTGGCCCACAGGGCTTTGAGGCACTTGTAGGCAAGCATCCAACTGACCAAGGAGTGACTGCAACGTCGTCAGCACCTGCATGTAAAGCAACAAGTGCGGATTGACCAATTGATACTGCGGCAGAACCACACCCAGGCCTCCCGACGTGGATGGAACGCCGGCCGCAGGCCCAACATCGAAGGATCAAGAAACGGGTGACCTTCCTCCTCCGTACTCGAGTCAAGATCATATGACGAAGGGTCTTGCTGGAGAAGCTCCAACAGGAGCCAAAATCTGGCCCCAGGGTGCCATAGCACCTCTCCTGAAGGCAAGGGACCCCCTTCCATCACCAGCGGCGCCGAGGATTCCTGTAGTTCCACTCCAGCCAAAGTGGCCATTGAGGGTAATGCTGACTGTAGTCAGTGATCCCTGGCGTGCTTTGACAGAGAACAATGCAGCAGTCAAGAAACACAACGGAACATCCCGAGAGCGTTGGCGTCTCTCAGCAGCCGAGTGGAATCCAGGATGCAGCTGGGAGCCGACCTGTATAGCAGAGAAATATTCGAAGGTACGGCATGTAGAGAGAATGAGTTGTAATCTTGAGCGGGAGGAGTCAAAAGCCTATAAGAGGTTAGAACGGACCATTTAATGAAGACTGTGAATTCAAAGTAAATGCCATAGCATTTGCTTTAAAACCAAACACATGATAAAACAATACAGGGCAGGAGGGTGAACCCAGTCAACCATCCAGTGTTTAGGGAAACATTGGGGATTCTGTGAAATCAGAAGTGCTACTTTTCCTCGACCCAGTACATTGGGAGAATGATAGAGATACTTGACGATAAAACAGACCAAGGGGGTCATTACGAGTTGGGCGGTAAGGGTTAACGGTCACCGGTAATGATGCCGGTGCCGGTAAACCCTTACCGCCCTATTCCGAGGTCCCTTAGCGGGTCCAAGCAGGAACGGCTGGTCTGACCAGCCGTTCTCTGCGGGTCCCGTTGAGGGACCTTGGAGCTAATAATGGGGCCGCAATTTGCGGGCCCGTTATTAGCGCCTTCCCCCTATGGGGGCTCGAATGGGAATGGGGAATGGTCAACTGAATGGGGACTTACTGGGTCCACATAGGTCGGAATGTCCCGTTAAGTCCCCATTCAGCCAGACCGGACCCGGGTTTGGAGGCAGCCATGGCGCTAATAGCGCCATGGCTGCCTCCAAACTCGTAATGACCCCTCAAGTCTGCTAGAGACAAGAAACTGTTGAATAAACAATAGATTATTGTTGCCAACCATCAGGGAAGATCAGGGGACGTGGATTGTCCCACCTGGCATAATAATATTCTGTGTAGGGAAGGATGGCCACTTTCCCCGACCAGGAAATTGTACTTATAGCAATGTGGAACTTTCTTTTTGAATACTTTGTACTTTAGAATTACGTAGTGAAATCTTTTGAAAACAACAGCTGAGGAAGACTGCAGGACAGCAGCTGATACATTCTTGGTTTATTTTTCCCTGATCATAGTTTTGTAGAACAGAGTGTGAGGGCCAGGTTAGGGGTTTGAGAAGGGCTGTCTCACTAGTTAGTTTTGATGAGGCAGCGAGACCCCTCATAGAGTTAGGGTTAGTTAGGCATTTTTCCCAACCCTTTATCATTCAAAATAAAAGCACCCCTCACATTGGATTCCATCATGGTAGAGTCTGACTGTGAAGATACTGATGCGACTTTTAGTTTTTCTGCTTGACCTGTTCTGTTCCTGCCAAATACTTTTAAGGTGCTTTAATTGCTAAATTACCACAAACAGCTGTTTTTCAGTTGGTGAATCTGTTCACAGACAAGGCCACTTCTAACTCAGACCATATAGACATGCAGACTGAGTCAGGGTTGATTGGGCCTCCAGCTGTTTTGTGTCCTCCACCCGATCTAGATAATTATGTGGAGTGTTCGGTAGATTGTGGGAAAAATAGTGGATGTTTGTTTATGTCTTTTATACCAGAGGAAAATGCTCTAAGTGGAAAGAGCATGCAGGATGTCTGTAAGGTTTGGGTCCTGTGAGAAATCTGAGGGTATCAGCCAGAGGAAGGAATTCAACTATCGAGTAATCCAATGGTTCCTAGACCTTTAAACTAACTGCTTCACAGTAGAACACCCGAAAGGTTGAGAGCAAGGTAACCTAGACTTCCTCTCCCGGTTTCACTGTGAAGCATCCCGGTCCAGCCAGCATTGGAAAAGGGTCACTGTGAAGCATCCCGGTCCCACCCGCATTGGAAAGGGGTATGTGAGAAACCTTAGGGTATCCTCACTCCTACTGTCCCTGGATCCTCTTCTCAAGTGATCAAAAGAAGTGGGGAGGCCTGATTCCAAATACTGGTCCTTCAGGCCAAAAACCAAGGAACAATATATAGTGGGAGAGAGGGGTGATCTCTAAATATTCTGTATGGTCTTTTTTATAAATATCCACCAACAATTCTTATAATTTGTAAATGAATTCAATTTAATTGTATCAAACACATTATAAAAATACATGAAAAATTACAAAAATACATTTTTACATTCCTTACCAATTAATTCCAGGATTGGTTATAAAACACCAAACCTCACCTTTCCAGTCTACTACCATTCATTCACTTTCATTCTCCATTCCATTCATACTCTTCATCTCATGTTTATCCAACCACTTTCGGTTAGATACTGCTATTTCACTATGATAGTCGTTGAAGGGGTTCAGATCTATTACTCGATAAACTGATCTATGTGGATTTTAGTCCCACATAGTTTGAACATCTAGACGTTTCGGTTGTTTCTGGACCTCTATTCTGGTCCTTTAATGCAGCAACCTTCTTCAGGACAAAAAAATACAGCGACCCATCTAAACCCTGTCCCTTTAGGTAGAGTGAGCCATGATCCCTAGAAAAACGATTAAAAAACAGTCTCAGTGTCTGTGTCATCCCTCTCATCATTTTATAGTTACAATTAATGTGTGTGCACTGACTTATAACTTGCCATGATCTGACTCACCTCCACTTGTCAGTGCAGACACATTAATTGTAACTATAAAATGATGAGAGGGATGACACAGACATCGAGACTGTTTTTTAATTGTTTTTCTAGGGATCGGTCATGGCCACTAGTCATGGGGCCAGTCCTTCCTCACTCCTGGGGTCTCATTGGACCAAGTCCTGGCGCCAGGCTCATCTCACAATGTGCTCTGCACATTCTAGGCCCAGGGCATGTGCAGCTGGGCCGGGCGTGGCCATGGATCAGAACTGGAAGGCACTGTCACGATGCCCGCTCCCGGGGAGCCGCCCTGCGTCCCCGAAAGCAGACATCAAGTCCCCGGGGAAGGTCCCAGCAACCCCTTATAGGGGCCCTTTGGACAGCGTCCTGTCGTCTATGGCGCCAGGCTCATAGAAAACGTCAGTCCTGGCGCCATAGGCGCCAGGCTCATTATGAAAGTGTTTGGGTGCACTTACCTGATGCAGACCATGCTGCAGAACCCCGGCCTCCTTGAGGCCTGAAAGGAACTACTTTACCTGTGGGACTCATTTAGGAGGAAGGACACATTCTAGGAACTTCTTCCAAGGCTATTTAAACCACACCCGATCAGCCACACGTGCTTCGCGTTGTTCTGCATCTAGCAGCTGGACGCTCACCGTGTCTGCTCCTGCATCTTGACTTCTGCCACACCTGCTAGCATCCTGAATCACCTGCAAAGGAAGGGAACAAGAGAACAGAAGAAGGAAAAGGCCTCACCTGCTAAATCTGCATCCCAGAGACATTTCGCCGACAATCCTGAAAAGGAAGACATTTATTTTTAAAAGCACATCGCATCGATCGCTGCAGCGCCGCATTCTACTCACCTTTACAGGGCGCCTCCATGTTCAGCAGCAATCATCCGGATTCGCAGTCGCGTCCCCGCGCCTAGGGAGAAAAAGACAAGAACAAAGGTGAGAGAAAGAAGGGAAAAGAGAAGCTAAAACTCCATGTCAAGACTTACCTGTTGGGTCATTCCCTTTTCATTTCGGGTCCGCGCCGCATCCAGGCATTTTCGGACCCCGGCCCCTAAGGGAAAAAAGACATCAGCGTTAATGAGTGAATGAAAAGACATTACCAAAACACTCATTAAAGACTCACCTGATTTCCACAAGGATCTCACCGCTCACCTCGGGTCGGTGCCTGTTCCCCGGCATTCCGTACCCCGGCCCCTATGGGGAAAAAGACACTAGCATTAGAACATTAATGCATGGACACAAGGGGAACCACTTATAGAAAAACTTACCTGGAAGCCAAGCAAGTTTGGTTCTCTCCCATCCGAAAATCCAGTGACGTAACTGGATACCAACGCACCCCTGCATCAGAAGCAGGATGGAGAGCTCGTCCTTCCAGACCCTAAGGTGAGACGCTACGGGGAAGCACAGAAGGGTTTTGAGGAGGGTGAGAGGGGTAAGTGGGAGGCCGATTGCATTACCCCACAGACAGTTAACCCCCTATTCTCACCTACAGAAGGATACTTCTGCGAGTCAGACAAGCCAGATCTGGGGCCCGGTCCAGTCCGTCTTCCGAACCTTGCGCATCACCTTAGACGAGGTCACAGCAGCGCGAACCAGGCCAGCGCCCCCGTGGGAGTCAGGTGAGCGTTACAGAACGCGAAACCTTCCTAAAAATACCGACCCAGGCGCTATGGAAACTTCTGAGACTGATCAGTTGGCCCAATTACTGGGGGAATTACGGGCCGAAGTACATGCCGCTCGTCAAGAGACTAATGCCCTCAAGAGGGAATTAATAATATCAAAGGAAAGAACTGATGACCTGGCCAGACAGCTTTTGCAAGGTCAAGCTGGACAAACTCCTCTACCCTGTTCCGGAGGGAACCCCGCTCCTGTGGTTCCCAGTAACCCTGTGCAGATTAATCTACCTGGAAACATGCCGCTGGCCCCACCTGAACGCTTTGCTGGGGACCCCAAACGATTCGCCGTATTCATGAATCAGTGTCGTTTGCACTTCCTATGCAGACCTGGGGCCTTCCCTAATGATCAGACCAAAGTAGCCTTTGTATTGTCATATCTCAGCGGCTGCGCTGCCGATTGGTCAGTTCCACTGGTTACTCAAGATGACACGATTCTCCGTGATTTTCAAGGATTTCAAGCAAGCATGGAAAGGTTATTTGCTCGACACTCTCAGGGGCAGGCTCTGGATGACGAACTTCTATCCCTGCGACAGGGCAATCAGGACCTCCTATCCTATATTGCAACCTTTAATAGACTAATTGTGGAAACGGGATGGCCAGAGGATAAAAGAGTCACGTTATTTTATCGAGGTCTACGCGGAGAACTTAAAGATGTCTTGGCCCAAGTTGTAAATCCGCCCCAAGAATGCACAGAATATATAGACTTAGTGGTCCAATTGGATCACAGACTTCAAAACAGAAAAACAGATCGGTCCAGGTTTGAGACCCGGGTGTTGGTCAAGACCCATGCTAACCCCAAGGGAGTTGATGTCTCTGAGCTTATGCAAATTGGAGGGGTTAAAGAACCCTGAACTCAAAAGGAACGTGAAAGGAGGCGGCAGTTAAAATTATGTCTTTATTGTGGGAACTCTGGACACTTTCTACGAGATTGCCCGGCAAAACCGCCCCGAAAAGCGGTAGGAGCCGCTGATAAAAACCATGAAGACTCTGTTTCGGGAAACGACTCAGCCCGACAAGCGTAGGGGTCCGCTTGCCGAGCTTGAAAACTAACTCTCAGACCTTGCATTTCATTGTGCCAATGGTTCTCGTAGATCCAGAAAAGCCTAAGCGGTTGCATGCAATAAAGGCATACATCGATAGTGGGGCTATTGGAAACTATGTGGATCGTGAATTGGCCTCTAGGATTAACCTCCCTCTCCGTCCTAAAACCAGCAAAGATGTCATCACAACAGTCGATGGAACTGCAATTGCCTCTGGACCGGTAACACATTCCACTACTGGGGTGACTCTTATTGGTCCTGACGGCCATCAGAAGGCAGTTGTGTTTGATGTAATCAAGGCTCCAGGTTATTCTTGGAATTCCTTGGTTAGAGACACATAATCCTCGAATTGATTGGCGAGCTAAGGGAATAACCTTCCCGGATTGTGCACAAACATGCTACCCTGAAAACCTGAAGATTAATCTAGCATCTGTAACCTCTGCCTCCATGCAATTACCTCCGGAATACCAGGACTTTCAGGACGTCTTCCAAAAGGAACAGGCCAACACGTTACCTCTTCACCGATCGTACGATTGCCAAATCGATCTAGTGCCCGGTGCACAACCCCCTTGTAGCAGGATTTATGCCCTTACCGAACCTGAGAACCTGCATTTGAGACAATATTTGGATCAATACCTCGCCAATGGTTTTATTCGCCCGTCAAAGTCCCCGGCATCCTCGGCTTTGTTCTTCGTGCCTAAAAAAGAAGGCAACCTTAGAACTTGTATCGATTACCGCGCATTGAACCAGATAACGGTTAAAAACCGTTATCCTCTGCCTCTGATTCCTGAACTCCTTGACCAGGTGAAGGACGCTTGCATATTCAATAAAGTTAGATCTCCGGAGGGCATATCATCTAGTGCGAGTAAAAGAAGGCGACGAATGGAAAACAGCCTTCCGTACAAAATATGGATTATTCGAATACCAGGTAATGCCTTTCGGGTTGTGCAATGCACCTGCTGCCTTCCAATTCTTCATGAATGATGTCCTTCTGGAACTCATCGATGTTTGTGTTGTCGTCTATATCGATGACATTCTAGTGTACTCGTCTTCGGAATCTGATCACAGAAAACACGTTAGGGCAGTTCTGGAAAAACTGCGCCAACACAAACTATTTGCTAAACTGGAGAAATGTGTTTTCCATACCACAGAAGTTGAGTTTCTCGGTTTCATCCTGACACCCAAAGGAGTCCGAATGGACTCAAGAAAAGTGGATGCCATCCTCAAATGGCCATCACCTAGCTCTGTAAAAGGGGTTCAAAGCATGCTCGGCTTTGCCAATTTCTATCGCAGGTTTATCCCGGAATTTTCACGCATAGTACAACCCATTACTGCACTCTTAAGGAAAAATAATCGTTTTGAATGGTCTGAAGAATCCGAGCAGGCCTTCCAGGATTTAAAAGCTAAGTTTACCTCCGCACCTATATTGAAACACCCACGTCCAGATCTCCCGTATGTCGTAGAAACTGACGCATCCAGCCTAGCCATGGGAGCAGTTCTGTCTCAAAGAGATCCTGAAACCAACCAACTGCATCCCGTAGCATTTTGGTCCAGAAAATTCTCGGCACCAGAGATTAATTACGCAATCACTGACAAAGAACTGTTAGCCATAAAGTCCGCTTTTAAAGCCTGGCGGGATTACCTGCTTGGCGCTCGACATACCATCACGGTGATCACTGATCACCGGAATTTACAGTATTTGAAAACCGCCAAGGCTCAGTCATCACGGCAGCTCCGATGGGCTTTGTTTTTCGCTGAATTTGATTTCGTGATTACCTATCGACCTGGCTGCAAGAATGGCAAAGCAGACGCCTTATCCCGAATTGGAATGGGAGAATCTGATACAAACTCAGAACCAGTACCAATAATTCCCAAACAGAGAATTCTAGGCATGACTTTGTTACAGACGCTTGAAGACATTCAAGTCAGAGTGAAACAACTCCTGGACCCTACAGTCCTACAGGATTGGATACAAAAGGGATCAGACTTTACCATAGATAATGGTTTACCTTATTACCAAGGACGCTTATTCCTGCCGCACAAGGATTTACACAAACTAGTTATTTCAGGTTATCATGATACATTAATAGAGGGACACCCCGGTATTGCCAAGACAACGGAAAAGGTGAAACGACAATTCTGGTGGCCCTCTTGGCGAAAAGAGTCAAAAGAAAAGACCAGCCGGTCTCCTTCAACCTCTAGACATACCGCCAGCACCCTGGCACACTCTATCAATGGATTTTATTACAGACTTGCCTCCTTGTTCGGAATACAATACCATTCTGGTAATTGTGGATTTGTTTTCCAAAATGGCCCACTTCATTCCTTTGAAAGGTTTACTTTCAGCTTCTGTCCTAGCCAAAGAATTCCTCGAAAATATTGTTCGGCTACATGGATTCCCATCTATACTAATCTCTGACCGGGGAAGCCAATTCATTTCCCACTTCTGGCGCAAATGTTGTCAAATGGCACAAATCGACGTAAGATTATCAACCAGTCACCACCCTCAGACTGATGATCAGACCGAGAGGACAAATCAGACCCTTGAGCAGTACTTACGGTGTATGTTACAGCAATCTGAAAGCAAATGGAAAGACATTCTTTGGATAGCCGAATACGCATATAATAATTCGGTACACTCTGGAACTGGCCATAGTCCTTTTTATACCTTGTTTGGACATCACCCTCGAACCTCAAACCTCGACTCACCTCAGAACCTCGGAGTGCCCGCAGTAGAACATCTGCATTCTACCATTACCCGAGCCTTCAAACAGGCAACCACGCATTTACAACAAGCCAAGAGAAAATACAAGGAGAATGCTGACCTACATCGGAGTGAAGCACCTCCGTATCAGATTGGGGATCAAGTGTGGTTAGCTACCAGACATTTACCGCTCAAAGGGCCTCGAACTTTTGACCCAAAATATCTGGGACCTTATTCTATTACGGCAATAATTAACCCAGTAGCGGTTAAACTTGATTTACCAGCTAATATGCGAATTCACCCTGTTTTTCATGTGTCACTTCTGAAACCAGTGGTCCCCGGAACCCGACTACTCAAACCTCCAGAACCTATTCAAATAGATGGGGAACCCGAATTCGAAGTGAAGAACATTTTAGATTCAAAAATGTTTAGGTCAAAGCTTTTCTACCTAATTGATTGGAAGGGGTACGGACCTCAGGAGAGGTCGTGGGAACCCAGTGACCATGTGCATGCACCTCGATTAGTCAGGTAATTCCACCGACTCTTCCCAAACAAACCAAAACCCCCGGAGGGAACAACCTTGGGAGGGGCCTTGGGGGGGGGAGTGCTGTCACGATACCCGCTCCTGGGGAGCCGGCTCAGGCCCTGCGTCCCCGAAAGTGGACATCAAGTCCCCGGGGAAGGTCCCAGCAACCCCTTATAGGGGCCCTTTGGACAGCGTCCTGGCGTCTATGGCGCCAGGCTCATAGAAAACGTCAGTCCTGGCGCCATAGGCGCCAGGCTCATTATGAAAGTGTTTGGGTGCACTTACCTGATGCAGACCATGCTGCAGAACCCCGGCCTCCTTGAGGCCTGAAAGGAACTACTTTACCTGTGGGACTCATTTACCACCCGGGCGTGGTCGGGGAAGGATACATACCTGATTGGAGGAAGGACACATTCTAGGAACTTCTTCCAAGGCTATTTAAACCACACCCGATCAGCCACACGTGCTTCGCGTTGTTCTGCATCTAGCAGCTGGACGCTCACCGTGTCTGCTCCTGCATCTTGACTTCTGCCACACCTGCCAGCATCCTGAATCACCTGCAAAGGAAGGGAACAAGAGAACAGAAGAAGGAAAAGGCCTCACCTGCTAAATCTGCATCCCAGAGACATTTCGCCGACAATCCTGAAAAGGAAGACATTTATTTTTAAAAGCACATCGCATCGATCGCTGCAGCGCCGCATTATACTCACCTTTACAGGGCGCCTCCATGTTCAGCAGCGACCATCCGGATTCGCAGTCGCGCCCCCGCGCCTAGGGAGAAAAAGACAAGAACAAAGGTGAGAGAAAGAAGGGAAAAGGGAAGCTAAAACTCCATGTCAAGACTTACCTGTTGGGTCATTCCCTTTTCATTTCGGGTCGGCGCCGCATCCAGGCATTTTCGGACCCCGGCCCCTAAGGGGAAAAAGACATCAGCGTTAATGAGTGAATGAAAAGACATTACCAAAACACTCATTAAAGACTCACCTGATTTCCACAAGGATTTCACCGCTCACCTGGGGTTGGTGCCTGTTCCCCGGCATTCCGTACCCCGGCCTCTATGGGGAAAAAGACACTAGCATTAGAACATTAATGCATGGACACAAGGGGAACCACTTATAGAAAAACTTACCTGGAAGCCAAGCAAGTTTGGTTCTCTCCCATCCGAAAATCCAGTGACGTAACTGGATACCAACGCGCCCCTGCATCAGAAGCAGGATGGAGAGCTCGTCCTTCCAGACCCTAAGGTGAGACGCTACGGGGAAGCACAGAAGGGTTTTGAGGAGGGTGAGAGGGGTAAGTGGGAGGCCGATTGCATTACCCCGCAGACAGTTAACCCCCTATTCTCACCTACAGAAGGATACTTCTGCGAGTCAGACAAGCCAGATCTGGGGCCCGGTCCAGTCCGTCTTCCGAACCCTGCGCATCACCTTAGACGAGGTCACAGCAGTGCGAACCAGGCCAGCGCCCCCCGTGGGAGTCAGGTGAGCGTTACAGGCACGTGCTACAGGCCCAAAGAAGGGCAAGGTGGAGTTGGTAGGCAGAGCTAATGGGAGGGGCCTCAACCAGCCTATATAAGGCCAGCCCATCCACGTGCCCTTGCTTCGCATTATTCTGCTTCCAAGCAGCGTAACGCTCTCTGATTTACTCACCGGTACCTCTCTGACTTTTCTCAGCCTCATCCTGAAGACTCTCCTGAGTACGCTTCTTACCTGCAGTCTTCCGCCCGTCTCTGCGAGGATCTTCACTTCGGCTACAACATCGCTGAGCGCAGCGCACTTCTTACCTGCTGACAGCCGCTCCATCTCCGGTCCCGCATCCTGCCTTTTACCAGCCTCAACATCGCTGAGCGCAGCACACTTCTTACCTGCTGACAGTCGCTCCATCTCCAGATGCGCATCCTCCCTTTTACCAGCCTCAACATCGTTGAGCACATATCTTACCTGTTGCCAGCCGCTACACCGCTGAACGCTCGAGTCACTACATCGCGGAGCGCACCTCTCACCTGCAACTCGTTGCAGCCTGTGCCGGAATCTTCTTCTTGCCTCCATTCCATCACGGTCGGAGTCGGAGACTTCCCCCTGCAATCTTCACCATTCTGCATCATTGGCAGACACCTACGAGGAAACAAGAACAAACAGGTTAGCACTCATATGCATTCACATGGCCGCATAATACAAGAGACTAAAGCTCCCTTATAAAGACCATCTTACCTGTCATTGTTGGAACTCCATCAGTCTTTAGGGTCACCTGGATCCTCTTCGATCCAGATTCTCCTCCCGTACCTATGGAAATGGAATAAGACATTGCAAGAATTACTTTTAACACTGAATACAAACACTCTAATCATACTATAATCATACTAAAGACTATGTGGATTGGTCATAGCTGGTCTGGATAAACACCCTCACGGACCAGTGAAGTAACTTGGTCCATTCAACGCGCCCCTGCTAAGGAAAGCAGGATGGATAGCTGTTCATCACGAAATTACAGGTGAGCGTCTATGGGAAAGTGCTTGCCCACTGTATTCTGGCACGAAAGGACTGGAGGAAGTCATGATACCCCCACTCCATACTCATTGCCTCTCCTCTTCACACAGGGGCACCACCCAGCACCAGAGCCGGAGGTCCAACCATTCTCAGAAGGGGAAGGTGATTTCGAGGAGCCAGTTCGAGGGAGGGCTCCAACCACGCCCCAACACCCCCGCGGAAGCAAAGTGAACGTAACAGAACGCAAAGCCAGTTCAAACCTCCGCCTGGGCGTTATGGAAACTTTTGAAACCGACCAGTTAGCCCAGCTATTGGGAGAGTTGCGGGCCGAGGTGCATGACTCCAGACATGAGACTAATTCCCTGAGGAGAGACCTTGTTATAGCCCGATGTTAGGCAGAATCCTGTGCGGTGCCCTTAGGGACCACTACACATAATTAAGACTACAAGTGGTAATAAAAATTCACCTTTAGTACAAGCCTGTATTACACTGTTAAAGTGGTAGCAATAGCGGAGCAGCCAGACTGATCGCAAGAGTAAATGAGCAGCAGTAGAGATTACACAAAGCACCACAATTACTGTGACTCAAGCAAACACTGACTATAGGTTTCAGGTAAAAAATATAAGTACATTTATTTTAAACCATCTGATATAAAACACTTCACTTCTATAAATTTGAAACCACACGTAAAATACACTACACACAATCAATTCCACTTGCTCCAGCGAATTCAGGGTAAGTACATTAGGATTTGACAGACCGGTGTTGCGACACTAACGCGTACCCACGAATAGAAATGCTCACGAAGTTAAAACACAGTTTGTACTTCAGAATTTCAAACAAGGGGAAAAGTGAATAAAAATCATAGGCAATACTTTTTCAAGGCAAAGAGACTGGAGGAATTATTTAAAGATACAGATTAAAGTCAATAGGCCTGTGCCAATGTCAGTGGAGCAGATGCTCAGTTGCCGAGGATCACACGTTGAACAGTTCGAGATTCGAAATGCCAAGAGTTCATAAAGATTGTCAAATGGAAGGAAAAGTTATAAAGGGGAGGGAAGAAAGAACAAATCTTCGTGGAGGAAAAGGGTTCACCCCGATTCCAGCTGGTCAGACGGAGAGAATGACCAAGTGTGCACAGTACCGTATTCCGGTGGAGAAAAGATGGTGCCACGGCAGTTGTTCCTGGTAATTCCTGCAGACTCACAGTTTCTGCGGCTTCAGTCGAGGGGACAAGAAGGAGGATGTCTGGAGCGATCTGCACTACCCAGGGATGAGGCCAGCAGCAGCGAAAAAGACAACGATGAATAAAAGGTGCGCTCCTTTAAATCAGGAGAGGGCTCTTCTGATGGCTATCCGGCCAACTACAGCGCAGCAGTGATTTCGACCCAGGAGAGGATTCTCTGACTGAAGAAAAGATGAGCTGGTTGATCCCACCAGGCTCAAGGGAAGACGACTCCGGACTGGATCTTCTCTGGTCGTTGAAGGGGTAGATAGCTCAGGACTGCAGCAGGGCTTCACCGGGACTCGACGCTGCTGCAGCAGCAGTCTTCTTCTCCGCTTCTCTTCGGTTCCTTGCAGTTCCAGTGGCGACTCTGACTTCTAGCCCAAGAGTCCTGCCTTTTATGCCAAAGTCCCCCATTCACTCAGCCTGGCTGTCAATCACTCAGCAGGGGGGTTGTCCAGCCTTGACAACCACCTCAGCCAATCAACACAAAGTGCAACTTGGGTCTCCAAGGAGACCCTGTGAAGGGGGTGACTACACCCCTCCCTCACCTTCAGCCCACCTAGACACCCAGACGCCAAAGGCGGGCTTCTATTCAGAAGCCCGCCAAAGGGCGGAGAACAAAGGAGGCAAACCCGGTTTGCCGCGCAAAGAAAGACCCAAGAAGGAGGTTAACAAAAAGAAATGGCGATTAAACCAAACTGGAGCCGAAAATAAAAAGTATTTGGGCTAGCAGGTTTAAAGTTCGAGGCTACTAAAATAGCCTAAAACACTACCATGTTATGTAATATAATCGTGATAGGAAAATTAGGGTAGGTACCACTGCCACCAGGCAATTCTTATGGTTAAGGGAGCAAAATAGTGCTCCAAGAGGTACAGATAAAAAGGGCTAAGAATGAACCCTTTCCAATACTCCATGTAAGATGGGGTGTACTTGATCTGTGGTTAAATTACTATGTAAAGTTAATGGCAACTTTACCCTTTTCTGGGGTACAGTAGTCAGCCCCAGAAATGGATTCGGTGGGAAGTCTAAAAGACAACCCTGTGCCACTGCACTGAAGGTGCTGTGTAACACACAAGAGAGTGGGGCTACTGAAGTGGTGTCCTCAAGAGTCCACAATCACAAAAACAGATGAAATACACATGGCAAAACACAGGTAAGAGTGGGGGAAAAGCTCACACTCTGACCCAGTGGACAAAATAAACTGCAGAAATCCAGCAAAGCTGCTGAGGGACTCACTAGGTAAGGGAAATTAGCCATAGAATGAGAATTCTCCCTAACACCCGAGAACAAACAGATGACCTGGCAAGACAGCTGCTTCAGGCACACGCAGGACAAGTCCTGTTACCTGGAATTACACCAACACTGGCACCTCAACCCTCACCTCCAGTACAGGTGGTACTCCCAGGGGCCGTTCCACTTGCCCCATCAAACGCTTTTTTGGTGACCCGAACAAATATGCGGTGTTCATGAATCAGTGCCGCCTCCACTTTTTGTGTCGACCTGGAGCCTTCCCTAATGACAGTGGTAGGGTGGCCTTTGTGCTTTCTTATTTGGGAGGCTGCGCAGCTGATTGGTCCGTACCATTAGTGGCTCAGGATGATCCAATACTTCGGAACTTTGCAGAATTCCAACAGGAATTGGAAAAACTGTTCGCCAGACACACTCAAGGGCAAGCATTGGATAATGAACTACTGTCGCTGAGACAAGGAAACCATGATTTATGGACTTACATTGCCACCTTCAACCGCATCGTAGCACAGACCAATTGGCTGGAGGAGAAAAGGACCACACTGTTTTACCGGGGGCTTCGTGGTGAGTTAAAGGATGTACCAGCTCAAGTTGTTAACCCACCCGAATGCTGTGCAGATTATATTAACCTAACCGTGCAGTTAGACCACCGGCTACAAGATCGAAAAATGGACTGCACGAGGGCGGAAGGACGATCAGTGTATGTAAGGCCTCGGCACACTCAGACCAAGGGTCATGAAACCCATGAACCTATGAAAATAGGGGGACTACAGGCTCCCATTACTAAGGCCGAAAGAGAAAAAAGAAGAGAACAGCGGCTTTGTTTATATTGTGGAAAAGCCAGACATTTCCTGCGAGACTGCCCCACAAAGCCCGCCAAGAGGATGGTAGGTGCCACAGACAATGATAACCAAGACAAGGAACAGGAGTCGGAAAACTTGGCCCCCTGGCAAGTGTAGAGGTCAACTTCTCGAGCGGAGTAAAGAGAGTTGGAACGACCTAACACCTGGTCATTCCAGTATTGATAATTCACCCCCAACAACCATCGAAAGTGCATATTTTAGAGGCCTACATCGGTAGTGGTGTAGTGGGTAATTATATTGATCAGGGGTTGGCTGCACGGATAGGCCTTCCGCTTCAGCGAAAACCGCACTCGGAAAATGTCACAGCCGTGGATGGCTCTCAGCTGTCCTCGGGACCTGTGACACAACATACCGACAAGGTACTGCTGACGTGTCAAGATGGTCACCGGGAAGCATTTCGTTTGACCTCATAGGTGCCCCCCAGTTCCAAATGATTCTAGGAATGCCATGGCTGGAAACCCATAACCCAAGGATCGACTGGCACACCAGAAGGCTGACCTTTCCTCGAGAATGCACCAAGAGTTGCTATCTTAAGGATGTGAGAAGATTACAACACCAGGGGAAACCCATTTTAGGAATGTCAGGCTCATTGTCTTCAGAATATCAAGACTTTGCGGATGTGTTTCAAAAGGAACAAGCCAACACCCTAACACCATAAAGAACATACGATTGCCAAATCGATCTGGTACCGGGAGCACAAGTTCCCTGCAGCAGAATCTACGCCCTGACAGCAGGAGAATCAGCACCTACGAACATATCTTGATCAGTATCTAGCTAATGGATTAATCCGCCCATACAAGTCTCCGGCCTCCTCAGCTCTCTTCTTCGTACCAAAGAAGGGGACCTCAGAACCTGCATAGATTATAGGGCGTTGAACCAGATTACCGTAAACAATAGGTATCCTCTGCCACTCATTCCTGAACTACTCGACCAGGTAAAGAATGCTCGAATCTATACGAAACTGGATCTGCAGGGCGCTTACCATCTGGTCAGAGTGAAAAAGAACACAGCATTCCGGACCAAATATGGGCTCTTTGAGTAGCAGGTTATGCCCTTCGGGCTATACAACGCACCAGCCGCATTCCAGTTCTTTATGATATGATATGATATGGTATTTGTAACGCGCCTATACACAAGTGTTTCAAGGCGCGACGAGGCAGGGAGGGAGGGAAACAAGGGGAAGACAGACAAACGATCCTACTAGGCCAGGTGTCATTCAGATCGCGCAAGTGCAGAGGTAAGGGGAAAAGGAGGAAGTGCAGGGGGAGGAGGTGGGGGGGGAAGTGCAGTACAAGGTAAGTAGCGTCAAAAATAATAAATAATAAATAAAAAGGGCCAGCTGGTGGCAAGTGCGAGGTAAGTGCAGAGCAAGTGCTGGGAAGGGGGCTGTAGGGATACAGTGACAGTCCCACAGTGCAGGGGGAGCCAGGGAGGCAGTGCAAGTGGAGAGTGGCTGGGCCCTGGACCGAGGTTGCTGAGAGTGGCCCAGATGCAGGTTTAGTGCTGAATTCAGTGGGGAGTTAAGCAGGATTAGCAGGGGAGAGGGAGAGAGAAGGCAGAAGCGAAGAGGAAGGTTTTGAGGTGCTTCCGGAACCGGAGATGGTTCTCCTCAAGTTTCAGGGAGGCAGGAAGGCTGTTCCAGAGGGAGGCCCCTGCTGCGGAGAGAGATCTACCCCCAGCTCGTTGCTTCGAGAAGCGGCTGACCATGAGGGAGTTGGAGACGGATGAGCGAAGGGCTCGTGAAGGAAGATATTTAGGAAGAGAGAGTTGAAGGTATTTAGGTCCCAGGCCCCAGAAGGCCTTGTGGACAATGCAGAGGGTTTTGAACTTAATCCTCGCAGCCACTGGGAGCCAGTGAAGAGATTTCAGTCCTGGAGAGATACGGTCCCTGGGCTTGAGGCCAAGGACAAGTCTCGCAGTTCTGTTCTGGATAAGTTGCAGAGGGCGGAGAGTGGAGGCAGGCAGATTAAGATAGAGGCTGTTACAGTAGTCCAGCCTTGAGAGAACCAGGGCTCGGGAGACAGTGAGCTTCTGGGGGAAGGAGAGGAAGGGAAGAATACCTCTGAGGAGGTGCAGCTGGTAGTGTGACTTCTTAGAGACGTCAGATATATGAGGAGAGAAGGAGAGTGTGGAGTCGAAGATGACCCCGAGGTTTTTAGCCTTGCAGGTAGGGGCAGGAAGGGGGCCAAGGGAGGCCGGCCAGAGAGCTGCAGGGAAGGAGGGAGTGGGTGTGCCGATGAGTAGAATCTCAGTCTTACTGGCGTTGAGGCAGAGGTCATTGGCGGCACGCCATTCCTGGATAGCAGACAGACAGTCGGAGATGAGGGAAGGAGAGGAGGAGGCCGAGGGTAGCCTGAAAATGAGCTGGGTATCGTCTGCATAGCACTGGAAGTAGGGGCAGAGAGCGGCGATGCGGTGAGCAAGGAGTGCCAGATACTGGTTGAAAAGCCAGGGAGAGAGGTTGGATCCCTGGGGGACACCACAGGTGGAGAAAAAGATGTCAGAGAGGAAGGAGCCCATTTGGACCTGGGAGGGTCGACCGGAAAGGAAAGAGGTCAGCCAGGCCAGAGCCTGACCAGTGATACCCAGGTTATCACGGAGACAGTTGAGCAGGATGGCATGGTTGACAGTGTCAAAGGCAGAGGAGAGATCGAGCAGAATGAGAACACAGGGAGTGTTGGAATCGAGGTTCAGGAGAAGGTCCTCACGGATGTTCAGGAGAGCAGTTTCCGTGCTTCTGGCCGCTCTGAAGCCGGATTGATGGTCATGAAGATTACCAACAGATTCAGCATGGAGGTTAAGCTGGGAGATGGCCAGTTTCTCCAGGAGCTTACCCAGGAAGGGAGTAATGGAGATTGGGCGATAATTGGCCGGGCAGGAGGGGTCGGCAGAGGGTTTCTTGAGGAGGGGGTGCACAAGGGAGTGCTTGAGGGGGGATGGGAAGACTCCAGAGGCGAATGAGTGGTTGCAAAAGTCAGCCAGGGCAGGAGCCAGGGAGTCGATGTGGTCCTTGATGGTTTTGGAGGAACAGGGGTGAACCTGTTTAGACGAGGCTTTCATAGATCGGACTTGTCTGGAAACCTCATCAGCAGAAAAAGGTGGAAAAGCAGAGAAGGAGGGTGGAGGGGCGGCTGCAAGAGAGCAAGAGGAAGAGCCGGGAAGAGAGGAGAGAGGAGGAGAGCGAGGACAGGATGTCCTGAGTTTTTGAGATGAAGTGCGAGGCCAGTGCAGTGCAGAGGGCCTGGGAGGGGACAGGAGAGGTAGAGACTGCAGCAGGGTTGGCCAGCTCCTTGCAGATTTTAAAGAGTTCGGCCGAGTTGTTAGATGCTTCAGAGATGCGGGCTTGGATAAGGGCTCTCTTCTTGGTGTGAACGGAGAGCCGGTATTGCCTTTGGAGCATGCGACAGGCCAGTTTGTCAGAGGATGAACATGAAGCACGCCATTTCCTCTCTGCCACCCTACACTTGCGTTTTAGGGTGACGAGATCCGAGTCATACCAGGAGTTACATTTGGCTTTGGGCTTCAGGCGGATTGTCATGACGGGGGCAAGGATATCGAGAGTATCAGATATAGAGGAATAGAGCATGGAGAGGGCTGTGTCAGGGTGGGAGTCAGCTGAGGGGGGAGGAGGGGGCGAGAAGGTAGCAGCGAAAGCCTCAACTGACACGCGCTTCATGGGTCGGATGACCGAGAAGGTGGGTGGCAGTGAAGAGGGTGGCTTTGCCTGTGGGGTAGGGAGGGAGAGGTGGGAGGATAGGAGAAAGTGATCGCTCCAGGAGAGAGGAGTGGAGAGAGGAAGGGAGAGGGGAAGGTCAGAAGAGATCAGAGCATCAAGAGTGTGCCCTGCAGAGTGAGTAGGCCCAGACGGGAGAATAGAGAGTGAGAGAGAGTTACAGAGTTCGCGAAAGAGACCAGTGGGGGGACAGGAGGCATCAAGGAGGATGTTGAAGTCACCGAGAAAGAGGAGTTGGGTGGTTGAGGACAGGAGTGAGGAGGAGAGGTCAGCCCATTCAGAGAGGAAGGAGGAAATTTGACCAGGTGGCCGATAGATAGTAGCCACGGTAAGGGAATGGCTAGGAGAGAGAGAGAGTCGGCAGACAAGGCATTCAAAGGAGGAGTAGGTCTGCGTAGGAGTGACAGAGGCAGGAATCCACTCAGGGATGATAAGGGCAACACCACCCCCTGAACGGTTGGTCCTGGGCACGGAGAGGATCTTGTAACCGTCAGGTAGGAGTGTGTCGAAGCTGGTGGCAGAGCTGGCTGTGAACCATGTCTCAGTGAGACTGAGGACGTCGAGGTCCAGTTCCTCAAGAAGGCGACAGATATCAGAGGAGTGCTTGATGGCAGAGCGAGCATTTAGAGTGGCAATGTGGAGAAGGTTGCCACCTTTGAAAAACTTCCGGGGAGGGGTACAGATCAGAGGTATGCCCTGCGGAGGTGTTAGAGAAGGAGTTGAAGAGGGAGCAAGAGAAGGGGCAGGGGGGGAGGGGAGAGGCAAGGTAGCCGAGGACAGAGGAAGGGGGACAGCGGGAGCGGAGAGGAAGTTGATGAGGCGTGGGAGGCGTCTATCAAAGAGGTGAAGGTTGGCCTGAGGGCCTTGGACCAAGACGGTCCCGTTAGCATAGACATTAATGATGGCCTTAGAGGAGTGGAAAGGGGCCAAGAGGACATCCCAACGGGTGCCACCATTAATGGGAGAGGAGGAGAAAGGAGAGAGCACAGAGACCATGTGAAGGGTCCATAGGTCAGGTGAAGGCACGAAAAAGAGAATGTCAGTGAGAGTTTCCTTGGAGCAGGCGCTCGTGTAGGTGTCAGCGATAGGGAGGCCTGGGTTGGAGACCAGGATGTCCTTTTTAAACTTTTTCCTATTTTCCTACCGGATTTAGTGAGGAGAGCAGGATAGTCAATAGAGAAGCAGTTAGAGTAGATAGGCGAGATGGAGAGCACCATGGAGTAGGAGGGGAGGCGGACGACACGAGTATGCAGACAGGAATTGAGTGGAGGGCACTAGTTTAACACGATACAGAGCAAACAGTAATGCGTAGTAGGTCAGGGCCACCTTAGTTTGAGAATCAGGGCCCAGGCAGGGCTACCTAGCCTGCTGTTCCCTCTGGGCTACCGGCGACCGCTCTCCCAAACTGCTAGAAGTACTCCACAAACTGCTAGACGTCGGTGTCCTGGTGTACATCGATGATATCCTTATTTACTTGGCATCCAAGGAAGAGCACGTGGGCCATGTAAGGGCTTTATTAGAAAAGCTCAGTAAGAACCAATTATTCGCCAAATTGGAAAAATGTTTTTTCCACGTTACAGAAGTAGTTCTTGGGCTTCATGCTTACCCCTCAAGGAGTACACATGGATACTCGAAAAGTGGAAGCAGTCCTTCAATGGCCATCTCCAACATCAATCAAAGGGGTGCAGAGTGTACTCGGGTTTGCCAATTTCTATTGGCGGTTCATTCCAGGATTCTTGCAAATCGTCCATCCTATCACCTATTTGCTAAAAAAGAATAAAACGTTTTCTTGGACCTCTGACGCTGAAAAGGCATGTCAAGAATTGAAATCAGCCTTCACTTCGGCCCCTATCCTCCGACACCCCCGACCCGATTTATCTTATGTGGTTGAGACCGACGCCTCCAATGTGGCCATGGGGTCGGTGTTATCACAGAAAGACCCTGACACCGGACAGTTGCATCCTATTGCATTCTGCTCCAGCAAGTTTACAGCACCTGAGAAGAATTATGCCATCACTGACAAGGAACTATTGGCAATCAAAGGAGCCTATAAACACTGGAGGCATTACTTCCTGGGAGCTAGGCATTCTGTCACCGTTATCACGGACCATCGCAACTTGAAGTACTTACAGACAGCCAAGGCCCAATCATCTTGTCAGCTTCGTTGGGCTCTCTTCTTCACGTGGTATGATTTTATAATCACGTACCGGCCTGGGGTATGGAACAGAAAAGCTGACGCACTGTCACGAATGGGCGACAACCAGGACGCATTTATACCATCAGAACCAGTACTCATTATTCCGGAGAAACAAATTCAGAACCAGATTGCAGTAACTGCCTGTTGGGAAGAATTAAAGACCAACCCCCAATCTCAAATGGATCAGGCCGCCCAACAAGAATGGTGGAGTAAAGAAGATCAGTATTCTGTCATGGACAATTTACCCTATTTTCAGCGAAGACTATACATTAAGGACAACGAGATCCAAGGCAAGATCATCGCCAAATTACCACGACTCATTATTTGGAAGGACACCCAGGAATTACTAAAACACGGGCCAAGATCAGAAAAAAACTATTGGTGGCCCACCTGGAGAAAAGATGTAGCCCAATTCATTTCAAATTGCGGAGTGTGCGCATGACAAAAATCTCAGAAGACTAACCCTGAGGATTGTTACATCCCTTAAGCATACCACCGGTTCCCTGGCATACCTTGTCCATGGACTTCATTTAGACTTACCCCCTTGTGAGGGCTTCAATACCATTTTAGCAGTGGTGGACTTATTTTCCAAAATGGCACACTTTATTCCGCTAAAAGGGCTCCCTACGGCTGGAATCCTGGCCACCATGTTCCTGGAGCAAATAGTCAAATGACATGGTTCCCCTCTGTATTGATCTCTGATCGTGGAACACTATTTGTCTCAGCCTTCTGGAGGAGTTGCTGCAAAATAGCACAGATTGATCTTTGTCTTTCTACCAGTTACCATCCCCAGACCGATGGTCAAACCGAGAGGACAAACCAGACACTAGAACAGTACCTGAGGTGCATGCTGCAACAGACCGAGGGATCCTGGAAAGATGTTTTGTGGCTAAGGGAATTTGCTTACAATATCTTCCTTTGACCCACTTGACAAGCTAGAAATGCCGGCAATTACCTTGCTACATAAGACTATTACTCAAACCCTCAAGGAAGCAACCAAGAGCTTAACTAAAGCCAAAGAACGAAAAATGAAGTTTGCAAACCGGCATAGAAGAGAAGCTCCACACTACCAAGTCGGAGATAAAGTATGGTTAGCGGCCAGAAACATCCCGCTAAAAGGACCACGGGTCTTCCGCCCCAGGTATCTAGGGCCCTATCCCATAAAGACCATCATCAACCCCGCTGCGGTAAAGCTAGAGCTACGGGACAACTTACGAATCCATCCTGTATTTCACGTTTCTCTTTTAAAACCTGTGAAACCCGAAACAAGGATTACATAACCACCGGAACCCGAGATTATCGACGGAGAACCTGAATATGAGGTTAAAGACATTTTGGACTCTAAAGTAGTGCGATCAAAACTGTACTACTTGATCGATTGGAAAGGTTATGGGCTCCAAGATCGCATTCGGGAACCCGTGGAATTTATCCATGTGCCTCGGCTGATCAGGCGGTTTCATCGTAATAACCCTACCAAGCCTGGGCCAGGGGGAAGATCACCCGTGAGAGGGGCCTTGCGGGGGAGTGCTGTCATGGCCACTAGTCGTGGGGCCAGTCCTTCCTCACCCCCGGGGTCTCATTGGACCCAGTCCTGGTGCCTCTGGCGCCAGGCTCATCTTAAAGTGTGATCTGCACACTCTAGGCCCAGGGCGTGTGCAGCAGGGCCAGGCGTGGCCATGAATCAGAACTGGAAGGCACCTGGCTACAGGCCCAAAGAAGGGCAAGGAGGAGTTGGTAGGCGGAGCTAATGGGAGGGGCCTGAACCAGGCTATATAAGGCCAGCCCATCCACGTGCCCTTGCTTCGCGTTATTCTGCTTCCAAGCAGCGTAACACTCTCCGATGTACTCACCGGTACCTCTCTGACTTTTCTCAGCCTCATCCTGAAGACTCTCCTGAGAACACTTCTTACCTGCAGTCTTCCACCCATCTCTGCGAGCATCTTCACTTCAGCTACAACATCGCTGAGCGCAGCGCACTTCTTACCTGCTGACAGCCGATCCATCTCCGGACGCGCATCCTGACTTTTACCAGCATCAACATCGCTGAGCGCAGCGCACTTCTTACCTGCTGACAGCCGCTCCAACTCCGGACGCGCATCCTGCCTTTTACCAGCCTCAACATCGCTGAGCGCATATCTTACCTGTTGCCAGCCGCTGCACCGCTGAAGCTCCAGTCACTACATCGCAGAGCGCACCTGACACCTGCAACTCATTGCGGCCTGTACCGGACTCTTCTTCTTGCCTCCATTCCATCACGGTTGGAGTCGGAGACTTCCCCCTGCAATCTTCACCATTCTGCATCATTGGCAGACACCTACGAGGAAACAAGAACAAACAGGTTAGGACTCATATGCATTCACATGGCCGCATAATACAAGAGACTAAAGCTCCCTTATAAAGACCATCTTACCTGTCATTGTTGGAACTCCATCAGTCTCTAGGGTCTCCTGAATCCTCTTCGATCCAGATTCTCCTCCCGTACCTTTGGAAATGGAATAAGACATTGCAAGAATTACTTTTAAGATGGAATACAAACACTCTAATCGAACGATAATCACACTAAAGACTTACCTTATACGTGGATTGGTCGCAGCTGGTCTGGATCAATACCCTCAAGGACCAGTGAAGTAACTTGGTCCATTCAACAAGCCCCTGCTAAGGAAAGCAGGACGGATAGCTGTTCATCATGAAATTACAGGTGAGCGTCTATGGGAAAGTGCTTGCCCACCGTATTCTGGCACGAAAGGGCTGGGGGAAGTCACGATACCCCCACTCCATACTCATTGCCTCTCTTCTTCACACAGGGGCAACACACAGCTCCAGAGCCACAGGTCCAACCATTCTCAGAAGGGGAAGGTGATTTCAAGAAGCCAGTTCGAGGGAGGGCTCCAACCACGCCCCAACGCCCCCGCAGAAGCCAGGTGAGCGTAACAGGATCATGGCTCACTCTACCTAAAGGGACAGGACTAAGATGGGTCGCTGTCTTTTCGTCCTGAAGAAGGTTGCTGCATTAAGAGACCAGAATAGAGGTCCAGAGACAACCGAAACACGTGTAGACGTTCACACTATGTGGGACTAAAATCCACATAGATCGGTTTATCGAGTAGATCTGAACCCCTTAAACGACCATCACAGTGAAATAGCAGCATCGAACCGAAAGTGGTTAAAGATGAGATGAAGAGTATGAATGGAATGGAGAATGAAAGTGAATGAATTGTAGTAGACTGGAAAGGCGAGCTTTAGTGTCATAACAAATCTGGGAATTAATACAGAGTATTGGTAATGATTGTAAACATTTATTTTTGTATTTTTTTATGTATTTTATAATATGTTTGATACAATTAAATTGAATTCATTTACAAATGATAAGAATTGTTTGTTGATATTTATAAAAAGACCATACAGAATATTTAGAGGTCACCCCTCTCTCCTACTGGTCCACTATATATTGTTCCTCTTCTCAGGTGGCCAGAGAAAGGCCATCGCTTTTGGATCCCGACCCTGGGGGTGGAGAAGTGGGGGAGGTTCACCTGGGTGGAAGGTCCTTGGGGATTGGGAGTGGGGTACCCACAGGAGAGACATTGTATCCCCCTTTTCCCATTGAAGACCAACCTAACCCTCCCCCCACCTTTATAGGCTACCGCAGGCCAGCTCCCCTCATTTTGCCACATTTTATCCACAACAGTACTGGGACGAGGAAGAGGCGGCAGTAGTGAACAGTAAAAACCCATTTCACCACTCTAATACTGGGACAAGGAAGATACCTGCAAAGTACTATGAGGGCCAGGCATGTCCATTTAATTATAGTCAAGCAAGCTCAATTGAGAATCCACAGCTGCAACCTGTCAAGTGGTTGCAGGTCTACAAAGGGAGAGCCAGAGAAAAGAGCAACAGGGAGGCCTATGTGGGAGAGACCAGCAGGGGACCCTTTTCCTGAGGAGGCAGCCGTTGTGGACCTGAGGAGGAGCTAGGTTGCAAGCCAACATCCCAGAGGACCTCTAGAGCCCAAGATGAGTTGGGCCATTAGGCTACCACAGATGTGGGAGCCTCTGGGTTGGAGAACGAGCAGCTGGAGCTGCGAGTGAGAAAAAAGAGAATTATGCATATTGAATACCAAATGAAAGCTTGAAACAAAGCTGAAGTATGCATATCGAATACCGAACTGAATGACAACTTTAATTTAATCATATTGCATACTGAATTGAATGAAACTTTATGGGCAAAGCAAATAGCAGATGACAGCTAAAGGGAAAGAGCCCATGTAAAAGCAACCTACGGAAAGGTAGCGCAAGTTTGAAAGTACCACAGAAAGGTGGAGCATGAACAAGACCACCACAAAGGGAACTTTATAAATGGATACAGTGCGGCAAGGCCAAAGGCGGACAAGAGGTGTGCGACACGTTATGGCAAAGTCAAAAGGCTAACTAGGAGAAGCCAGAAGAGTGTAAAACTGCACATAAAGCCAAGAGGCCGACAAAGAGACTAGGTGAATGTAACTCTGTACACAGGTGCAAGTACAGAAGAACCTGTGCGAGCTGAAGATCCTAGGAATCCTGGTTACGCGACCTGTGATTGGTGG
Source organism: Ambystoma mexicanum (assembly GCF_040938575.1). Taxonomy (NCBI): domain Eukaryota; kingdom Metazoa; phylum Chordata; class Amphibia; order Caudata; family Ambystomatidae; genus Ambystoma; species Ambystoma mexicanum. The sequence goes on along the minus strand of NC_090921.1, from coordinate 798,081,052 downwards.
ACTGTGTTGTCTGACAACTGTGCCTAGACCAGTGAGCCCAAAATTGTAACAACCAAAGACATTGTGAAACAAACCAAGGAGAGAGAATCAATTAAGTGAACTGGTGATGCAATCCAGAAGGAGGGGCAGGTTGACCTAGAGCTATGTTGAACCTTTTGAAAGACTGAAACAAGTATAAGTGGCTGAGGTAATGTCTTGGGGAAGGGAACCCTGAGACTTGAGAAACTGTAAATGTTGTCTTGAGAAAAAAACCTTAAGACCCTTTTCTATTGAACAGTGTTGCTTGGAGCTTGGGGAAGGGAACCCCGAGCATTGTGTGGAACTGTATTGCCTTGAACTGGAGAAAGATAATCTTGAGACTTTTGTGGAACTGTCTTGAACTTGGGGATGGGGAGCTGAAGAAAAAGCGAAGAGCTGGAAGAAGCACAGAACCTTTATGTAATCACCATTAGCTTTATTACTGTCATCCCTGCAGATTGGTTAGCTTAAGTTGTGAGGGCAAGGATAGGTTTTGGACACAGACAATCTTTTAAGTTGAACTCTTTGACTCAGACTTTACTTAGTTTCATTCAGGTAAGGAAATCCCACATTCGCTTAGGGACAATTAGGCATTCAAACATCATAACATTTGAGTTAATAAAACATTTTATTTTACACTTTGAATCTGTTGTCTATGTCTTGCTTCATATTGCCTTCACAGTCCGCAGAGATGGTTCTGTCAAGGAACGAGAAATTAATTTTGTAGTTAATAAATTAACTAAAGGGTAAAATGTTGGGGTAGATGTTTTAGGTCTTGTAGGGCAACTCCCAGCGATTAGACCAAGAAAATACAACCCGCTAGGGAAGAAAGGCTAGGTGCACCCTTTTTCTAGAAAGACAAGAGTTTTATTTTGTATACAAAAGAATAAGTCGACATATCCACTGACAAAGAGCTCTCTGACGTCTTTCGCACAAAATTCACGTTATAAGCATAATAATCGTCACCCATGATGGACTCGGTATACAGTGTTAATCCGCCACCCTCAATGGACGCCGCCTATATACATGCTAATAATTACATATATACCATCCTCCAACTGGTTCAGCTGTCTTCTGTCTCATCTGAGACTGCACCTCCTTCCCTATCCCTCCCTTTTCCTGCCGGTTGATGTCGAGGAGTTGATTGCCGTGGCCCATATTCATCCAAGTGCAACATTGTGCATGAAAAGATGGCCGCCACCTCCTTTTCTGATGCCGACAACACTGCATCTGTTGCCTGGAGGTCTGATTGGCTGTTTCAGACTTTTAACCAATCATCGGAGCCGGTGAGGCGAAGCCGGCCCCCAACTCCAAAGCACACTCCAAGGCTGCAGTTCCTGTGTGGCCTCTCTAGCTTGGATGGCGTGCGGTTCCACCCCCGTACTGCTTCACTTCTGATCTTTCCACCTCCTTCCTCCCTTCCACTGCATCTCTTGTCCGGGCACCCCTTCAGCACTGCCAACTGCTTGAGCTTTCCCTCCTGCTACATTTTCAATGCCCTTCTGCTTCAACAAACCTGCCTGCGCCGAAGGCAGACACAGATGACCATGTAATGGAGGTACCTTACTGCTATGACGTTATATGCATAAATCAGCCTTTGACTCATGTGTTCACTGTGGTCTTGAATATTTTTGTGCTTACTATTGACTTTTGAATCATGGCGTGCTCTTGCTGGACTTATTGAATCATGTGTGCTCATTATTGACTTTTGAATCATGGCATGCTCTTGCTGGACTTCTTGAATCATGTGTGCGCATTATTGACCTCTGAATCACTGAGTGCTCCCAGTGGTCTTGTGTGCATGTCACGCTCATATCATTTGTTTGTTGCTCCTGGTCACTGAATTTTGTTGGAATTGCATCCACTTACCATTCTTTCTCTGTTCCTTGTCTTCTCTACCTCTCCCTTCCTGAACCCTCTCTTTCCTCCCTCCCACCTTAGCTAATGCTCTTACACTATCTGAAATGTCATCAGGCCTAGTACAATAGCTATTGTTTGTTCCTCTCCTTCTCCCTCCGCCCTCCTGCCCTCTTTTCTGTCAATGCTCTTGCACTACCTGAAATGTCGTCAGCCCTAGTACGATAGTTATTTACCCATTCATAATGTCTCAAGGCCTTGTAAGAATGTTTTATATTTTTCCCTTGTTCCCTCCCCTGCCTTGAAGCCCTTTGAAACACACCTGTGTATAAGCGCTATACAAATAAACTATCATATCATATCTTCATCACAGGGGGGTAACGTCATGTTCCATCATGTATACTGCAAAGCAATTGATTAACATCAAATGGCACCACCCTACCTTCGATTCTAAGCACGTGACATGCACCTGGCTATGCCGTGAACTCAGTGGGCAACTTCGAGGTCAGCCTGGTCCTTGCGAACAAAGCAGCCCTTTTCTCATCCCAGACACGCTGGCGCAACATCATGCCCTCCCCACTACATGGGCATGATTCTTAGCTCTCCTTGGCACAAAATATAGATCATGTCGTTCTCCGCTTTCCCCTCCCCAAGAGTGAACCTAGCATCCCACTTATCAATCCAGATCATCAAGGATTTGGAGCCCATTTCTTGCACATCTGGAGTTCAAATAGAGTGACCGTCATTCTGGGGGGCTGTAGTGTCTTAAATCTTGGTTCGTGTTTGGCATCCAAGACCTCCGCCTTCGCTCCCAGGGATACGACCTTGGTACTGGGCCGCAGCCCTTCGCTTGTTTAGATACACACATTCCTACATCATTGGTTCAAAAACCTAACTGATGTGGGAGCATATGCATGTTCTTTGCCACGCCTCGGGATCGGGATGCAATGGTGAAGCGAGGGATAGAGCCTTGTCGTTCTGTGTTTCTTTGCGAAAACACGGCCTGTTAGGATTCAGGCCTACTTGTAAACGCTGTATTAGTTTGTGTTATTACTGTTGTGTATCTAGACATAATATATCCTATATAGTTCTATTGCATCACTACTGGTTAACTCACCCTATGTGATTTCCCACTTCGGCCAATTGTCTCCATCCATAAACCCCACCACACCGTCCCATGTTCATCTCTGTGTTTTGATATATTTTTCGCAATCTAAATGTGAAGCCCAGCATTCCCCCTTGAGTTAATCCTTCATTAAGTAACTCATCCCTTTCTCTCCGTCGATCCGCTTCATCCTTAGGTACTCGTGCCATGCACTCATGATGCAAACTACCCCTATACCCCGCATATTTTTCCAGGGTGCATAAGAGATATGCAATCCCCATTGTGGGAAACACATGGTGGCAACAAGTAAAACAGACACAAGCGATCACAGTTCAAGAGTGTTTATTGAACAATGAATTCTGTGTGCAGGTTGGAAAAACGCCTAATCTAAACCTAAAGCTATGATGGGAGCAAGCATCAACCATCAAAATGAAAATAAGGCAGTCCTGGTGGTGTTGTGTCAAATAAAAAGGGCCTATACTAAGAAACCTATTTCCAAACCTTACATCGAATACAAAAATGGGTGTGGAATAGTTCTCAAGAAAAGAAAGAAGTGTTCTCAAATAATGTCAGGATGTGGTAGCCTGGGTCTCCCTTCCCCATGTTTTGAACACTGGGTAAGATGGGATCTTGGAGCACAGTAGAGTCTCGGGCTTCTCCAGCACGAGACGACAGTTCTAATGGCAGCTCTTAGGACACACTCCCGATCTTTTCTAGCAGGAGATAACAGTTCAACAGTTCAGTTTTTTTACTCTCGGGCTTTCAGCTATCAGGGATGTCGATGGCCAAGTCTTGTTTCACTTGAAAGTATCTTGCCTTCGATGACCTGACTTGTTCAAATAACAAAATAAAAGTTCCTTAACAAATGAAAGTTTGTTTCCAATATTCGCTGGGTTACCTAGTGTCCCCTTCTTCTGGGCGCTGACCCTTCTCAATTGTTTACCGCAATTTCACGTAGGGTGATGTCTTCACCCCTGGTTCCCCTTCTTCGGGGTGCTGACCATTCTCAATTTTCAGCCACTGTTCACGTAGGGTATTGGCTTCACCCCTGGGTCCCCCTCTTCCCATCGCTGACCCTTTGTTTACTACAGTTTCATGTATCAGGTCTTTTCTCAATGAACACTGGGGCAGAGCTTCACTCCTAGATCGCCCTCTGCCGGGCTTCGACCCCTCTTGACTGTTAGTGCTTGGGTGATGGCTTCACCCCTGGACCTCCCTATGCCAGGCTCGGACCCCTCTGAAATCTCTTTAGCGGGATTCACTTCCCATGTTTTCTCAATTATTTTCAAACAGTTTATAGTGGACATCCCTCTGCCAGGTTTACGGCTGTCAACACACTGTTTCTCAGGACTTTAGACTTTGCCCCTCTCGTCAGCATCTCTCGGTCGGGCTCATTCTTGGCAACTTCATATTGGCTTGTATATGCGGGAGTCACTTCCCTTGCTTTCACACAGTTTATAGATCAATGTCTTTCGATTGTACGGGGATTTTGCTTGACCCTCAGTATGACCACTTTGGCCTATTCCGCTGGCTCTCCCCTATGGCCTTCTGGCATCTGTAGTTTCTCTCATATGGAGCATGACCTGAGTCTTTCGAGGTAGCACCCTAGTGGTGCCGGTTTCCCTCTGCAGCTGGTCTCCCCTTCAATACTTGTTACAGTTCTATAAACAGTTCATTAAACGTAGTTCAAACTTGCCACTTTGCGATTTTCTCTCTCTCTCTCAACACAGCCCGGTGGAACTATTGTCCAAATCTTCCATCATTTTACACAATTCCAATAGTTCTTTTCTGTTTCTTTCCCCTGGTATTTAGTTTTTAAAAACATTTACACGCGACTTAGTATACCCTCTATTTTTTGTGCCCTTATCCGGTCATGGCTTAAACATCCCTCCCTTTGTTTTCACACACCATGCCCTATGGTATTTAAGAATCTTGTCTCGATACAATGGAAGGGCTTTGCACATGTAATCCAACAGGGATGTTGGCTCTGTGATAGCTGTCCTTCGCCGTCAATATTTTTACAATATTACCAATGCCCCTATCTTGCCCCAACAACCCCTATCCCACCCGCGTACACCCTTCTCATACCATACAATCACCCCTCTTTGCCCATACACACGCGTCTTACACCCTTCCAACGTCACACCTCAATCAGCCCTACTTCGTCCACCAGTAACCACATCACACAAAGAAATCACCAACAATGAAATCACAATAAATTCTACTTTTTTCGTCCAACATCCCCACTATATCGGGTAAGGAGATCCCAGCCCACTAAGGGCCTCTGCTGCAACTACTTTCTTTGTTCTCACGCCCCCTATATACCGGACAGAGAGATCCCAGACTCACTAAATATGCGGAGCCTCTATCATATTCTCTTTTTTCCATTATACAGTGCTGTCCCTTCCCTATTTCCCAAGGAAAGGATCCTGTTACTCGACAAACCATAATATAAAAACCTAATTAAAAATATAGACAACACCACATGGTTTTCTACTTTGTTAGTCCAATCTCTCACCCAACACATAAATACCCACTCTGCTTCACTCTTCCCAACACTCACTCTCAACACTCACTCTCCCCTCATACCTCGCATATTTTTCTCCAAAAAGGGGTGCACGTCCTCCGTGACTGGGTCTCGTCAATGGCCTGCACAATCCGGGTACAGCACCCGGCTCCAAAGAACAGACAGGAATTCTGATAACACGGCTCCTGTAAACCTCTCAAAAGGTTGTGCACAAAGGGGGACTTGGCGCTGCAGGGTGGCGCAGCCCCTGCAGATGTGCGGCCATGAATCCTCCGTCTTCGCAGGGGTCACTGGAATCACTCTTAGGGATAGAACAAGGAAATACAACCCGCTATGGAAAAAAGGCTAGGTGCACCCTTTTTCGAGAAAGACAAGAGCTTTATTTGGCCTATGATATGATAGGTTATTTATAACGCGCTTAAATCCCGGAGGTTTCTAAGCGCAGACCCGGGAATCAAACCTCTGTTGCTCCATGTCGTCTTGCTTCCAAGGCGAGCACGTTGCCCCTGTGCTATCCTCCCGAGACAAAAGAATAAGGCGACAGGGGATTACAAATCCACTGCCAAAGAACTCTGACTTTTTTTTTACACAAAATTCAGTTAATAAACATAAGAATCGTCACTCATGACGTATCGGTATACAGTGTTAACCGCACACCCTCATTGGCTGCTGCCTATATATATGTTAATAATTACATATATCCCATCCTTGAATTGTTTCCGATGTCCTCTCTCAACTTCACCACACGTGGGTAATTGCTAGGGAGAATTCTCATTCTATGGCTAATTTCCCTCACCTAGAGAGTCCCCGAGTAGCTTTGCTGGATTTCTGGAGTTTATTTTTTCCACTTGGTAAGAGTGTGAGCCTTTACGTGTTTTGCCATGTGTATTTCTACTGTTTGTGTGATATTGGGCTCTGAAGCACACCACTCCATGAGACCCACTTTTTGTGTGTGTTACACAGCACCTTCAGTGCAGTGATACAGGGTTGTCTTTTAGACTTCCCACTGACTCCATTTTTCTGGGGCTGATTACTGTCCCCCAGAAACAGGTAAAGTTGCCATTTACTTTATGTATTCATTTAAAACTACAGACCCAGGACACCCCATCTTACATGGAATACTGGAAAAGGTTAATTCCTTTCCCTTTTTGTCTGTTCCCGTCTGAGCTCTGTTTTGCTCTTTTAACATTTAGACTTGGCTGGTGGCAGAGGTATCTACCATAACTTTTCTACTGCGATTATATTATATAAACGTAGTATTGTTCCAGGCTATTATATTAGCCTCGAACATAAACCCGCTTGACCAAATACTCTTTCATTTGGCTCCGGTCGGGTTTATTCGCCATTTCTTTTTGTTAAAGTCCTTCTTGTGTTTTACTTTGCGCGGCAAACCAGGTTTGCCTTCTTTGTTCACCGTCTTTTGGCGGGCTTCTGCTAAGAAGCCCTCTGCCTGGCGCCTGGGTGCCTAGGTGGGCTGAATGTGAGGGAGGGGTGTAGTCACCCCCTGCACAGGGTATCCTAGGAAACCCAAGTCACACTTTGCCATGATTGGCTGAGGTGGTTGTCCGGGCCAGACAGCCCCCCTGCTGCGTGATTGACAGCAGGCTGCGTGAATGGTGGATTTTCGCATAAAAGGCAGGACTCTTGGGCTGGAAGTCAAGAGTCGCCACTGGAACTGCAAGGAACCGAAGAGAAGCGGAGAAGAAGATGGCTGCTGCTACCCCGAGCCACGGTGAAGCCCTACTGCAGTCCTGAGCTATCTACCCTTCAACGACCAGAAAGATCCAGTCCGGAGTCTTCTTCCCTTGAGCCTGGTGGGGTCAAACAGCTCATCTACGACAGCCAGAGGATCCTCTTCGTGGTCAAAATCGCTGCACACTGCTGTAGTGGTCCGGATAGCCATCTGAAGAGCCTCTCGTGTTTTAAAGGAGCGCACCTTTTATTCACCGTCACTGCTGCTGGCCTCAACCCTGGGTAGTGCAGATCACTCCAGACGTCGTCCTTCTCGTCTCCACGACTGAAGTCCCAGGAACCGCGAGTCTTTGGGAAACTACCAGAACAACTGCAGTGGCACCAGCTTCTTCAAAGAATAAGGTACTGTGTCCAGCTTCGAGGAACTAGGGTGAACCCTTTTCTCCTCATCCAAAGCTTGCCCTTGTCTTCCTTCCCTCTTACAACTTTTGCTTCCTTTGTTGACAATATCCAAGTTCTCCTGGCAACCTTGAATCGAGAACTATCTGCCTGTGTGATCCTCGACAACAGGAACCCTGTTCCACTTGACACTGGCGCAGGCCTATTGAATTTAATCTTCTGGTTAGAAAGTGTTCTCTGATTCTGGCTCCCTTGACAAAAGTATTGCCTATGATTTTTGTCCCCAACTCTCTCGTGGTAACTCAGGTGCTAAGTGTGGTTTTACTCCGGTAACATTTCTTCCCGCGGGTAGGCGTATCTTCAGTAAGACCGAATTGTCATCACTTTTTGACAGTAATCGCATATGTATTCCCGGTAACGTCTTTATTTCATAACACCAGTCTGTCAAAACCAAAGGTACTTACCTCGAGTTGTGCTGCACAAAGTGCATTGGTTGCGCGTAGTGTATTTTTCGTGTGGTTTTAATTTAATATAAGTGAAGTGTTTTGTGAACAGATGGTTTAAAATAAATGTACTTTTCATTTTTCACCAAAAACCTTGAGTCAGTGTTTGCTTGAGTCACAGTAATTGTAGTCCTTTGTATAATCTCTACTACTGCTCATTTGCTCTTGAGAAGTCTGGCTGCTCCGCTATTGCTACCACTTTAACAGTGTAGTACAGGCTTGTACCAAAGGTGAACTTGTATTACCACTTGTAGTCTTAATTGTGTGTAGTGGTCCCTAAGGGCACTGCACAGGATTCTGCCCAACAGTAACGTCCTGGTCCATCATGAAATGCTGCAAAGCAATTGGTTAACATTAACTTGCACTACCCTACCTTTGATTCTAACCACATGACATGTACCTGGCTATCACTGTGAACTCAGTGGGCAACCTTGAGGTCATCCCGGTCCTTGTGAACAAAGCAGCCCTTTTCTCATCCCAGACACATTGAGGCCCCCCATCATTCAATACCCACTATAGAACAAGTTACTTACCAACTGGTAACGTTATTTCGATTGGATGTTCCTCCAATGTATTCCTCATTTTAGATGTATTCCATCCAGCTTTGCTGCTCTTCGGAAATTTTTTCGGCAGAGGGCGTCGTGCGTCGATGTCGTCGAGTCGATGGTCCCTCGAAGGCCTCCGTCGAGGGTGACGTCATAGGGTATATAAGTAGCACACGCAGCGCCCGTTGGCCTCAGTTCTGTTTTTCCCCTTTTTATCGTTGGTTTTGTACTGTGTAGATTGTGCCGGCAGACAGGTATCAGCCTTGCGAGATTTGAGTTGGCAATAACCCGGAAAAATCTAGAGGGTAGGCTGGGAGGGCGATGAGGAATACGTTGGAGGAACATCCAATCGAAAGAACGTTACCAGTTGGTAAGTAACTTGTTCTTCGAGTGGATTGTGTCCTCCAACGTATTCCTCATCTTAGATAGACTCCCAAAGCAGTATGTATAATTTCTCTGGAGGAGGGGTTAGATTTTTCAATGCCCTTAGATGGCGGAATATAGCACTGCTTTTCCAAAACTCAGCTCCTTAGACTGGGAAGCATCCAGACTATAGAATTTTGAAAAGGTGTGTAGTGAAGACCAAGTTGCTGCTTCACAAATGGACCTTATTGGAACACGCCTTTGAAGGGCTGTCGAAGAGGCGATGCCTCTGGTGGACTGAGCCCTAAACTCTTCTGGTGGTTCTTTTTGTGCTAATCTGTAGCATTCTGAAATGCGAAGCACAATCCAGCGTGAAATTGTCTGTTTTGTCACCAATTGACCCAGTTTCCCTCCTGGGTAACCTATAAACAGCAGGTTGTCCACTCTAAGTCTGGAAGCTCTCTTTGGATCCAACCTGTGTAATCTTTCTGCCTCCTTAGTAGGATGGGGTGGAGGATAGAATGCGGGTAAAACAATTTTCTGACTTAAATGAAAATCAGATACTACTTTAGGTAAAAATGATGGTTTAACCCTCAACACAACTTTGTCCTTATGGAACACAGTATAGGGAGGCCCAGAAGACAGTGCGTGCAATTCGCTCTCTCTTCTTGCAGATGTTAAAGCAACTAAGAAGGCAGTTTTCCATGTTAGTAATCTTAATGGACATGTGTGCATAGGCTCAAAAGGAGCACACATTAAGAATTTTAGGACCAAATTGAGATCTTAAATCGGTACTTGAAATGGGTGAGGAGGAAACACATTAGTGAGTCCTTTTAAAAATTGTAATATCAAAGGAATTTTAAAGTAGGAGCATTCTTCCGACGAGCGTTTGAAGATGGAAAGCGCCGCAAGGTAACCTTTACCAGTTGGTAAGTAACTTGTTCACTATAGAACAAGTTACTTACCAACTGGTAACGTTATTTCGATTGGATGTTACTCCAATGTATTCCTCATTTTAGATGTATTCCATCCAGCTTTGCTGCTCTTCGGAAATTTTTTCGGCAGAGGGCGTCATGCGTCGATGTCGTCGAGTCGATGGTCCCTCGAAGGCCTCCGTCGAGGGTGACGTCATAGGGTATATAAGTAGCACGTGCAGCGCCCGTTGGCCTCAGTTCTGTTTTTCCCCTTTTTATCGTTGGTTTTGTACTGTGTAGATTGTGCCGGCAGACAGGTATCAGCCTTGCGAGATTTGAGTTGGCAATAACCTGGAAAAATCTACAGAGGGTAGGCTGGGAGGGCGATGAGGAATACGTTGGAGGAACATCCAATCGAAAGAACGTTACCAGTTGGTAAGTAACTTGTTCTTCGAGTGGATTGTGTCCTCCAACGTATTCCTCATCTTAGATAGACTCCCAAAGCAGTATGTATAATTTCTCTGGAGGAGGGGTTAGATTTTTCAATGCCCTTAGATGGCGGAATATAGCACTGCTTTTCCAAACCTCAGCTCCTTAGACTGGGAAGCATCCAGACTATAGAATTTTGAAAAGGTGTGTAGTGAAGAACAAGTTGCTGCTTCACAAATGGACCTTATTGGAACACCCCTTTGAAGGGCTGTCGAAGAGGCGATGCCTCTGGTGGAATGAGCCCTTAACTCTTCTGGTGGTTCTTTTTGTGCTAATCTGTAGCATTCTGAAATGCGAAGCACAATCCAGTGTGAAATTGTCTGTTTTGTCACCAATTGACCCAGTTTCCTTCCTGTGTAACCTATAAACAGCTGGTTGTCCACTTTAAGTCTGGAAGCTCTCTTTGGATCCAACCTGTGTAATCTTTCTGCCTCCTTAGTAGGATGGGGTGGAGGATAGAATGCGGGTAAAACAATTTTCTGACTTAAATGAAAATCAGATACTACTTTAGGTAAAAATGATGGTTTAACCCTCAACACAACTTTGTCCTTATGGAACACAGTATAGGGAGGCCCAGAAGACAGTGCGTGCAATTCGCTCTCTCTTCTTGCAGATGTTAAAGCAACTAAGAAGGCAGTTTTCCATGTTAGTAATCTTAATGGACATGTGTGCATAGGCTCAAAAGGAGCACACTAAGAATTTTAGGACAAAATTGAGATCTTAAATTGGTACTTGAAATGGGTGAGGAGGAAACACATTAGTGAGTCCTTTTAAAAATTGTAATATCAAAGGAATTTTAAAGTATGAGCATTCTTCCGACGAGCGTTTGAAGATGGAAAGCGCCGCAAGCCAACATTCAGATCTCTATGAGCTAGGGTCAGAAGAAAAGATAGTACTTCTGGAATAGAACATAGAAAAGGATCGACATTCTTTTCTCTGCACCAGTTGCAAAACTTTTTCCAACGGCAACGGTATAGAGACTTTGTTGCTGGCCTTCTTGCCGAAAGCAACACCTCCATAACATCTGGAAGGTTCCAATCCCTGTATCTCAGCCTTTCAGATACCAAGCATGAAGGTTGAGAGTTTGACCTCTGGATGGAGAACCTGACACTCCATTTGAGAGAGAGAAGGTTCTCTCTCTGATGAAGACGTACTGGAGGACAGATGGACTTGTCTAGAAGGTCCGGGTACCACGTTCTCCTGACCCAATCTGGGGCAATTAGGATCATGCGGCTCCCGAAGCGTCTCAGCCTCCTGATGACCTGAGGAATGACGGGAATCGGAGGGAACGCATACAATAGTGGGAAATTCCACTCCACCACGAACGCGTCCCCCAGGGCTCCTCTCGGGGAAATTCCCTTGAACAATACCTTTCGCACTTTCGGTTGATACCGCTTGCAAATAGGTCTAGAAGATCTCTTGAATGACTTCCTGAGCCAGTTCCCATTCGTGGGACACCGTGCTCTGCCTGCTCAGAGCATCTGCCGTCATTCTCCTCACCGGCTAGATGAATTGCCGTTAAAGAGATTCCCTCCTGAATTGCCCAATACCAGAGCTGCATTGCCTCTCCGCACAGAGGTAGTGACCCTACACCTCCACTTCTGTTTAGATAATGAATGGCCACTGTGCTGTCCATCATTATCGGGACAATCTTTCCCCTGACAGATGGCAGGAAAGCCTTCAGTGCCAGTCTGATTGCCCTCAGCTCTAAAAGGTTGATGTGTAGTTTGGACTCCGATGGAGACCAACGTCCGCTAATTGTCAGATCGTTGGCATGAGCTCCCCACCCCATGAGTGAGGCGTCCGTCACTACTGTAATCTCCGGCCATGGTTGCCAAAAAGGTTCTCCTTTTAGGATGTTCTCTGTACAAGTCCACCATAGAAGATCTTGTCGAACTTTTTTTCGGAATCTGGAGAAGATCTGTCATTTGACCCGAGAATTGGGACCACCGAGTCTTTAGAGCCAATTGAAGGGATCTCATCCTCAAGCGTGCCTCTGGCACCAGGAAGATGCAGGATGCCATGAGGCCGAGCAACCTTAAGAAGTCGAAAGCCTGGAGATTTTGGGCATTTTGGAATTTGGAAACCATCTGAAGAATGTCTTGAGCCCTCGACTTGGGAGGCGAGCTCTTTCCCAAGGATGTGTCTAATACAGCTCCTATGTATTGAAGCTGTTGGGAAGGTGTCCTTTGCGACTTCTTGAAATTTAGGGAGAAGCCCAGTCTGTGGAGGAAGTGGCAGGTGACTTTCAGATGAGCTAGTGCTTGCTCGGCAGAACATGCCCTGATCAACCAATCTTCCAGGTAGGGGTAGACATGAATCCCCCCTCTCCTGAGGCGCGCTGCCACCACTACCATTAACTTGGTGAAGACCCTCCGGGCGGAGGCCAATCCGAATGGCAGGACTCGAAACTGATAGTGTGAGTCGCCAACTACGAACCTCAGGTATTTTCTGTGTTTGACATGAATCGGCACATGAAAATAAGCATCCTGGAGGTCCAATGACACCAACCAGTCCGGAAGTTGAAGGGCCTGAAGGATCTGAGAAAGGGTAACCATCTTGAACTTGTCCTTCAAGTTTCTTAAGTCCAACATGGGTCTCAGTCCTCCGTCCTTTTTGGGGATCAAAAAATACGGGGAGTACCATCCCTTGTTCTTCTCCGCTGCAGGTACTGGTTCTATAGCACCTTTCTCCAGCAGGGTTAGAACTTCCTGCTGTAGGAGCGGGTACGAAAGCTTCAAAGGGTGTCTCCCTGGTGGATTGCTTTGAGGTTGCGTTAGAAAAGGAAGGCAATAGCCTTGTGCTATTTCTAGAGCCCAAACATCTGAAGTAATGGCTCGCCATTCTTGCAGATGCTGTGACAGCCTGCCTCCTACAGGTGTTTTGTGATGCAAGTCCTCAAAGTGGTTTTGTGGCGGTTGTTGCAGCCACTGATGGCAAAAAGGCTGCAGCTGGAGCTGGCTTTGCACGTTTTGCTCATCCACCACGAGTGGCCTTTTTCTGGCCCCTTTGACTGGCCATTCCTCTCATCTTTCCATATGAGGAGTAGTAACGATAGGATCGTCCCCTCCACGATTGTCCTTGCGCACAAAAAGGCTGAGGTTGCCTAATAGCAGCTCCTAAAGATTTGGCAGCTGCTTTTGAGGTCTGCAACCTCTCAAGGCTCTCGTCAGCCTTGTTGCCAAAAAGGTGAGACCCGTCAAAAGGCATGTTCAGAAGGCGGTTCTGCACGTCCGGTACAAAACCCGACTTCCGTAACCACGCAAATCTGCGCATTACCGTGCTAGTGCCCATGGACCTGCTTACACTATCCGCAGTGTCCAATCCAGATTGAAGGGATTCCTGCATGGCTTCCTTTCCATCTCTAACGATGGCTAGGAACCCTTCCCTTTCGTCCCCTTCTGGTATGTGCTCCGCCGCCATTGCGATGCACTCCCACAGAGTGTACGAAAATTTTGCCAAGGCACATATGGAGTTGGCAGATTTTAAAGCCATACTCCCAGCTGAAAATACCTTCCGTGCCCAGCCATCCACATGCTTATCGTCCCTGTCTGGAGGGATAGAAGGGTACGCAAGTTTGTTAGAAGCTGTGGCTGCCTCTATGACCAGACTCTCTGGAGTTGGATGTTTGGACAGATAGCTGGGGTTGCTACTGGCCAGGCGGTATTTTGAGGTGAGGGAGTTATTAACCAGAGGAATAGAATCCGGAGTTTCCCAATTCTTGGCCACCCTATTTTGCAGGGCTACATGAAAGGGTAGTACTGGGTCTTCGGTGGGACCATGGTCCAATATATCTGTCAAATCATCCTGGATGAATTGGGCTGATGGTCTAGCCCATCCTAAGTAGTCTACTACCTTCATCATTAACTGACGGTATGATGGACTGGCATGCTCTCCTGGGGCTGGTCTGCCAAAGTCATTTTCAGGAGATGTGTCAATGCCACTTGCATTGTGTAATGATTCCACCAAGTCCCTCATTCTGCTTTCATCTGAAATCAAGCATTCTGGGACAATTGGGGTGCCATATTCTAGCCCAAAAGGTACATTCTCCTCATCAGATCTCTCCTGTTCCTCAAAAATTGAGGTCAGGGACTTGAAAAACTCCTTCCTGGGGAGAGGCTTGAAAACCTTCTCTGGGAGAGGAGGAGGAAGAGGTGCATTACAGGGCTCTGAGGGTATTACAGGTCTTGTAACCTTATCTTTCCTTTTTTCTGGCTGCCCTGGCTTGGCTGGAGCCTTTGGCGCCGAGGGCTTCGGCGTCGATAAGGGTGTTGACGGCGTCGACGACATAGTGGTCATTGATGGGGTTTGCTTCGAGGGCGTCGAGGCGCTCTTTAAGGTGTGATGGATCTCCGACGGCGTCGGTGACCTCGAGCGGTCGACTCGACTCAAGCGTTTTTCGCTCGGCGTCCTGGAAGGTTCTCTTGCCTTCCTTTTTCGATCACCCGGGCACGAGGGCGCATGAGTGTCGGAGCGATGACGCTCCAGGCCGGCTTCCGAAGAAGGCGCGGACCGAGGCTTCGCTTTCTCAAACACCTCCATCATTTTGACCCTGAATGCTTCCCACTCTTCGGGAGACCAATGTTTCGTGGGGCATTTCATCCTTTTCGAAGACTCGTCTGACGACAAGGTGGAGGGAGACCTGTGGTGTCGTTTCTTTGAATTTTTCATCGAAGACGACGAGCGATGGGAATCTCTTCGGGACCTGGATCGATGCCTTTCGCGTCAAGGAGATTTCTCCTCACGGGACCTCGACTCGACGCTAGAGGCTTTACGATCGGTTTTGCGACCTACCTGTAGTTTTCCTCTATTTTCTCTCAAGGCCTTCCCCCGTCATCGCCTGACATTTCGTACAGGCCTCCATGTCGTGGCCTTCTCCGAGGCACCAAAAAACACTCTCGGTGCGGGTCAGTGATCGACATTTTTGAACCGCACCACTTGCACTTTTTGAAACCCGATCTTTGGGTCGTGGTCGGCATCGATGATGAGGACATAGTCGTTATATTTATTATCTTCACAGAACTCGAGGCGCGCTGAATCTCCGAAGCAACGTATACTGCGGAAAAACGGAACTGAGGCAAAGGGGTGCCGCGCGTGCTACTTATATACCCGATGACGTCACCCTCGACGGAAGCCTTCGAGGGACCATCGACTCGACATCGACGCACGGCGCCCTCAGTCAAAAAAAATTCCGAAGAGCAGCAAAGCTGGATGGAATACATCTAAGATGAGGAATACGTTGGAGGACACAATCCACTCGAATGGGCATGATTCTTAGCTCTCCTTGGCACAAAACATAGATCATGTTGTTCTTCACTTTCCCCTTTATCAGTTCCCCTTCCCAAGAGTGAACCTAGCATCCCATTAATCAATCCAGTTCATAAAAAGATTTAGAGCCCATTTCCCTGCACATCTGGAAGTTCAAACAGATTGACCCTCTTTCTGGGGGGTGCTAGTGTCTTAAATCTTGGTTTGTGTTTGGCATCGCAAGACCTCTGCCTTAGCTTTCAGGGATACAAAATTAGTACTGGGCCGCAGCCCTTCGCTTCTTTAGCTACACCCATTCATGTTTAATTGGTTCAAAGGACTAAAAGATTTGGGGGCATATGCATGTTCTTTTTCCGTGCCTGGGAAATTAATAGTTACTCAATGTAGTGACTAAGGTACTCTTAGTCCATAGTCCCCTTTCCTCCATACTGTATGGGCGTCCCTCGCGAGGGACAGGAGACGGAACCTTTTTTATCAGAAAAAAACATCTTTCCCTTTAAATTTAGAGGCGCGCGGCTATGGGAGCATGCGCTCTCCTGTCTCCGCCCACCGGCGCCACTCCTCAGTCCCCATTGACGCGTCAACAACATTCAATATTGCCTAATGACACTAGTATTATTCAGGGGGAGGATGGTGGGACGTATGACATCTCGGCAGTGCAAGACCCTCTGAGGCTCATCCTTGGGGTCGGTGATGAAAGTGTTTAAGACTATCTCCTCGTTAAGATGGAAAGAGGAGGCTACCTTGGGCAGGAACGCAGGGTACATTCGTACGACCACCTTGTCCTTGTGAAAGGTCGTGTAGGGTTCTGATGCCACCAGAGTCTGTATCTCACTGACTCTGCGAGCTGAGGTGAGGCCTACCAGCAGAGCTGTCTTAATGGTGACCAGCCTGTCCGCTCGAATGGTTTGTGCGCCAAGGTGCCCAACAGTACATTGAGGTCCCACACAAGGTGTGGCTTCTTTATAGGGGGGTAGAGCCTGTGGAGACCCACCAGATGTCTTCCGAATTCTTATACGCCCTTATGGCTGCCAAATAGGTGCAGCATGTGTCCACCTGTACGCCAGAATGGGCAAGGTGCGCCAAAAATGAGAGTACATCATCCAAAGTGCATTTAAGGGGGTCGAACTCCTTAGAGATGGCCCAATGGCAGAATCTAGACCATTTGTTCTTGTATTGGCTCCTAGTAGCCTTGCTTCTGGTGCCCTAAATGATTTCTAGGTTAGCCTGTGAAAGGCTCAAGTGTTTCAGCGTGACCTGCTCAGGAACCACGCTGCGAGGGCTAGTTTGTGCAGGGCGGACTACCCTGTCCCCCTGCTGTGCCAGGAGATGAGCTGGGCCCAGCGGTAGGTGAATGGGTGTTTTGTCCGATAGGCTGAGAAGCTCGGAGAACCATGGTCTAGCCGGCCACCATGGAGCTATCAGAATGATGCTGAGGTGGCAAGACTCTTTGATCTTGCAGATTACCCTGTGGACCAGGGGTGTGGGCGGGAAGGAAGATGCCGTCATGGCGTTCCACTGTATCTGGAATGCGTCGCCAAGGGAGCCGGGGCCTTGGCCCTGCCACGAGGAACTGCTGGATTTTCTTGTTGTACCGGGATGCAAATAGATCTGTTTGTGGGTCCCCCTATCTGAGGAAGAACTCCTGCAGTACCAGGTTGTTGAATTGCCACTCTTAATTGTCTGCTCCCAGTCTGCTGAGTCTGTCCGCTTCAAGGTGCGACTCCCCCGGGAGGTGGACGGCCATTAGGTAGATGTTGTTCTCCAGTGCCCACTCCCACATGCTGATCGCTAGGTTGCACAGTGGAGGGGACCTGGTACCCCCCTGCTTGTTGACATAGTACATGCTGGTGGAGTTGTCTGTCTGGATAAGTACTGCCTTGCCCCCAATGAGAGGGAGAAAGGCCTTGAGAGCCAGCCAGATGGTCTTCAGCTCCAGCCAACTGATGTGGGACTCCAGCTCTGCCGAGTCCAGACACTGCGGACGCTGTGAATATCCAGAGAGGCGCCCCAGCCCTCCAGGGAAGAGTCCGTAGTAATGGTTACCTGAGGGGTAGGCTGTCGGGACGGCTTGCCCGTCCGCAGGTTGCAGTCCACGGACCACCATGTGAGGTCCGGGTGGAGAAATGGAGGAATGCTGACTGGTTCCGCTTGGGAGCCCTTCTCCTGATTCCATGAGGCTGCGAAGTGCAGCTGCAATCTCCTCATCCTGAGTCTTGTGTGGAGTACGGCCAGTAGGACCGCTGCCTTTATACCCAACAAGTGTTGGTACCACCAGGCCGAGGACACTGTGCTGGAGAGGAAGTGAGCTGTGGCTCTCTTGATGGCCGTGACTTTATCCTCGAAGGAAAGACCCTCTCAGAGCTTGTGTCCCAGATGAGGCCCAGGAAGGTCAGGCTCTGCGTAGGCTGCAGCTGAGACTTCTTGATATTGATAGTGAACCCCAGGTCGTGGAGTGTGCTCATCAGTGCGGAGGAGGTATGGAGAACCGCTTCCGAGGATGTGGCCCCAGACGAGCCAGTAATTCAGGTACGGGTGGAAGGGGTGGCCCTGGGCCCTGAGGAGGGCTGCCACTGAGTTGAGTAACCTGGTAAATAACCTGGGGGCTGAATTGAGGCCAAAGGGTAGCACCTTGTACTGGAAATGTCAGCCCATGATCCTGAACTGCAGTAAAGACCGATGTGGCTGCCAAATAGGGACATGTAGATACGCGTCCTTCAGATCCAGGGAGCACATCCAGTCTCCCCTGTCCAGTGTCTATGCAATGCGTGCTGGCATTACCATCTTGAATTCTTGTAGAGGTTGAGGGTGGAAAGGTCCAACACAACTTTCAGGCCAGCCTGGTTCTTCTTCTGTATGGCGAAAACCCTGGAATAGAAGCCCAATCCTCTCTGGGAGGCTGGGAACTTCTTCCACTGCCTGGCTCTCGACGAGCGACCGGATCTCCGCCAACAGAGTTGCTGTCCCAATCAGTGGGAGAGGCGGGGAGGAGGGAGAAGAGGAAGGGACCGGTAGGCGGTACCCTGTGGAGACTACGGATAGGATCCATGGGTCCTAAAAGTTCTGGCACCAGAATTGCACATGAAAGCAAGCCTGCCCCCCACCGGAGACACGTGGACCCGAAGTGACACGTCATGCCTTCTTTCCCTCTGAGGCTGTTGCGGCAGAGGTGGAATGGAAGAAGCCCTTATACCCCTTTTGCTGTTTGAGCCGGTGCTAACTCAAAACGGTCAGGTTGTCTGGACCTCTGTTCTTGGAAGCCCCGGAACCTGCCAAACGCCCACCCTATGTCAGAGCATTTTTGTGACTGGGAGTATGCCTTGGTCGTGGCCTTAGTAAGAATAGATAAAGACTTAGCGGTTTGCGGGCTGCTGTTCTTTTTATCTAAATCATCATCCGTGGCGGAGTGAAAGAAGTCACTACCCTTGAATGGAAGGTCCAATATCCATTCCTGGACATCAGGATTAAACTTAGTAGCCCGGAGCCAATCCGTCCTTCTCATGTCTGTGGCAATGCAGATGGCCCGGCTAGAGGTATCGATGTGGGCCACGGTGGACTCCATGATGTCCTGCGCTACCAGCCTGGCTTCTCCTAGGCCCGCTTTAAAGCACGCTTTGCTCTGTGCCAGAATTTCTGGGAGGAAGTCTGCAATCTCCCGCCAAAGCCTTTGGTTAACGGCTGCCAGCATGGCATCAGCGTTGGATTGACGGACGTGCAAGGAGGCGTTGGAGTACAGTTTTTTCTCGTACACCTCCAAGATCCTCTCCTCCTTTCCTAGCAGTGCAGAGGATGAGGTGGCGAGGACAACTGAGGCTTAGAGTAGAGTGACGCCGCAGCGATCACCAAAGAGTGCGGCTGAGGATGCGTCGAAAGCAAGAGGGGTCCCCACTCCATCTGCCTATACTTGGCGTCGAGGCACCGATTGACAGGTTGGGCTGACTGTGGCCTGAGCCACCCCCTTCTGGCCAGGGCAACAACGTCTTTCTGCATCATAATCCCCGTTGTGGTAGGGGGTCTCAAAGTGAGGAATTCTGCCAAGACCCCCTCCTCAGGCTGCTCGACCTCAGGTTGAGGAAGGCTCAAATATTCAGCCAAACCCGCAAGGTGTTCGTGGAAGGCCCTGGCGGAGGAAGGCGTTTTGGGGTCCTCTCATCTGTGTCCACTCGAGGGTCCGGCGCAGGAGGTGGAGTGCTGGGCGCCGTGAGCTGCAGTGTGGAGACCGGGGCCAGTGGCTGCTGTGGCGGCTGGTGTGGGACCGCCTGAACTGGAGCCAGAGTCGGAGGAGCTGGCAATGGCAGCGGGGGCTACACTGGGACCTGAGGCGCTGGAGTCATAGGAGGAATGACATCAGCGATAGGAACCTTTCGAAGAACCTATCTTTTGAGGCTGAAGAGGTGGCAGGTGATAGTGACTGAGTGGCTGGAGGCTGCTGGGGCCGGGGCACACTCTGCCTGGTGTGCAGGGGATACCTGCCCTGCGCTGCTGATGGATAAACTGTAAGCCACTTATCTGATTGACACCAGTCCCACCTTGTGACTCTTTCCTCCACCCGCTCCATTCCCAGGAGTGGCGTTGGATCAGTGGCCATTTTGTTTGGCACGGTGGCCATTTTTGAGCTGCGTGCCATGTGCCACAGTCGTGGTGCCTGGCTCACTGGGCCCAGACTCGTCCAAGACGCCTGGTGTTGGAACATGAGGCCTACCCTGCATCTGAGGCCGAGGCCTGGGAGGTGGATTGGTCTAGGCAGAAGTATCGGTAGTGCTGCTTGCAGGCACCCTCTCGGACATGATGCCAGTATTAGGGTGTTGCCCCTCGGGTGTTACCTCGGTAAAAGAACCTTGCGGTCCCTCAGCACTGATACCGGAAGGATCCGGAGACCCCTCGGCCATAAGGCTGGTAGCTGGACTAACATCAGTACGTGTGCTGGTGCGAGAAACCGCAAGGTTCCTCCCGCTCAGGCAGATCCTTGGGAAGGAGTCGCCCTTGCAGGGTGCGATGGTAAACAGCGGCCTTGATCGCTGTTTGACGAAGTCCTTTAAGTCCTACGGAGGCGACCTTTAGAAGAGCTCCCTCCACCTGGCTAGCCTGTTCTTCAGTGCGCGTGTAGTCAGTGCGTCACATGCAGTACAACCTTCCCAGCCAGGATCGGGGTCAAGGTAGCGGAGGCAAAGAGCGGGGGGGATCAGATTTAGGGAAGAGCCCCTCGCCGGCTGGACACCTGCTAAAGCCTGATGAAGTCGTAATGCGCCAGGAAGGAGCATGGCGTCGGAGGACCAGGTACCTGATTGAAAAAGAAAAGAAAAAATATCCAGGGAAGAGCGCATGCTATTACATGGCCAAAGCTAAACGCAGGAGCGCTGTTGAAATCGGCCTGTTCCCGTCAATGCGGAAAAAGGGACTGAGGAGTGGCGCCGATGGGCAGAGTCAGGCGAGCGCAGGCTCCGAAGGATGCGCGCCTCTCGCACCTTTAAATTTAAAGGGGAAGAAGGTTTTTTCTGGTGAAAAAGGTTCCATCTCCCGTCCCTTGCGAGGGATGCCCATACAGTATGGAGGAAAGGAGACGGGACATAAGAATATCGGGATGCAATGGTAAAGCGAGGGATAGAGCCTCGTTGTTCGGTGTTTCTTCCGAAAACACCCTCTGTGAGGATTCAGGCCTAGTTGTAAACGCAGTATTAGTTTGTATTAGGACTTCTGTGCATAAAGACATACTACATCTGGCATAGTTCGATTGCATTACTACAGGATAGTTCCCCCTGGGTTGAGATATTCAACCTTTATGAATATCCATGAAGATCCCAGGATTAAGAAATGAGGACGACCAGGAAAGTACACTGATCTTCAAGCCAAGGAGGAAAGAGTTTGAAGGAGGGAGAAGAACAAGTTACTTTCTTACCTGGTAACGTTCTTTCGATGGGATGTTCCTCTGACTTGTTCGACATCTCCGTCAGTAATGTCCACAGCTGTGCTGCTTCGGAAAGTTTTTTGGTGTCGGTGTCCTGCGTCGATGACGTTGATACGCTGTCCCTCGAGGGACTCCGATGAGAGCCGACGTCACCGGATGTTATATGTAGGACGCACGACGCCCATAGCCTCAGTTGTAGTTTTTTCCCCAGAACGTGTGGCACCAATCTTCTGCCAGTATGACTACAGAAAGCCTTGCGGAAACGTAAGCTACAATCGCATAAAAAGAAATTCTGTAGAGGGGCAGGCTGGGAGGGTTCGATGTGGAATACGTCGGAGGAACATCCCATCGAAAGAACATTTTCAGGTAAGAAAGTAACTTGTTCTTCGAAGGGATTGTGTCCTCCGACGTATTCCACATCTCTGACAGACTCCCAAAGCAGTACCAATGTATGGAGGTGGGAAAAGAATTTAGAATTTTAGAATGCCCAATCAAATTGCAGAATAGAGGACCACCTTACCAAAGGCCAAGTCTTGCCCATGGTTAGAGTCCAGGGAATAGTGTTTTACAAAAGTATGGACAGAGGCCCATGTGACTGCTTCACAAATATTGCGCAAGGGAACAACCCTCTGCAGAGCAGTAGAGGCATCCACACCCCTAGTAGAATGGGCCTGTAAGCCTACCGGAGGGTCCTTACCCGCCAAAAGGTAACATTCAGAGATCGTCAAAATGATCCATCTGGACAAGGTCTGCTTGGTAAACGCCTTCCAGCGTATCCTAGAAATAGCTGATCGCCCACTTTTACCCGGGACATCCGTGAGAGATAGAAGCTCAAAGCTCTCCTCGGATCCAACCTATGAAGCCTCTCCTCTTCCTTACAAGGATGCGGAGGAGGATAGAACGCCAGAAGAATTACCTTCTGGCTCAAATGAAATTCCGACACAACCTTCGGTAGAAAAGAAGGACAAACCCTAAGGACAACTCTGTCCTTATGGAACACTGTGAAAGGTGGCTTGTCGGACAGTGCCTGCAACTCACTCACTCTGTGAGCGGAAATAACCGCAACTAAAAATACAGTCTTAAAGGTTAACAGTCTCAAAGGAAGAGAATGTAAGGGCTCAAACGTTTTCCCATTAGGAATTTTAGAACCAAGTGCAAATCCCATTCCGGCACCTGGAAAGGGGACGGTGGAAACACATTAGTTAGCCCTGTTAGAAACTGAGACATCAAAGGAATCTTAAAATAAGAACACTGCTCAGACGAGCGCTTAAATATGGACAGCACCGCCAGGTAACCCTTAATGGTACCCACTTGCAGGCCCTTGGGCTAATGAAAGCAAAAAAGACAGAACCACAGCAATTGAACATTGAAAAGGATCCACATTCTGTACCCTGCGCCAGTTGCTGAACTTTCTCCAACGGCAATGGTACAGGGATTTTGCTGTGGGTCTTCTGGCCGAAAGCAACACCTCCATCACGTCTTCAGGGAGGTCCCAATCCTTATACCTCAACCTTTCAGATACCAAGCATGAAGGATGAGGGACTTGACCTCCGGATGGAGAACCCGACCACCCCCCTCCCGTGAGAGCAGATTGTCTCGGTAGGGAAGATGGCGTGGGGGGCAGATGGACATGTGTAGAAGGTCCGGGTACTACGCTCTCTTGGCCCATGCTGGAGCAATGAGGATCATTCGGGAACCGAACCTCCATAACCTCCGCAACACTTGCGGAAAGACGGAGACTGGAGTAAACGCATACAGTAGTGGGAAGGACCACTCCACAACGAAGGCATCCCCTAAGGCTCCTCTCAGAGGAAATTCCCGCAAGCAGAATCTTTCGCACTTCGGTTGACACTGGTGGCGAAGAGATCCACTTGTGGGGTCCCCCAAAAGGGGGGTTCCTCTCCGCTACAAGCACCAGTTCTATAGCGCCTTTCTCCAGCAGTGATAGGATTTCCTGCGCAAGGAGCGGATCCGCACTCTTCAAAGAGAGCTTCCCCGGTGGATTGTCGTGAGGCCTCTGCCGGAAAGGAAGACAGTAGCCGTGGGCTATGATCTCCAGAACCCACACATCCAAGTAATGGCACGCCATTCTACCAGATGCTGCGCCAGCCTACCCCCAAACGGCGAACTATGGGACATGGCCTCATGACTGAGCGGAAGCGGCTGTGGCAGTGCCTGCGAGCAAAGAGGCAATTGCCCGAGCGGCTTTGGCACCTCTGGTACTCCTACGTTGGTCCCTTTGACTAGCAGCTCCCCTCGATCTACCAAAGGAAGAGTAGTACTGAAAGGAACCTCCCCTCCATTGAGGGCCCCTAGGATGAAAAGGCAGAGGATGACGTGCTGCAGCTTTGGAGGTCTGCAACCTCTCAAGGTTCTCGTCAGCCTTGCTGCCAAAAAGATGGACACCATTAAAGGGCATGTTGAGAAGCCGGGACTGTACATCAGAAGCAAACCCCGACTTCCACAACCCCACAAACCTGCGCATCACGGTGCTCGCTGCCATGGACCGGCTGCCACAGTCTGCCATGTCCAGACCCAACTGAACGGATTCACACATGGCATCCTTGCCATCCTGAATGAGGGCAAGAAAACCATCCCGTTCCGCCCCTTCGGGAATATGTTCAGCGGCCAAAGACACACAATTCCACAGAGTGTGAGTGAATCTTGCCAAGGCACAAACAGAGTTGGCTGCCTTTAAAGCCATACCGCCAGATGAAAATACTTTCTTCGCCCAACCATCAAAGCGCTTGCAGTCCCTATCCGGAGGGATGGTAGGGTACGCAGCCTGCTTCGCTGGGGCTGTCCCCGCCTGCACCACCAAACTCTCCGGAGTGGGGTGCGTAGACAAGTATCAGGGGTCGCCACTGGCTGGACGGTATTTTTTCGGTAGCGACTTATTCACTGCCGGGAGACTCTCCGGAGCAGTCCAAGCCGCCACCACCCTTCATTGTAAAGCCATATGAAATGACAGTACCGGGTCAGTGGGTGGACCTTGGTCCAATACATCCGTCAGGTCATCCTGCAGAAAATCCACAGGTGGAGTAGACCACCCCAAGTACTCAGTCACCCTCGACATGAGACGCCTGTACGAGGACTTAGCATGCGTACCAGGCTCAGGCCTGCCAAACTCAACATCCGGAGAGGTGTCCAGACCACTGGCGTCATGTAAGGACAGACATAGGTCTTCCATATGGCTGTGACCAGACAACAGGTCATCAGGAACCTCAGGAGGTACAAACCCCTCCTCATCTGACCCTTCTTCCACCTCTGAAATGTAATCCAAAGGCTGGAATATATCTGTGGAAGAGGGTACAGAAAAAGGCTCAAATACAGGCCTCACTGACTTACAGAGAGTCTTCCTCTGAGTTTCCACCGTCCTCCGGAGCACCTCTCGCAAATTCTCCTCAAAAGGCGTTGAGGGCGCCGATGGAATAGGCGTCGACATCGAGCGAGGCGCTGATGACTTCGACAACGGCTTTGAGGCCGGAGCCCCAAGCGTGTCCTTCGACGGCCTCGGGGCTGATGGCGTCGACGACTTCCTCGGAGCCGGAGCCTCGAGAGAGTCCCTCGACGGACATGGCACTGACTGCATCAATGTCTTCTTGGAAGGCCTCACAGGCTCCGACGGTCTCGAGGGCGCTGAGGACCGGGACCTGGCACGGCTATGGCGATCAACCTTGTCCAACCGGGACCTCGACGGCTCCCGATCGCGCCGACTGCCTGAGCCCGAAGGCGTGCGAGCGGTGGCCGTAGCTCGTTCCTTGCCAGCTTCTCTCGAAGGCACGGACGGAACGGTGCCCTGCGATTTGAAAATCACCATCATCTCCTTGCGGAATGCGTCCCTGTAACGCTCACCTGGCTCCCACGGAGGCGCTGGTCTGGTCTGGGTTGCTGTGGCCTCTTCAAGCGTGATGCGCAGAATTCGGACCACCGATTGAACAGGACCCCCAAATCTTGCTTGTCTGGCCCATAGGAATATCCTTCTGCAGATGAGAAAGGGGATTAACTGTCTGCTGAATAGTGTGCTTGCTCCCCCTTTTCCCCCTTCGTTCTCCTCTGACTTCCTCCAAAACCCCCCGGTTTAAGCTCACCTTATGGTTTGGAAGGATGAACTCTCCATCCTGCTTCTGGTGCAGGGGCGCGCGTTCGTCCAGTTACTTCACTGGTTTTCAGAATGGCGCTGGCAAATCCACTTGACTTTTTTGAGCGATACACCGTAAGTATAAAGATGCAAAAGTTCAAGTGTGAGCCTCCTTTTATGTTGTTTCTCCTAACCTGTGATCTGTCCTTTATTTCAGGTGCAGAACCAAGGCGATGCGTTGAGGGGTAAATTGCCGGTGGTAAAATCAGGTGAGTTAGTGATGAGGGCGACCCCTCTAAATGTCTTTATAATTCCCCAGTAATGTCTTTTGTCCTTTCCCCATAGGGGCCGGGGTGCGGTACCTGCCAAAGATGCGGCACCGACCCGAGATGTGGAATGGTTCACCAAGAAAAGCCAGTAAGTAATATGGCTGAAAATTCGGCTTTCCTCTTGTGTTCCCTTGCTCACCTTTTGTCTCTTCTTCTCTCCCCTAGGTGCAGAGATGTGGCGACTGGTGCTGAGAGCCGCGATGGAGCCGGGCGGCGTCTCGGGAACAGGTGAGTGGAGCGCGTCGCTGCAGCGAGCAACGCAGTGCTTTTAAATGGAAGTCCTCCTTCAGGAATGCTGGCGTGAAGATTCCGGATGCAGGTAAGAAGGTTGAATAAGTTCTTGGTTTTCACCTTTCTCTTCTCTTCTTTCCTTACAGGTGTTCCAGGTTTGAGGCGGGCGTGGCTGGAGTCCAG
Source organism: Ambystoma mexicanum (assembly GCF_040938575.1). Lineage (NCBI taxonomy): Eukaryota > Metazoa > Chordata > Amphibia > Caudata > Ambystomatidae > Ambystoma > Ambystoma mexicanum. The sequence goes on along the minus strand of NC_090921.1, from coordinate 798,054,643 downwards.
GTGCAGGAGCTGACACGGTGAGCGTTCAGCTGCTGGGATGCAGAACAACGCGACGCACGTGTGGCTGTCCAGGCGTGGCTTAAATAGCCTTGGAAGAAGTTCCAGGTGAGTATTCTTCCACAGCCCCATCCAAGTAACAAAATAGTTCCTTCAGAAAAATAGTCCCTCCTAAGCCTCATTTGGCTTGGTTCTTCATGCAGCATGGTCTGCATCAGGTGAGTGTGCAGCATGGTCTGCTTCAGGTAAGTGCACCAAACACTTCCCCTTATGAGCCTGGCGCCTATGGCGCCAGGACTGATGTCCAACATGAGCCTGGCGCCAACGGCGCCAGGACAGAGTCCAAAGAGCCCCTATAAAGGGTCGCTGGGCTTTTACCCGGGGGTGTGATGCCTGCTCCCGGGGGTGCTGGGCCTGGCCTGGTACTCCGGGGGTAGGCATCATGGCAGTCCCATACTGCCGGCGATGAATGCTTGTTGGGACAAGCTACCCGCCCTCTGGCAGAGTCCTCTGACGAGGACGGGGAAGGCGACCGGTGACGGCGCTTCTGAGAGTGCCTAGAAGAAGCAGAGGAATGGCGGGACCCACTCCGAGAACAAGACCCCCTGGACTTATGCCGACGCAGAGAGTCGACCCTCGAATCGTCGGTAGAAAGCCCTGCGGATTTCGACTTACGGGGTTTGGAAACCCTACCTACAGACAACTTCTTCCGCTCCCGCAAGGCCTTCGATGTCAAGGACTGGCATTCATCGCAGTCGTCGGTGGTGTGGCTCTCGCCGAGGCACCAGAGGCAGACATTGTGCGGGTCCGTAAGGGACATTTTGGAACCGCAGTCCTGACACTTCTTGAAGCCCGACTTCGGGGTAGAAGACGAAGACATATTCTGAATACAAAGTTAGAGGAACCGATTCAAAGGAGAAGAACCGAGGCGCGCCGAGATTCCAAAGCGAACATGTTCGCAGAAAAAACTGAACTGAGGCTAAGGGCATCATGCGTCCTACATATAACATCCGGTGACGTTGGCTCTCGACGGAGGCCTTAGAGGGACAGCGTATTGACATCATTGACGCAGGACACTGACCCCGAAAAATGTTTCGAAGCAGCACAGCTGCGGATATCACTGTCAGAGATGTGGAATACGTCGGGGGACACAATCCCCTCGAAATGATCCAAAGTTTGGAATGCAATGGAAAGGTCTAGAAGGAGAAGAAAAGAGGAGAGTCGATTGGTGGGCAGTGGTAAGAAAATTGGTGACATGGATTAGAGCAGTCTCAGTAGAGTCTTTTGACCGAAGTTCAGATTGATGGGGGTCATAAGTGAGTGCACCTCAAGATAGTGGACAATGTGGTTGCAAGAAACCCTAAATAATTTTAGAATAGTAAGGAAGGAGACAAGGCTGTTGTGGTCAGCAAAAGGTCGAATAAGGGGGGTAGGTGAGTGGAGGGTACGGATGCAAGTTCTTTACTTTGCGGTTTAAAGGGGTCAATTGGAGCGCAGGAAGGGTTTGTCAAAGCAAGTAACGGGTAGAAACTCGGTGGTGGAGGGAGGGGAAAACTGGGATAGGGCAAGTGCAGGGAAAATGGGATGAGGAAAGAATGAGGAAGGAGGGGGTGTGAAAGAAGGTGGTGATTTCAGTAGAGAAGTGTAGGCAACATCACAGCAGGGAGAGATGAGGAAGCAAAGCAGTTCTTAGGGGGAAAAGCATGTAATTGAGGGTCCTAAATAGCTTGCGAGGGTGCAAACATACAGCGGAAACAAAATTAATGCAATAGGAAAATATGGCTGTGTTGAAGACTGTAGTCTGGGTCACTAGAGTGTCCTTATAGGCAGCAAGGAGCATGAGGGGTGGATCTTTGAGCTAGCAGCGATGCATGGTTGCCCTCAGCAGCTGGGTGACAGAACGATCCTTGGTGGAGGACGTAGGCTGTAGGGGTCAAACAGCAGACAAGGTATTAATCATTGAAGGAGGTGAACAGTGCATAGTTAAATTCAGTAAAGATGATAGCAATGGACAGCTTGGAGAGACATGTTGACTTGGTTGATGTAGGGGACTGTGGAGTAGGGCATATGTTTACGTAGGGTGATAGTTAAAAGCAGGGGATGAAAGAGGGGGAGGAATAGAACTGTTTAAGAAAGAGTGGTCAGAGAGAGAGGAGTCCATTTTGGAAGCAGGGGATACTAGAGTGAAAGATAGGAATACGAGGGTAGCAGGGTGACCCTGTTACGCAACTTATTGGGGGACAGGTGTAGGCGGGCACACAATATACATCTTATGCCTTAACCTAAAACCGGACCTGCCTCTTACCGGTCTCCAAAACCTGCTTCCCTGGGTTCGAGATCACCCCAGTGAGAAACGCTTTGAATGTGTAGAAGGTAGGGTATGAAAAATCTGAAGTAGGGGCAGGATTCCCAAATACCCCTAAGGAAAAAGGCACAAGGTTATAGCAATTGGTACACAAAAGAAAAGGCGGACAGAGGAACGCAGTGTATGGTTCTTTAGTTGTTATATGCACACTTATACTCTTTCTCTTCCGGTACAACATCAGGGTTTTAAGAGTTTTTTTTTACAAAAAGGGGATCACACAACACTATAAGCAATAAATATCCAAAGCCGCTGCATAACTAAAAAATATTTTTTAAAAAGAGTCCTTTTAAATATTTAAAATAATAGAAAAGTCTTATGGTGCACTGTACAAAAAAACTATATATAAAACAGCCTTTCTTCTGAGACAACATGGCCAGGGCTGCCTCAAGGTCTTTGGTGCTGCTCTCTTGATGTGATGTTCTCTGGTCTTGGCACTGCTCTCTCAATATGGTTCTGGTAATGGATCTTGCAGCAGACCGATAGCAGCGACAGGAATGGGTGGAGGCCTCAAAGTCTTTACTTGGGTTGGGCTGCATATGAAAAATGCAGCTCAGCAATCAGATGCGGCATGGGGAGTCCCACACAACTCAACTCCACCAGGGCCAAGACTGCCAGGTGAGGCCCAGGGAGTCATGGTGGGCCACCTGACGGGCAGGTGACCCCTTTTCTTATAGCCAGCCCAGGAGGGCTGAAAACGTTGGGCACTCCTCTGCTATGGGGAGTGCCGGTAATTTCGTGGGTGCCCCGTGCCAGCAGTGGTATTTGGACCACCTGGGGGTAGCAGTGCTTGCAGGCACTCACACGATTGTCATTGGAGCGCCAGCAGGAAGGCCCGGGCAGTGGCAGTGACAGGTACAGAGCGCAGCGCTTCTAAACCCCTGGAGGGTTTGTCTGTTGTGACATGGTGCTCGGCTCATTCCGGCAAAGGTTTTTTTTGTCTCTTTTTAAAGGGACCCTCGCTAATGACTGGAGGGGGTATCTGTACTTCTGCCCAATATATGGTTGGGGTAGAGGCACAGTGCACCCCAACCAAGGTTTTCTAATGGTAGCAATGGATGAGCAACCAAGGCTAAGACTGAAGGGAAGTGATGCAGGCTGGTTCTTAGGTAAAGTGAATCCCCAAGACCCCACAAAGGAATATCCACACACTATCTTATGTGCCAACAGTTATTTTATTATATAAAATAGGATTGAAGTAAATATATATAGCAATAAATAACACACTTGGTATTCAGGCAACACCATCCTCTTAATGGTAAATATATTCACATCTATGTGGTACCACAATATACATAGATCAAGTTAAAATGTACCACCTGCTGAGAGTTATTAAAAAGCATAAGAATTACTAAGCAATGTGTACTTTTTAGACATGAATGTAGACAGGCAGTAATATGTTAGAACATTGGCAGTATGCTTCCCTCAGAATATAAATGCAATACTTTGTGAGGATCCCCCCACCTGGGCAACCTTTAAGAACAATTGAAGGTGTACTTAATCTTGTCTATTACAGCCCAGTCCATAAATGTTAACATATCATAACAGGTGTATTTGTAGAGAGCACTTTCACCCCCAGAAGGGCATCTTGGGGCTATTGACATATAACAGAGGTTTATGGTTACCCAACTTAATGGTACTAAATGTTCAAGACTTGAAAGCAAAAAAAGATGAGTCTCCTAAGCAAAAGGATTATTGGAACTGGTTAGCTGGGTCTCTAGGAGGCTATAATAAAAGTTAATGCCAAACGCAGATAACACATTCATCAATTGAATGAGGCACGTGGAACATCAGGGGTTTTAGCCACTTATTTAACAACACATCAGTGGAGTTGAAAGCACTTGACATTATTTGCCTCCAAGAAACCTGGCTATTAGAGACACCTCTTGTGGAAGGCTATGAAATAACCATGAATCCTGCTTTTAAAGGAACAAGGGGTCGGCCTATGGCCAGGTTGTTGACCTTGATTAAAAAATTAAGTGCTTTGCGGATCTTGAATATGCATAATTACTCTCTATATATACACAAGTGACGGCAATTGAGACATTGTCACGAATAAAGGACATTGGGAAACAGATCTTCATCATAAACCTATATTGGAATCAAAGGGCCATGGGAATGACCCCCTTTGCAGACAAGATTCTAGAAATAATTGATAACATCATGTCCACAGAGACATTTCCAAATTTGATAACATGTGGAGATTTCAATCTCGAATATGTCCAATTGGACGGGGAGAAAAATCTGAAGGACGGCAAACTTAAAACCAAGAATCTGTTTGCGATACAATGGTTAGAAGAAATGGAGGCCAGAGATCTCTCAATAATGAATGGAAATATGATAGGAGACGTCCCAGCACAAGCAACATGGAAAATAAATGCTCAAAAATCCGGGTTGGACTATATCTTTGCCTCATAACAAATCATTAGGAAAACCAGATCCTTGCATGTAATCAAGATGACCCAGAGTGACCATAACTTGGTAAAAATTATAATCAAAGGTTCTCTTGAGAAGAAGGGCTTGCCGTGGGAAAATGCCATCCTTGTGGAGCCCAATAGAACGAGAATAATAATGGATGCAAATAAAGTTAATGGCATCACAAAAGAACTCCAAGAGACGAGAAACACATAATGGGCCTCATTACACGGTAGGCGGTAGGGATTTAACGTTACCGGTAACGTAATACCAGTAATGTTAAATCCCCATGCCAATCACGACCTGGCTCACCGCTATTAGCGGCACCGCTAAGTACGGTGCCACTAATAGCGGGCAGGCCGCGTGCGCGCGACCCTGAATCCCGTAAATAACGCCATGCCGCTAATAGCACACCATCACAAGGCGAGCGGACATGGTAATGGCGGCATGGTAAAGGCCCCCAAACACCTTACCGCCATGATGCTAATACCGGCATCGCGAACCACCCGTTAATAGAACTGAGCATTGTTCCCACCTGCCACAGGTGGACACAATCAGCACAGGTGGAGGCAATGGACACTGTGGCAGCTCAAAAGGAGCACACCACACCCCCTCCCACACCAAGATGGTTCCAATACTGGCAGCATTACATGGCCTAGAGGACCTCATTGCAGTGCTGCTGCTCCAACAACAGGCTGCACAAAGGAGACGCAGGAGGAGGAGAAGGGCCAGACAGGCACAGCAAGCACCACCACGCCACCTATTCATACCACAGAGGCACCCACCAATTCCCAGGATCAGAGCCAGTCCATTCAACCTAACACCTGAGCAGATACACACCCTGTACCGTCTGGACCGGGACACCATCACCAGCATCGTGGACATGATACACAACGACATTGTGAGCCTCATAGACATCAGAACTGCCATCCCCCTCTACTGAAGGTGGTGTCAGTGCTCCACTTCCTGGCCACAGGAACCTACCACCATACAGTGGGGCAGATGCATGGCATCTCCCAACCACTATTCTCACGCACACTGAACCAGGTACTCGATGCCCTCCTGAAGCATGCACCCGAACACATATCCATGCCACGGACTGCCCAGGAGATTGCAAACACCAAAGTTGGCTTCTATACACTGGCAGGCATTCCAAGTTGCATTGGGGCCATCGACTGTACACATGTGGAATTGGTCGTCCCACATCACAATGAAGTAGTCTACCGAAACAGGAAGCAATTCCACTCAGTCAATGTCCAAATGGTATGTGACGCAAACAATATAATCACACATTGCTGTGCCAGATTTCCCGGATCTACCCATGATTTCATGGTCCTGCGGAACGCAACTATCCCCCGCTACATGGAGCGACAAACGGCACAACGTTCGTGGCTACTTGGTAAGTAGCAGGGCAAGCACATGGCAGTGTGATTGGGGGGGGTAGAGAGATCCTCCAACTGGGTGTGCATTGGGGGGGTAGAGAGATCCTCCAACTAGGTGTGCATGGGGGGGAGAGAGATCCTCCAACTGGGTGTGCATGGGGGGGTAGAGAGATCCTCCAACTGGGTGTGCATGGGGGGGTAGAGAGATCCTCCAACTGGGTGTGGCCTGTAGTCCGTTGCACAAATGCACATACAGATGTACGCTAATGGGCATCTGTGAGGGCAGCAACATACTTGGGATGAACGGACATGCAAGTATATGGCACACGACACAGCTGCCAATCCAAACCCATTGACATGAAAGATCAATCCTCATCCACATTGCACGACACTCCACGCCATGGAATGCACATATGACATCCATGACATCAACATAGTCATGCAGCATTCCTACAGCACAACATCAACAATGCATTGTGCCCTTGGATGCATGCATTGGAACCCCCTAGCCATGGCAATGCACCACGAACACATGGCACCACTGAGGCGTTGCCTCTCAGCATGGCAAGATCAATGTCGGAAGCACTGTACACCACCAGTGTGGTACCAAATCTGCCTGGCCACAGGGACACCAATTACCTGGCCTCACCCAGGACATGGGAATTACTGTAGGAGGCATCAATGGGGCATGTCTACTTGCATGCTTGCGCTCACCTTTGCACAAAGCAGTCACAGACCATATTCATTGATGCAGTTGAATGTGCACATGATTCTCAATGATAGGTCAAAGTATGTGACATGAACAGGCCATACATGTGCCGAAAAGTAACAGGAACCCATTCCTCCCCCCATATAGGTGATGCCGGCTATCCCCTGAAGAGGTGGCTCCTCACACCTGTACGGAACCCACAGAACAGGCATGAAGAAGAATACAATCGTACCCATACCCGTACCCGCCTTGTCATTGAGCAGACTTTTGGACTTCTGAAGTCACAGTTTAGGTGCATAAGCAGGTCTGGTGGCACACTCCTATATGGCCATGAGAAGGTGGCAAAGATCACCACGGCATGTGTCATGCTGCAGAATATGTGTATGAGACGGAATGTGCCACTGCCCCCTGAGGTTGAAATGGAGGCACCTGATGGGGATGAGGATGGAGGTGAAGGGGATGCAGGTCATGCAAGAGGGGATGGTCAGGAGGGACGCGCTGTGAGACAGCATTTGATCAACCAATTGTTCTGAGTTACATGTAGTCATACTGTCACCTGGCTGGTAGGGCACTGGTGTCGGTTTGTTAGCTCACAATGGACCTTGGCGACAATAAATTGATCATACACAATGAAGGAGTCCAGGCCTGTGTTTTGCTCAAACAACTGTGTATTAATGAACAGAAACAGAAAAATGTGCAACTCCCCATCCATCCCGCCACCCTTACAACTGTCCCATCACACCCTTCCCCCCAGCCCCCCCAAATGTCCCATCACACCCTTCCCCCCCACCCCCCACAACTGTCCCATCACACCCTTCCCCCCACCCCCCACGACTGTCCCTCATAAGTCTTCAACAATGCATGTGTTCTGGCATGCACCGAGGTCAATGGACGTTCACGCCCTATTGTTCATTACAAGGGCCAGCATTTGGGGGCTGGCTGGAGGTGCGCCTGGTGGTGCGTGAAGACCGTCTCAGTGGACTCGTCTGCCGCAAACTGCAGGTTGAAGAGGTGGCAGACTGTCCTTGTGTAAATTGGCGCTCCATTGCATCTGCGATGCGGGTCAGCACCTCCCGGACACGTGTTAGCTCGCCACAAAGCCTGTCCGTGCAGGACTCCATCCCCTCCCTGGAGTGCCTGGATGTCTCAGCGAGGTCAGCCCTGAGACGGGCAACCTCCTCCACATGTTGACCGACAAGCACTGTTAGAGACTGCTGGCGCTGGATGACGGTGGCCAGGTCAAGGGCAGTGGCGGCCTGTGGTGGTGTGTCTGTTGCGCATCCAGATGCCTGCCGGTCTGCAGATGCCGCCTCTGGGGGGCTACTGAAGGCCGCTAATGACTCGTCAGCAGTGATGTGTGAGCCAGGTGTGGGGGCGGGGGATTGCTCTGGGGTTACAGCGGGGCTTGGGGTGTGCATGGGCAGATCTAGATACGTGGGCTCATCCACGTCGGACAATGGGCCAATTGCTGCAGCCTCCCCTGCCGAACTGGCTGCAGCTGAGGGTGGACCCTCGTTGGCAGGGATTTGGGGGGGGAGTGGACCTCTGGAGCCGGGGCAGTAGGGTGTTGCTTGGCACTGGCAGTGGCGCGCAGGTCTTGTTGTGGAGGCTGCAATCAGGGCCTTGGTCCTTTTCCCCTGGATGTCATTGGGGGATCCTCGCTGGGCTGTGGCCTTTGCTTCTTTTGCACAGAGGGTGCCTGGGTAGATCCCTCGCTGTCTGAATGCGACCCTGTCGGGGACAAGAAGGGGGATGTCATTGGTTATGGTCGCATTTACTCAATGCAGGTTACATCATGATTACTTTTGGGCCCATTTCAAAATCATTGTGGAGGATGCAGGGGAGGTGTCATTTCAGTGCCTCATCCATGCAGTGTTGTGTGTGGCACTTGGCTCTGTTGATGTATGCATGTGTGGGTGCTGGGCCAAACGTGCAGCGATCCCGGGCAGACATTTGTGGGGACCTGTACATTCACATTGCATGCTTGCATCAGTGCACTTACCTCCATCAGATGTGTCTTGCACGCCATGCTCCATCCTTCCGACACCCTCAATGCATTCTACCCCGATGAGGTTTGCACAAGTCTCTTCCCACTCCTTCAACTTGATGGGAGACCCTGATCCTCCAGCAGTGGCAGTTTTGTGATTCTCGGACAGGATCATCCTGACCCGGAGTCTCAGGTCGTCCCATCTTTTTTGGCAGTCGCGGACGGTGCGCGTGCTGCTGCCAACGGCACTCACTCTGGTTGATACTTCCTCCCAGATGGCCTTCTTATTTAGGAGGGTCTCCCTCCGCATGTCATTAGCAAAGACCACTCCTGCATTGCCTGCTAATGTCTGAGTTAGCATGACTAACTCCTCAGTGGAGAACTTCTCCTTTCGCTGCCTGTCTGTGGATTTCTTTAGTGCCTTGGGCATGGTAAGGGTGTGACGATGGTTTCCAGGCAGCAGGGTAACACGTACAGGTACAGGGGGCAGAGGATGGCAATGGATTGTGTTTTTAAAGATGGCCGCCGCGCTCTTTCCCATTCCTGTGCGATGACGCTATTTCCGGTTCCGCTTTTTAGCGGTCACCGCTAATAGCAGTCACCGATATTTGCATGCTGCGCGAGGGCGGAGGTGCTATGTGCACCTTCGGGGAGGCCGGTAAGGGACTTTTTGGTCACTTTAGCGGCATGGCGGTAGGGTCATTAACGGCATGGCGCAATGCTCGTGTCCGCGTACTCGTAATGTTACGCTATTAGCGCCCTCTTGCGAGGGCGGACACGTTAATTGCGCCATGCCGCCAATTTACGATTTTTAGCGCACAACGTGTAATGAGGCCCAATGTCTTAACACGCAGGAATACGGTCCCTTACCAATATGCAGAAGAAAATGGAAATGCAGGTATAATGGGATTTACCAGACGACACGTGTATGACATGGAAGTTCTCTCAAAAAAGAGAACTCTACGAAAGGAAATTCATTTCATCATGAAGACAAGCACTGCATCAATCGAAGAAAAAAAAAAAGGCAAATCAAAAGTACAAGAACTTGCTAATTACACACAAATGTGTGATGGAACAAAGGGATGCAGAATTCATGATGAACATGCTTACACAAAAAACAACTAAAGGCTTTTGGAGAACATTTAACAAGCTTGAAGCTCCACAAAAAGCCATTGTATGCAATAAAGTGTCCGAAAAACTATGGATATCCCATTACACTGAACTATAAAAGAAGCATGGGACCTTAGAGGATCCGGTTTTTCCTTCTTTGCACCAGTGGGACATTGTGATGAAGCAAGAAGACATTCTAAAGAACGTCTTGGAAATCAGCTCATCAAGACCACCCTGACCTGATGGAATAACTAATAAGATGCTTAAAGAAAATACAGAGGAATGGGCAGTCTTCTGCACTGTATTATTTGAAATCATATTAAAAGAACAGGCAATTTCCGCCTCATGGAAGAACGCAATTTTCGTTCCTATATTCAAAAAGGGTTTAAGAACAGAACCCAAAAATGATCGTACAATTGCCCTCCTTGATGTGCGAGGGAAAATCTTTGGCACTACAATACAACGTCAACTGGCGCAATGGACTAAAATAACAACATCATACGATCAAAGACAAACACTGGATTTGTTAAAGGCATGAGATGTGGTCTCAATCTCTTTCTGATCAATGTATTAAAAATGGAGGCAATCAGACAATGTAGTAAACTCTACCTTGGCTTTATTGACCTAGCCCATGCTTTCGAAAGCGTGGATAGAGAACTTCCATGGTCAAAGCTAAAAAGACAGAATTAACCCATAAGTCTGACCTTAGCAATTAAAGCCTTGCACTCAGACACCGGGATAAGAATCATACTAGATCAGGAAGGAACACTATCTGCACCAATAAGAACTCAGAGGTATGAAACAAGGATGCCCTTTAGCGTCATTTTTGTTCAACATGTTTATCGCTGATGTAGGAGAAACCCTGGGAACTGTACCTGCATTTCCACCTAAAATTAATGGAACACACGTGGGATGGATCCCATATGCAGACGATTTAGTGCTGTTAGACGTACCTCCTATTGGGCTACATGAAAATTGAGCACCCTAGAGAAGTATGAAGTAAATGGGCTAAAAGCAAACCCAGCAAAATCTGAAATTCTCATACTTCAAAACATCAAAAGAAAGGAGGCATGATCAACAAAATATCAGTGGAAGATTGGAAATCAAATCGTGAAGTGCGTCAACCAAACAGAATATTTGGGGATGCTAATCAACAGTAACCTCAATGATGCCCCATGGGTGCGAAAAACTAATGCAAAATGTAAACAACTCGCGGCGAAAGGCACCTTTCTAAATAAGAAATTTGGCACATTTTCAATCAAACCAGTGGTTGAATTTTACAAAGCAAAAGTGGTGCCTGTGCTTACGTATGGAGCGGAATGTGCGCTGTGATGCCCGTCTTCTCTGTGGTCCACATTAGGAAAACAGCTTTTGGAGCAATGTTCTATGACTACCCAAAGGAACGCCAACGGCTTGCATTCTATATAAATTGGGGCTCATATCAATCAATGCAAGAGTCACATGGAACACGCTTGCCTTATACCGCAAAATGGCATCTGTAGACCCAGTTCCACAATTTGAGAGCTTATCCAAAACAAAATGGACAAAAAATTAAACAATCTTATCGAAATGGACAGATCAATGTGAAAATATCCTAAAACAACTAGATATGGATAATGACACCCTACAAGCAAATCCAAACGCAGTGGGAAAAAAAATTGTGGACCCAGGATTGGATAGACACTATTGATCAACATCGACTACATAGATTGATGCAAAATGATGTAGCAGAATGTAGAAGGTACAACACGTTACCGAACTACTTGGAAAAATGTCCATGCAAACATCATAGAGCACTATTCATGAAGTTTCGGCTAAATCTGTTCAAAACTAAAGAGAGACTATCTGTGTGGAATTCAAACATGCAAGATGATGAAAGATGTAGATTCTGTAAGAGGGCTAAAGAATCCTTAAAACATCTGCCTCCGAGTTGTCCAGGCCTAAGATCATTGCAAACAAAACATTTGGGCAATCTTATAACACAAAATCCTGCAACGATTACGGATGATTGGTGGAAACGGTTCATGGAGGGAAACAACAAAAACAAACATCTTTACCCTAACGTTCTACTTCGACAATGTGCAATAATTGCTAATGAACTGAATTGCACAGTGATATAGAAAAACAAAAATTGTAATGAATTTTGATGAGATAATTTTCAGCAATGATATAGACTTTTGGACCTAAATGTATTTTTTAAAAGTGTATTACAAACTTGATTAAAAAATAAAAAAATGTTAAAAAATGTTCTACTTTTCTTTCCACAGATACCACTACCCCAAAGTACCTGAGATGTCACAGGAGATCAGGATCCAAGACAAATCTGGGACACCTGGAGGAATCCTGAGGATGGAAGATGCTCTTACTCGTCACAGTACCTTTGGTGCCTTGGCAGGCGAAGTGGTAGAGTTTCTTGGCTTTACTCAACAAGACCTATCGAGGATAGACCCCGCCATGTAAGGCCGCCATGTAAGGAGTCGTCGCTGGGATGTCGGTGCTGAGAAGAAGGGATCCAAGCAGTGTCGGAAAGGCATCAATGCAGGACTTTTTGCAGTGGTCTCCGATGTCTGGTTGCTACACCGGCTGTGGATGTCCCACGAAGGTGAAACTTGCTGTGGACCTCAACAACGCCTGGCTGAAGAAAATAAGATCGTTGGTGGCCGTGAAGGACTTTCTGTGGCTACGGGTGCAGTGGCAGAAGCAGGTGTCGGGTTTGGGGATTTTGCGGATCACTGTCTTTTGGTTCTTCGGTGGTGCTGCCGCAGCACAGGCCTCAGGATGGCTTCTGGCGACCTGGACACAACCACTGGACTGCAGACTCTCACCAAGTCTCGACCCTCAGGACGTCTTCTTTGGATTTTGGTGGTGGAAACCCACCGGCAGACAATCCTCTGCAGACAGTGACCCCAAACTTTCTCTGGCGTGGAAAAGTGGATAGATGTCGTGGCAGCAGTACCCCTTAAAGGATTCTTCAGTTATTTGGATTTGGAACTTTCACAGCTCCGGGTGTCGGGCAGCACTATACCAGGGTAGCCCCTCTTCTGGGCGATACTCAGCAGCTTGGTTTCCAGCAGTCACAAACCAACCTCTGGACCTTGGGTGATACTGATGGACTTCCTGGGCTCAGGATGTCCAGGCACTCTTCTACTGGACCCACAAATATCCCTTCTCCAGAAGGCAGGCACACAGGACTGGCTTCTAGGACACTTCGGGTGAAGAGCAGCAGTTGCACAAGGGTCTCTCGTAGCTATGGGAAGAGGTCGCCTCTCCAGGCCCTCTCTTGATTCCGTCCTCGGATCAGCTCAGCAGTCTTCGGATTTGATTAAAAGTTGCAGCCGCAGACTCCTTCTGCCAACTGGACCCAGGATACAAGCTTCAATTGACTTTAGCTTCAGAACAAATTGGTGAGTGAGGGTCCCTAGTTATACACAACTGTTCCCCATTCACTCAGGCTGAGCCAGGCTTAGTCAGACAATCACAAACAAGTGCATTCATGCAGGCAGGCAGGCAACCAACCAGGCTCACAGGCATTCAGGCCATTCACCAAAAACCAGACACCCATAAAACAGAATGTTTTTAAAAGTGCATCTTGTTTGGAAATGAGGGATGCGATTTTAAATTGACAGAAACGCCACTTGATTTGATCAAGGAGGTGAAAAATGCCATCTGAATGGGCGCGCATATAAAATGGCCCATTCATGTGTCCCTTGTGGATTGGGCTGCTCTTTTTTGTGGGAAAAAATGATGAGATGTGTTGGCGCATTTCATTTCTTGCGTAAAAAAAAGTTGAGAACCTGGCACCCCGAGTAATTTTTTTTGTAAACAGTAATTTTTGCAGATTACTTTTAAAATGTTTTTTTTTTAAAGATGTGGTTTTTGCACAAAACGGACGTTTTCGCTGAATTTTGCACAAAACTGATGTTTTCGTGGCATTTTGCGGGATTGCAAAATTGCTATAAACTGGAGGGTCTGCTTTACGCTAGAAATGTATTTGCGATACCCAGGGCGCAGCTTCACGTGCCAGGATCATTTTTTTAAATCCCCTGCACAGGTATTACGTGCTCTCCTTCCTCTGAATTATCCTCGGCCCCGAGGATAGCCTTGACCTGTTCTATGAATTTATCAAGCCATCATTTAGAAGGATAGGCCACTGGTTGCCACCCACAACCTTGAATCTCGGGCACCTCCCACAGTACCCCTGAACTCCCCGGAACCTGCTCTAGAGAAGGAGGAATGGAAGACAGAGGAATTGGCAATGAGAACCTCACACTGGACCCCTGGTGAATTCTAAGTAAATTTCATTACATGTCTGCTCTCCCTGGTGGTATGACAGAGGTCCCGGGTCGGAATGAATCCTGGCCGGCCAACCGTAGTGCACCACGTATTTTTCCAACAAAACACGGGCAACAGTGATGACATACTGATCTTTGGTGGGAAATGCCTGCGTGTACCGGGTAAAGTGGTGTGTCACCACCAACATGTTCTGTACACCTCGCCTGTCCATCTCCAGCTTGAAGTCGATGCAGACGAGGCCCATGAGCCAGGGAACTCTGCAGGCGATGAAATAGGCTGCAGGACCAGCCGCGGTTTTCCTGGTGACACACCTGGCGCAGTGCTGCCAATAATATTCAACATCTGCTGGTAGTCTGTGACAGAAAAACCTTGAGAGGATCAACTCGAAGGTGCTGTCGCTGCCAAGACATCCATGCTGGTTACGGAGTACATACAGTACAGCTCGGCAGAATATCTGTGGCAAATCCAGGCAATGTAGTAGCCGGTCTCCAACTTTGCTTTTGTGCCCGAGCATCTTCCAATCCTTCAGCATTGCAGCTTGCTCGAAGGAAGTCTCTGGAAACATCCTCTCCAGTGGTCTTGGCTTTCAGGAACGGAGCGATACCAGGATCTGCTAGCTGTGACATATGGATCTCATCTCGAGTCAGACGCAGTAGCTCAGATACCTTCAGACTGGTGATGTTGCAGTAGACGGCGGGTACAGCCTCAGCTGAGGATCCCAAGCAATCCATGCTTCTTTCTGTGCCTGGCTCCTGCTGATTTGCAGCTGTCAGATAGCTCTGATGCCTGCTGAAGACAACTCCTTCCACGAGATGGATCTAGCTGTATCATCTGGCTGAGCATGAGGACTCAGAGAGAGGGAATTGGCATCAATGTTATTGTGCCCAGGTCTGTACTGTAGACTGATATTGTATGTGGAAAGTACGGTGTCCGGTAGCATCCAGCTTCACCCACTTCAACACATACGTAAGGGGATTGTTGTCCGTCCTCACCGTGAAGGTGGCACCATAGAAGCAATCACAGAACTTCTCTTTATTGATAAAAATTCTAACTTGTGGACTGGGTAGTTCTTCTCTGCAGTGTGCAGGCCTCGGCTGGTGAAATCGACTGGTCTCATCTCACTGTTGGTCTCCTGGTAGAGAACAGCTCCCAATCCCTCCAGACCAGATGCAAGGTGTAAGGCAACTGAGGATCTGTGTAGGCCAAGATTGGTGCTGTGGTGAGAGTCCGCTTGAGCTCCATGAATGCCTGAGCTCCATAAAGGGCTGCTGGCAACGAGCATTCCACCGCTCACCAAAGGGCTCCCATGGATGATATAGATGATCTGCAGAGTTGGCAGTATCCCTCCGGTTCCTCTGGGTAGGTGGGTATCCTTTGGTGAGGTCCACAAGAGGTCGGGCAATGTTGGCATATTGTGCAATGAACCTTATGTAGTAGTTACAGAATCCCAGGACCTATTGGTCACATTAATGAACGGTACCTTGCTGGACTTCAGGTCCAATCCAACCACCATTATTACCAGGGTCCGCTGTACTACTGAACCCCTTGGGAGATCCCCATGTTCTGTTTCTTTCATCACCAGACCTCTTGGTCATTGCTCCCTGCTGAGTTGCACTCTACCAGGAACCATCACAGTGGTGTGTGCTGGGATTCTGATCTGCCCAAACCGTGTGGTACAAACCTCTCCAATGGGTCCATCAAGTGGAACTCTGGACTGAATCTCTCTCTGCAAGTGTGCCTGCTGGCATATGGGTGCAAGGACAATGTGCTGGTATTTCGTCATCCAGCCATCTCCAGACATAATGCCATCAGTGTTGAACATTGAGGAATTAGTTCCAATCACCACCGGTGTTGCAGGATCTTCACTCTGACTGCTGCAGACCACAGCCAGGGTGTCAATAGGAGTGCAGACTCCAGCTAGCTGGCTTGGAAACTACAGTCTGACCGGATGTACCCCAGATATTTGCAAGGGTTGTCTCCCATACCGAGAAGGTTCAGTGCAGCCAACAGCTCCAATGGGATATGCGCCAGGTGTTTTCTGTAGAACGGCTCATAGACGATGGTCACCTGCAAGCCGCTATCTAGAAGCACGTGTGCCTGTCGTCCAGCGATGGCGATTGTCACGGTGGCTGGTGGTCCTACGAGTCTCATTTATTGCCCATGATGTTCGGATGTTGCTCTTGCTGGTAGTTTGACTACAGGTGATCTTCCTCTCGGCTGGACTTGCCGGTCTAAGTGGGTACAGGTTCCCAGATGACTTGCCCACCGTTCGTGTCACCGCAGGCTTGGGCCGGTCTGGGGGTGCACACTTGTTGTGTATCTCTACTCTGTCGGAGCGTAGTAGTATTGAGAATTCAGGTGCTCTGCTTCCTGGTCCACGCTGGCTTTTCCCACCATTGCTTGTGTTGGTGTGTTTAAGGCCTGGAACCTTGCAACGACTTGGATATAATCCAGTGGGTTTGTGCACATATGGAAAGCATGGCCCCCCTGTCCACATCTGTGGCAGAATTGCCAAGGCTGGAGCGGTGCAGTACATCGTTGGTTCACTTGGGTCTGCCGTGGCTGTTGAGCGCTCTGGAAAAGCTGGTGTTCTCTCTCAGGATGGCGGTGTAGAGTCTCTTCCGCACTCTGGTGGCCTGGATGTCAATATAGGCAGTGGCTTGGCCGGCACCCTCTACAGCTGCAACGCCTGGATAGTTTGGGGCAACTCTTACTCTTGATGTCGCAAGTCATACTGCAGGGCAGTGTATGGAGACACCAGTTGACTTGATAAACAGTACCCTGCGTACTCTAGCAAGCCTTCCAGAGTATGCACATCTCGCACCAGTTCATCGAAGGGTGGTGGTTTCTGGATCCGTTCAGAGAGTCGTAGCTGCAGAAGCAACAGCTGTAGCGATTTGGCTCCACGCCTGGCCAGGTTCTGGATATTCGGCTCAATCCCGTTCCATTGTAAAGCCAGCTGAAAAATCAGCTTGGTTCTACCCAGATATTCTGAGAGACGCTCACCCTGTGGGAGGCGGGTGGCATAGTACTTCACCACCAGCTCCAAAGACTCCATCCAGCATGTACATGATGTACTTAGCTGTGGGGTCTGGATGAGTGGCAGGGAGCACCGGGATGACTCTCAATACAGGACCACACACACACTCAATAACGCGATGCCTCTTCTCCCCGTCTATAGCTCTCCAGTCATGCATCATCTGGTGGGTTTGGTCCTCCCAAAGTTGGTACTCTTATTCACCCTTCGGGGATGGTTTCTCCCGGGAGAAGGGTTTCAGTCGGATATAGTGGCCATGCTCAGATGGTGTCAAAATGGTCTTGAGTAACACATCCTTGAAGGCATCCACCATGGAAGAAGCCATCAGTTTGGCACCTCTACCCTTTAGTGTAGCACTGGAGCGCACTCTAGACCCTAGAATATATACAATCCCCTATTAAAAAAATGCACAGAGAACTGAGTGAAAAATACAAACATACACTGGAAAACTGTACACTACCTCAGGAAGAAAGAATTGTAGTTATGATGTAAGCAGGTAGGACAGGGAGGGTATAGGCACACCAAAGGTGATCTCAGCAGTCCCTTCATAAAATGTAGCGGGGTGATCGTGTTACGTACCTTATTGGGAGACAGGTTTAGGCGGCACACAATATACATTTCATGCCCTAACTTATAACCTGACACGCCTTTTACCTGCCTCCAAACTCCGCTTCCGTGGGTTCGAGATGGCCCTAAAAAATCAAAAGGTTGGGGTTGGATCCCCAAATACCACTAGGGAAAAAGACATAAGGTTACAGTAACTGGCACACAAAAGGAAAAGCAGACAAAGGAATGCTGGTGAACGGTTCTTTAGTAGTTAT
This sequence comes from Ambystoma mexicanum, assembly GCF_040938575.1. Lineage (NCBI taxonomy): Eukaryota > Metazoa > Chordata > Amphibia > Caudata > Ambystomatidae > Ambystoma > Ambystoma mexicanum. The sequence continues at coordinate 798,036,530 of NC_090921.1, read as the reverse complement.
ATGCACACTTATACAGTTTCTCTTCTGGTACACCAGCAAGGTTTTACAAGTTTTTTACGATCATACAACACTATATACAATAAATATCCTAAGCAGCTGCGTACCTAAAAAATACAAAAAGAGTGCTTTAAACATTCAAAATATAGGAAAGTCTTAAAAAAATATACAAAGCCTATACACTGCTCTGTACAAAAAACTATATATAAAACCACTTTACATCTGAGACAACCTGGCCAGGGCTGCCTCACAATCTTTGCTGCAGCCCTCTGATGTGATGTTCTCTGATCTTGGCACTGCTCTCTCAAGAGGGTTCTGGTGATGGTTCTTGTGGGAGGGTGGGGCGATAGCAGAAGCAATGAGTGAGGCCCCAAAGTCTTCTGGGTCACGTCTGCCAGACAAAGACCAGGGAGCCCTGACAGGGGGTGGCCCCTTTTATTATTGCCAGCGCAGGAGGGCTGAAAATGTTGGGCTCTTCCCTGCTGTGGGGAGCGCCAGTAATGTAATGAGTGCACTGGACCACCAGTGGTATTTGGGCCACCTGGTGGGTGCCAGTGCTTACAGGCGCTCCTCTGCTCGTCAGAGGAGCGCACGCATGAACGCCCGGGCAGTGGCGGTGGCATGCGCAGAGCGGAGCGCGTCTAAACCCCTGAAGGGCTTGTCCGTTGTGACATTGTGCTCCGCTTGTGCAGTTATTTTCTCTCTTTTTTTTTTAAAGACTAAAGGATCCCTCGTGTGATGTTCCTTTACTCTAGCTATTTTTTTTGTTTCGGAATCCCCCGCACAAGTGTTACATGAGATTACCAGAGTTGCCTTGGGTGTGGGTTGGAAGATTATGTAGGCAGACTAGTGCATCGTCGGAAATGTCTGATTGTGTGGCAAGGCATCAGTCATCTACCCTGGCCACAAGTGCCTGAAAAAGCCAAATTGAGGGCTTAGACTACAGACAGGATCCGATCCCATTTCAGAATATTGTAAGTGTCTAAACCATAGGCTTCCTTAAAATCCCTTTGCCTCAGCAGCTGTCACAGTTTGCTGGTCCAACAATTGACTGGTCACTCGGCTTGCTCTACACCACAAAGTGCGGAAACCTGCTGGGAGGTCTCCATCTTCCTCCTCTTCTACTTCAGCAAAAATGTCTTGGAACCTTCCTAACTGGGTTGTCCTGCTCGCCTTATGAAACGGAGGGGCTTATCCCATAACATTTTTCCAATAGTTATAAGCACCCTGGAAGCCAATGGCTCAGAGGATACTGGCTCTGTCATGGTATGTCACCCCATTCTGCCCCCCCCGGGTGTGAGCGACAGGTGAGACACCATCTCATTTCAGAATATCCTTTCATAATAGTAGAACTAGCATTAGCTTTCAAAGTGCAATTAAAATATAGAGCCGTGAAGGGGATAAGCAAGAAGAACAAGTTACTTCTTACCTTGTTACGTTCTTTCGATGGGATGTTCCTCCGACGTATTCCGTATCTTTGATAATTCGTCTCCAGCTTGCTGGCCTCGGAAATGTTTTCTCTGTAGAGGGCGCTCCGCGTCGACGTCCGCTGAGTCGATGTCCCTCGACAGCCACCGTATCGGCGCCGACGTCACCATGCCGATAAATAGCCACGCGCGGCGTCCGTTGCTCAGTTCCGTTTTGTAGCATAAGATAAGTCATGCCTGAATTGGTTATTGACCTTGAAGGAGCGTAAGCTGCAACCACAAGGGAAGTATTACTGCAGGGATGGATGGGAGGGGCGATAAGGAATACGTCGGAGGAACATCCCATCGAAAGAACGTTACAAGGTAAGAAGTAACTTGTTCTTCGAAGGGATTGTGTCCTCCGACGTATTCCTTATCTTTGATAGACTCCCATAGCAGTGGTATGTAATTGGAGGTGGGAGTAATAATGTCAAGTATCCCTTTTAGGAATGAACCGAATGTAATACGGCTTTGCCAAATCTGGTCTCTTGACTAGTGGAGGAATCCAGGTTGTAAAATCTTGTGAATGTATGTGCGAACGACCATGTGGCAGCCGCACATATGTCTCGGACCGGTACCCCTCTTTGGAGGGCCGAAGAGGCTGCGATACCCCTGGCTGAATGAGCCCTAAGATTCTGGGGTGGCTCTTTCCCTGCCAGTTTGTAACATTCCAGAATGGCCAAAATAATCCACCTGGAAATGGTCTGTTTTGTTATGGGTAGTCCCAACTTGTGACCTGAGTATCCTACAAACAGTTGGTCTGCTTGCCTAATCCTAGCCAGTCTGCTGATATAAAAGCTTAGAACTCGCCTTGGGTCCAGCCTATGTAGCCTTTCTTCCTCTTTCCCCGGATGGGGAGGAGGGTAGAACAAAGGTAAGGTAATTTTCTGAGTGATGTGAAATTCAGAAACCACCTTTGGGAGGAAATTAGGCTTCACCTGTAGGACAACTTTGTCCTTATGGAAAATTGTATGGGGGGGTTTACAAGATAGAGCTTGTAATTCGCTCACCCTTCTAGCAGATGTTAGTGCTACTAATAGGATAGTTTTAAGAGTGAGAAATCTCAGCGAACAAGAGTGGAGTGGTTCGAAGGGAGTACCCATTAAGAAATCTAAGACTAAATTTAAGTCCCATAAGGGAACTTGGAATGGTCTTGGAGGATAAACATTAGTTAATCCCTTGAGAAATTGTATTACCTGGGGTAGTTTGAAATACGATGGTTCCTCCGCAGTGCGCTTGAAGATTGATAGCGCTGCGAGATAGCCTTTTACAGTGCCAACTTGATGGCCTGAGTTTGCCAAGTAGAGCAGAAACGATGAACACCGTTGGTGTACCACATGAAAAAGGGTTGATATTCTCTTCTCTACACCAGCTGCAAAATTTGTTCCGACAACGGTATAAAGACTTTGTTGCTGGCCTTCTGGCCGAAAGCAACACCTCCATGATGTCACCAGGGAGGTCCCAATCCTTGTACCTCACCCTTTCAAAAGCAAAGCGTGAAGGTTGAGGGTTCTGATGTCTGGATGGAGAACCCGACCTCCCTTCTGCGAGAGAAGATTCTCTTTGAGTGGAAGACGGATTGGAGGGCAGATGGACATATCTAGAAGGTCCGGGTACCATGTTCTCCTGGCCCAGTCCGGGGCAATTAGGATCATGGTTTTCCGGAATCTTCTCAACCTCCTGATCATTTGAGGAATAACAGGGACTGGTGGAAACGCGTAAAGGAGTGGGAACTCCCAGTCCACTACGAACGCGTCCCCTAGAGCTCCTCTCGGGGGAAATTCCCTTGAACAGATCGCACTTCCTGTTGGGGCTGGTGGCGAACAGAATCACCTGAGGGGTTCCCCAAAGGGCAAAGATCTCTTGAAGGACTTCCTGAGCTAGCTCCCACTCGTGGGAGACTGTGCTCTGCCTGCTCAGAGCGTCCGCTGTAAAAGCCTTCTCTCCGGGTAGGTGGACGGCCGATAGAGAGATTCCTTCCTGAATTGCCCAAAACCAGAGCTGCATTGCCTCTCTTTACAGTGGCAGTGACCCTACGCCTCCTCTTTTGTTGAGGTAGTGCATGGCCACCGTGTAGTCTGTCATTATCAGGACATTTCTCTCCTGTACTGATGGCAGGAAAGTTTTCAGCGCTAGTTTGATCGCTCTCAACTCTAATAGGTTGATGTGTAGTCTGGACTCCGATGGAGACCAACGACCGCTGATGGTCAAGTCATTGGCATGGGCTCCCCATCCCGTGAGTGAGGCGTCTGTGACTACAGTTATCTCCGGCCATGGTTGCCAAAAAGTTCTTTCAAGATGTTCTCTGGATAGGCCCAACATTGAAGGTCGTGGGCTACCTTGTCCGGAATTCGGAGGAGATCTGTCATTCTTCCTGAGTTTTGTGACCACTGGGTCCTTAATGCCCACTGGAGAGAGCTCATTCTCAGGCGAGCCTCTGGCACAAGGAAGATGCAGGATGTCATGAGGCCTAGCAATCTCAAAAAGTCGAAGGCTGGGAGATGTTGGGCATTTTGAAACTTGTTGACCATCTGCAGAATATCTTGAGCCCTCACCTCTGGTGGCGAAGCTTTTCCCAGGGAAGTGTCCAGGACAGCTCCGATGAACTGGAGTCTCTGTGATGGTATCATCTGTGACTTCTTTAAATTGAGGGAGAAGCCCAGTTTGTGAAGGAAGTGGCAGACATAATTTAGCTGGATCTGAGCTTGTTCCGAAGATACAGCTCTGATCAGCCAATCGTCCAGGTAGGGGTAGACGTGGATCCCTTCCCTCCTTAGACTTGCAGCCACTACCGACATTAGGTTGGTGAAGACCCTCAGGGCGGAGGTCAGCCCAAATGGCAGAACTCGAAATTGATAATGAGAGCCGCCAATTTGCGAACCTCCGGTATTTCCTGTGTTTGAGATGGATTGGCACATGGAAATAAGCATCCTGGAGGTCCAGAGATACCAGCCAGTCCTGGATCTGGAGGGCCTGAAGGATCTGAGAGAGAGTTACCATCTTGAACTTGTCCTTCCTGAGGAACTTGTTCAAGATGGGTCTCAGTCCTCCGTCCTTCTTTGGTATGAGAAAGTAGGGGGGGGTACCAGCCCTTGTTCCTCTCCGCTACAGGTACCGGTTCTATGGCCCCTTTCTCTAGCAGGTCTACAATTTCCTGTAAGAGGAGTGGCTCTGGAACTTTTAGAGAGCTGTGCCCCGGTGGATGACTCTGAGGGATATGTAGAAAGGGTAGGCAGTAACCCTGGGCAACTGTCTCCAATGCTAAAGCATCTGACGTATTAGCCTTCCATTCCGTCAGATGGTGAGTTAACCTGCCCCCTACAGGTGTTTTGTGTGCAAAGACCTCACAGTGGTTTGGGGGCGGCTGATGCAGATGCCGAGGGTAAAGAGGCACCTGCTGCTGCTGCGGCCTTAGTACTTTTGACCCGTCCACCTCGGGTGGATCTCCTTTGGCCTCTTTGAGCCAGCTGTCCTCTGCCTTTCCCGAATGCGGAATAGTAGCGAAAGGACTTTCCTCTCCCAGAGGTTCCTGTGGGGCGAAAAGGAGTTTGGCGGATTGCAGCCCCTAAAGATTTTGCTGCCACTTTAGATGTTTGCAACTTTACCAGACTGTCATCAGCCTTTTTACCGAATAAAGAAGAGCCGTCAAAGGGCATATTCAAAAGTCTGGCCAGTACATATGGAGCAAAGCCAGACTTTCGCAACCACGCATGCCTGCGGATTGTAGCACTTGCCGCCATGGCCCTGCTGATACTGTCAGCGGAATCGATGCCAGTTTAAAAAGCTTCGCACATGGCATCATTGCCATCTTTAATGATGTTAAGGAAGGCTTCCCTTTCCTCTCCTTTCGGTATGCAGTCATCCTCCCCTTCTTCATAGATTGAAGATAATCTGGGGTACTCTGACCTCGGAAATGGTGTAAAACCCATTTGTAAGGCAGAAGAAGCCAAACTCGTCATTATTGGGCGAGAAAACGTCGATGCCGTTGACGCCGATGTGAAAGGCTTCGAAGGCACCGAGAAAGGCGTCGAGAAAACAGGAAGAGGCCTCGAAGAACTCGAGAGGATCGGGATCCTACTCGAGGATGTCGACGACGTTCTCGGCGTCGTGCTGGAGGCTCTGGGTATAACCGTTGATTCAATCGTCCGATGCGTTGTCGAACCCTTCGAAACAGCGTCGATGGCGCCGATCCATGCGTCGAAGGGATCTTAGACAGCGGCGGCGAAGATGGTGCCTTCCTACCCGATGGCCCGTGGCGCTCTCGGGTGGACTCTTTCGCCGGGTGCAACGACTCGGCGGCGTTTCGATTTTTTAGGTTTTTCACCCATGGTATCACCCTCAGCTGTCTTCGAGGGGGTCGGGCCGCTTTCTCGAAGACGCTTAGCATTTTCTTCCTGAATTCCCCGACTCAGCCTGAGAGCTGTGTTTTGTGGGGCAGGAGACCCTTTCTGGGGAAACAGAAGATGATGAGGAAGGGGATCTTCGACGCCTCTTCTTTGAGTGTCTAGATCTCGACGAGTGGTGAGAGCTACTTCGAGACCTAGAATGGGAATGCTTTCGACGGCGAGGAGACGAATGCCTGGACTCGGCCAAAGAAACTTTCAGGGAGGTTTTGACTGACTTACCTCTCTCGAGCTTCCCCTTGCGCTCCTTCAAGGCTTTCGCCGTCATGGACATGCAGTCCTCACACTACGAACAATGGTGCTCGACTCCCAAGCACCACAAACAGATCCTGTGAGGATCCGTTATCGACATTTTCTTTCCGCAGTCTCAGCATTTTTTTAAGCCGGACCGGGGAGTCGTCGGTTCGGATGAAGAAGCCATCGAGAACGAGTTGGTTTTATCGAGTGAAATATAAGAGGTTTATCTGACTGAACTGAGCAACGATATTCCGAGGCCCCACAAAGCGCGGAAAAAAGAACTGAGCAACGGACGCCGCGCGTGCCTATTTATGGGCATGGTGACGTCGGCGGCGATACGGTGGCTGTTGAGGGACATCGACTCGGCGGACGTCGACGTGCAGCGCCCTCTACAGAGAAAACATTTCCGAGGCCAGCAAGCTGGAGACGAATTATCAAAGATAAGGAATACGTCGGAGGACACAATCCCTTCGAAATGCTTCAATATTGGATCCAGTGAGGATGTGAGCAAGTAGTGTGATACATGCTTAAGAGTAGTCTAGACTAATATTTAGAATAGCAACAGTAGTGCATTAAATAGCAAAAGTATACTCAAAGCGCTTTAATGCTCAAATGGGCACCTAGAAGCCTATATTAGCATGTAGCTACATACCAAGAGAGCCATTGAGAAGCTAGTGAGAAGAACAAATTTCCTCCCACGTTTTCCTTATTTTTGATATTTCCCAGTATCCGGCTTACTGCCTCAGAATCTTTTTTTCAGCAGGGGGTGATGTGCATCTATGCCTGGTCGAGTCAATGTCCCTCGGAAGCCTCCGTCTTGATGTCGCTGCAGGTACATATAGCGCGCACAGTGGCCATTGGCCTCAGTTCCTTTTTGACGAGTGGAGCTTTACCTTGCGTTCTATGGTTACTCCCCTTGAGAGAGTCTAGATTGCAACCGCAAAGGACGTTCTACTGCGGGGTAGGTTGGGAGGGGCGATAAGGAATACGTGGGAGGAACATCCAGTCGAAAGAACGTTACCATGGGTAAGTAACTTGTTCTTCGAATGGATTGTGTCCTCCCACATATTCCTTATCTTTGATACACTCCCAAAGCAGTTTACATAATTTGGAGGAGGGAGTAGAAAGGAGTGTAGTTATGTATGCACCGAGTGCAACACTGCTTTCCCTAAAGCAGAATCTTGGCTTGTGGAAGAGTCTAGACTGTAGTATTTATTAAAGGTGTGCACAGACGACCATGTGGCAGCTGTACATATAACCTTTATCGGAACTCCCCTCTGCAAAGCAGATGAAGTTGCAACACTCCTGGTCAAATGAGCCCTTATATGTTCTGGAGGGTCCTTAACCGTCAGTTTGTAACATTCCGATATAGTTAGAAAAATCCATCTGGAGATGGTTTGCTTGGGGAAGGCCAGTCCTAATTTGTGACCTGGATAGCCCACAAATAGTTGGTCATTCTGCCACAATTTTGTCAATCTGGATGTATAAAAGCTCAGTGCACGTCTGGGGTCAAGTCTCTGAAGTCTTTCTTCCTCGTTCCCTGGATGTGGTGGAGGATAAAATGAAGGTAATGTTATCTTCTGAGTAAAATGAAACTCAGAAATAATTTTGGGAAGAAAAGTAGGCTTCACTTTTAGTACCACTACTGTCCTTATGAAAGACAGTATGAGGAGGCTTGCAGGATAAAGCCTGTAGCTCACTCACCCTTCGGGCTGATGTAATTGCCACTAAAAAGACAGTTTTCAAAGTTAGAAGTCTAAATGGACAAGAATGTAGAGGCTCGAAAGGAGCTCCCATCAAGAAGTTTAATACCGAGTTTAGATCCCATAGTGGGACTTGAAACCGGATTGGAGGATAAAGATTAGTTAGTCCCTTTAAATATTCTACTACCAGAGGGATCTTAAAGTAGGAGACTTCCTCTGAAGTGTGCTTAAAAATAGAACGTGCAGCCAAATATCCTTTGATGGTCCCAATCTGGAGCCCCAGATTTGCCAGATGTAATAAAAAGGATAACACCATTTGTGTATTACATAAGAAAGGGTCAACATTCTTATCTCTACACCAGCTGCAGAACTTATTCCAGCGGCAGCGGTATAAAGATTTGGTTGCTGGCCTTCTGGCCGAAAGCAAAACCTCCATTACGTTGTACGGGAGGTCCAAATCCTTGTATCTCAGCCTCTCAGAAACCATGTGTGAAGGCTGAGAGTCCCGATATCTGGATGGAGAACCCGACCCTCTTCTCGCGAGAGAAGATCCTCTCTTTGTGGAAGACGCATCGGAGGACAGGTGGACATGTCCAGAAGGTCTGGGTACCACGTCCTCCTGGCCCAATACGGAGCCTTTCGGATCATGGATTTCCTGAACCTTCTCAACCTCGTGATTACGTTTGGAATGACAGGGATTGGAAAAAACGTGTATAGAAGTGGAAACTCCCAGTCCACCATGAACGTGTCTGCTGGAGCTCCTCTCGGGGGAAATTCCCTTGAGCAGTACAGTTCCCACTTCCTGTTGGTACTGATCGCGAACAGATACACTGGAGGGGTTCCCCAAAGGGTGAAGATCTCCTGAAGGACTTCCTGAGCTAGTTCCCACTCGTGGGATACTGTGCTCTGCCTGCTCAGAGATTCCGCCGTTGTGTTCTTCTCTCCAGCTAGGTGAACTGCTGATACAGAGCTTCTTCTTGTATTGCCCAAAACCAGAGCTGCATTGCCTGTCTGCACAGTGGTAGTGACCCTAATCACCTCTCTTGTTGAGGTAGTACATGGCCACTGTGTTGTCCATCATTATTGGGACATTCCTTCCCCGTACAGAGGGCAGAAAGGCCTTCAGCGCTAGTCTGATTGCCCTCAGCTCTAAAAGGTTGATATGTAGTTTGTACTCCGATTGATACCAACGACTGCTGATGGTCAAATCGTTGGTATGGGCTCCACACCCCGTGAGTGAGACGTCCGTCACTACCGTTATCTCTGGCCATGGTTGCCAAAAAGGTTCTCCTTTCAAGATGCTCTCCTGAAAGGCCCACCACTGAAGGTCCAGTGCGACTGTCAGGGATTTGTAGATCATCTGACATCCTTCCTGAGAATTGCGACCACTGGGACCTGAGAGCCAATTGGATAGATCTCATTCTCAGGCGAGCCTCTGGCACCAGAAAATTACAGGATGCCATGAGGCCGAGCAAACTCAGACAATCGAAGGCCGGCAGATGTTGGACATTCTGGAGCATGGTTACCATCTGCAGGATGCTTTGAGCCCTCCTCTGGTGGCAAAGCTTTGCCCAGGGATGCATCCAGGACTGCTCAGATGAATTGGAGCCTTTGTGATGGTATCATGTGGGAATTCTTGAAGTTGAGGGAGAAGCCCAGCCTGTGGAGGGAGTGACATGTGGAGCTGAGATGTTCCAGGGCCTGTTCCGGGGAACTGGCTCTGAGCAGCCAATCGTTCAGGTAGGGGTAGATGTAAATTCCCCCCTCTCCAGAGACTCGCTGCCACAACCGCCATTAGCTTGGTGAAAACAGTTGGGGCTGAGGTCAACCCAAATGGCAGAACCCGAAACTGATAATGAGAACCGGCAACGGCGAACCTCAGGTACTGTCTGTGCTTGTGATGGATCGGCACATGAAAGTAAGCATCCTGGAGGTTCAATCCTGAAGCCGGAGGGCCTGAAGGATCTGAGAAAGGGTTACCATCTTGAACGTGTCCTTCCTGAGGAACTTGTCAAGTCTCTTAAGTCCAAGATGGGTCTCAATCTTCCGTCCTTCTTTGGAATTCCAAAATATGGGGAGTACCAACCCTTTCTCCTCTCTTATCTTGCACCTTCAGAGCCTCACAGGTCCCAAGCTTCCTCGCCGGTCTCCTGAACTTGCCCCTGGGTCTTGCACTTGCCGCAGCACTACTGCACTCCGGTTACGACCCATGAGAGAGGTATCTCTCTGCACTTAACCCATGTTCTCATGGGATTGGGCGCACTTGGTCCCTATTCCCGCCCCCCCACGCACTTCCTGTCTCTGTCCACCTGCATAATATGAATGTACCATGCCTAATAAGATAATTTGTCTTGTGTTTTACCTATGTCCTCCCCTCCCATGCTTGGTTGCGCTTTGAAAAACTTGTGTATAAGCGCATAATAAATAAACAATCAATAAATCAGAACATTATGACACAAATGTATAAGGATGACTTAGAATGATATTTTAGCATTTTCTAAAAAATACACTAACCTATTGACGCAGGGGGACAATGTGAACCATGTTCCGTTGCTTTTGGAGTTCAAGATCCAGCCTAAAAATTCTCTGCCATTGGCTCCTGGCCACAAGAACACGTTTGATGAGAGAATTAAATTGGAGAAAAAGCTTCTGCAGAAAGATCTAAAGTATCCAAGTTGCCGGCAAGACATCCATCGCCTAGTATTGGTGAAAAAAAGATAACAGAAATATAAGAAAAGGTCGGTGATATACAAAGCTGACCATTTTTCAGAAAGAAGCAGAACATATGCTTGCGGCCCTTTCCAAAAAAGATGCAAGAACTATTTGGCAAATGCTCAACGAAGCTAGTGCTTTGCGCACAATTTCATTGACAAATGTGGTCACGGAGGAGGCATGGACACATTTCTATCAACAACTTTTTGAACAAAGAGGTTGCTTGAACCATGTTTCGTCCATTAAAGAGAGTTCTGCGTGGGTGTTTCCGCTGGACCTACTGGACGTCGAATTAATCAAGAAGGCTAATCACCCTAGAGCCCCGGGTCCAAACGCTATCACAAATTCAATGATCAAGGAATCTCCCTAGGTTTGGGTCCCCATTGTTTTTGAGTTATTCAAGCAGATTATGAGAGTGGGTGGGATTCCAGGATCTTGGAGATCGACGATAATCGTCTGTATCTACAAGCGAGGTGGCAGGGCGGATCCTTAGAACTACTCCCGATTGCACTTCTAGACTTGTTTGCCAAATTATTTGCAGCATTCTTGTGTTGAAACAACTGCAGAAGTGGATTAAAACAGTGGAAAGGGAGGACCCTAGACAGACAGGTTTTGTTAAAGGTATCAGTACAGACAAACGTTTTTTTGATAAACATCTTGAAAGGAGCCTTTAACGAGAAAATTAGGGTCCATTTGGCATTTGAGGACCTAAGAAAGGCCTTTGATAGCGTGGATCGCTAAATGCCATCAGCCAAAATGGAGGCATGGAAATATCCCTCAGATTTACCAGAGGTAATCAAGACTCTCTATGATTCTACTAATGTGCAAATTCGTCTTAATTCGCAAGGTCTTTTGACGAGGCAAATCGATACTTTTGGTGGCCTAAAACAGGGTTGTCACTTGGCCCTGACTTTATTTACCTTATTTCTTTCTGACATCGGGGAGACCTTGGAAAAGATCAGAGTATTTCTGCCAAAAATAGGAGGCCAAGTTGTGACAAGACTTTTTTGCTGATGATTTGGTGTTGGTTGACATGATGCCAATGGGCCTCCAGCGGAGCTTGGATGCCCTCAACTAATATATGGGCACAAATGGATTGGCGATGAACACAGCAAAGTCTACCACTATGGTAGTGGACCCACAAGGACCATGATCGAGTTGTTCGGTTAAATGGTACGTTAAGCGGAAACCTCTAGTCCAGACCCAACAGATAATTTATATGGGGTATATTATTAACAACAGCAAGTAGGATCTCCCCATGCCAGCAAGCCCTGAATGTTAAATTTAAAATCTTGATAGCTCAGGGTAGGCTAGTCCAGAAAAAATACAGTTACTTTTCCATCTTGCTGGTTCTGTCCTTTTTTCAAGCTAGGGCCACGCCGGTATTATTATACAGAGCCAAGGAGTTTCCTCCAACTCCTTGGGAACATTTGCTTTCTTTAAAAGGAGGTTTTTGGAGAAACATTCTGAAGCTCCCAAATCTGATAGCAACTTCAGTCATTACGTTTTAACTGGGCTTGATCTCCTTACACGCACGATCAATATGGAAAACCTTGGCTTTGTATCGCAAATTTCTCCAGCCCTCTCCATCTAGGCCCTAACAAATCTTGAGGACAGAGCTGAAGAACAGCAGAAACATCTTATTAACTGAGTGGAGTAATGGTTGCCAGTGATACCAGCAACATGTCCATGCTGACTTGGAAGAGTTTATCAGCAATCCTGCCAGGGTAAAGTGGAAGTTGTGGCAGGATGATTGGATCAAAACACTAGAGGAAAATAACTCTTACAAGCTTCAAACTGCTATGAAAGATGAACATACGTCTTGTTGTTCTATCCCGAAGTATCTAACTAAGTTTCCTAACAGATGGTATAGGAATCAGCTATGTGCTTCAGGATGAATATGCTTCCCACCAAGCAAATTTTGAGAATTTACAAACAAGTATTTTCTGTAGAATGTAGATTTTGTCTTGTGAAAGAAACTCTTAAGAATATTACACTGTTTTTTGCCCATGCTTGACCGATTTAAGATCTAAGTATTTGGGCAGGGCAGTAGCTGAAAGACAATGCAGGGATGCAGAGGAATTTTGGTCTTTCCTCCAGTCAGGGGAGCATTTTTTGACAACATTTTGTCTTGTGAAGTTTCTTAAGGATGCTTTTGAAACAAATGTCAAATGTATTTAATTGGAGCTAACAGGGTTGATGATTATGAGCCGATATACTGATCCTAGTTGGAACAAGGAAAGGTTTTGTGTTGTATGGTAAAAGGTTTAAAATAAACCAAGAATTAAAAAAATAAAATAAAAATAAGCACGATTATATAACAAATCCTAAATGTCAAGTCACAAAGACAGCTTACCAAAACTAGCCTTCATTTCATTGCAAATCAAAACAAGCTCCCAAAATGCAAATTACTTTATCCATTTTTAACTATGTATCATTTTATTTGGAAGATGCTGGTATATTTCCCATTCAAAGATGGCCGGCTTGGTTCCAGAGAGCTTCCTCAGAGGCAGTCATCCAAGATGGCTGCCTCAATGAAAGAGCTCCTAAAAACGGAGAGAGTTCTGAGATGGGCAGGAATGGGTGCGATTAGCCATAGCGATCACAGGGAATGGGAAGGATTACAACTTTGTATCCCTCATCAAATATATCTCCATTGGAAAGCATTACAGACCCTCATTCAAAGGCGATATTTGAAGCTCTTCTGTTAAAGACAATAGTTTTGACTTTAAAGGTAGCGCTTTCAGCACCACCTAATAGCCCAAATTAAAAACCACCTTAAGGGCAAGTAACCATATAGAACAAGAAGATAGCGGTTCAAACGTAGCACCCATAAGAAAACTCAACACTACTTTTAAATCCCATGCTGGTACAACTAACTGGTGTGAGGAAAAATTATTGCACAATATCCGTAAAACTTGCATAACTGTGGGGCTCGAGAACAAGCCCTGCTCCTGGGTCTTTTGAAGACTGAAATAGCAACAAGAAATCCCTTTAGTGCCATTTGCAGGCCCTACCGGGCCGAAGAAAGCAGAACATCCAAAACAGAGAATGTGGGATAAGTAAAGGAACCAGAAACTTCTCCCGGCACCAAGCCGAATATTTATGCTACCTGATGGCATAAATGGACTTGGTGGCAAGCATCCTAGCCGAAAGGACACATCTAGGACGTCATCCAACAAATCCCACTCCTTATATCCCAGCCCATAAGCAGTCAGGCACAAAGGTTCAGGCTGTCTAGGTTCGGATGGAGCTCCTGCCCTTGTGAGTGGGAGAACAGATGAACTCTCTGAGGAAAACGCCAGGGAGGGCAGATGGACATGTCCAGCAACTCCAGGTGCCACATCCTCTGGGCCCAGTCCGGAGCAATCAAAATCGCGGAGGCCTTAAACAGGTGCAGCTTCTGAAAACCAGCGGGATGACGGGGATCGTCGGGAGTGCATAGAGGAGGTTGCACGTCCATTCGGCCATCACAGCATCCCACAGAGCTCTGAGTCGAGGAAATTCCATGGAGCAGAACAGCTCACACTTCCTGTTCACACTAAAAGCCAAGAAGTCTACTCGAGGAGTCTTCCACTGGGAGAAAATCTCCTCCAGAACTTCCAAACAAAGCTCCCACTCATGGGAGGCAGAATTAGGTCTGCTAAAGGCATTCGCCATAACACTCTCCACCCTGGCAAGATGAGCTGCTATGGACACACGCCGTTCTACAGAGGCCAGAACCACAATCTTGTTGCTTCTATGCATATGCATAGAGGCCAACACAGCTTTGCTTGTTGAGGTAGTGCATGGCTACCGTGTTGTCCACTAGGACCAGCACAGTCTTCTCCTGCACTAACTGAAGGAAGGCTATTAGGGCCAGGCTGATTGTCCTCAACCACAGCAAGTTGATGTGTTTTCGGTACCCCAGCACTTGAAGGATGCATCTAGACTCTCGCCATGCCTCCCTTTCCTTCTGCCCCTTGTGCCCTTACTTGTGGTGTCCCCCAGGGATCCTCTCTCTCTCCGATCCTGTTCAACATTTATATTTGGGCACTGGTCTGCCTTATCCGCTCCTACGGACTTAATTGTTATTCCTATGCGGATGACACCATATCCTGATCCGGCTTGATCAGGATCAATCTGAGGTCTCAGCCCGTCTTCATGATTGCCTTAAGTCAGTCGGTATTTGGATGGACCAAAATTGGCTCAAACTTAATGGTGACAAAACAGAAGTAATGCTTGTTGGTTGCCCTCCCAACCCATCATTATGGACTACTGCTTTTTGGCCCACATTGTTAGGTCCACTACCCTGTCCTGTGAACAAGGTAAAGAATTTGGGGGTTATCCTCTCTGCCTCCCTTTCCATGTCAAACCAGGTCTCGGCTGTCTGTCAGTCCGCGCATCACCAGATCAGGGTACTAAAGAAGGTGCTACCTATGATCCCAGAAACCATGCGTCCCCCGGTGGCGGCACTGGTTCTCTCACGGCTGGACTATTGTAACTCCTTGTACTTATCCCAGCCGGCGGGTCTGCTACAACGCCTCCAACGTATGCAAAATCTGGCAGCCAGACTGGCTACTGGTTCCCCCTATGGCGCCCACATCTCACCGGTACTTCACCATCTCCACTGGCTCCCGGTGGTACAGCGAGTTAAGTTTAAGTCACTATGTATCGTCCAGCGGGCAGTTCATGGCTTAGGAGCGGAATTCCTCCAAGCTAAATTTTCCCGATATATCCCGGATCGTAACCTTCGCTCCTCTACAACCAACCTACTTAAGGTTCCCAGGTTCAATTGGGAAAGACATGGCGGTAGAGCCTTTTGTATTACCGCAGCCAAGCTTTGGAACACTCTGCCATTATCACTTAAATCCTCAGCTAACCATCTGGCTTTCAGGAAAGCTCTGAAGACCACCGTGTTCTAACGTTCTGCCCTTTTTGTGTTCCCTGAGCTTGCAGCTTCCTTACCAGCGCCATGATGCCTCTGGCGACCGTGCGCTTTACAAATATATATAACATAACATATCTATGAATACTGTCAGTTGGAGCCAAGGTTGCAACAAACAGGATGTTTCGTAGAGACCAGCACGCTAGGATACTCTCCCATAGACATGCAGCAGGTTTGAAGTGTGCCCATGAAAGTGAGACCACTGACAACTGAGAAAACACTGAAGCGATCTCATGCACAGCCACGCCTCCCATACTACAAAAAAGCACGTCGTCATGAGCAGCCAGCAAGCTCAGGAAGGCCAAGACGGGGCTCTCTCCTGTGATTGGAAGTCATGAACCATCTTGGAGATGTTCATCACTCAGGAAGGCACTGACCAGACAATTGTCCAAGACTTCACCGATAAATCCATGGTCTATAACCCTGATATGTTTAATTTGCAAACTGGGCCGAGCGAATGTTATCACTGATGAAACAGAATGCGAATTCAGAGCATCAAAAAAAATGTAATTGGTTCATTGTTTTCTAAAGCCTTAAACTACCTTAGCCTGTTGGTCTGAAGAACTGTGATCAGCCATGAACAGCCCATCTTGGTAGAGTTTTTAAAGTAAGGATAAACCAGGAAATAAAATAAACACAGCTTTTTAGAGTGACAGTGCCTCCCTACCGGCCGTGTCAGGGGATCAAGGGGGGAATCCAATCCCTGCCTCCTTTCAGGGCGTCCGTCCGTCCATGTGTGTGTGTGTCTGCGGGTGAACCACCCCATTCTTACCTGCTGAGAAGATGAGCTGGAGCTGAAAGGACATGCAGCGGGGGCCAGACCAACACAGCTGCAGCAGCGGACGGGAGATGCCTCTGCATGGAAGATGGTGCTATTAGAGTCGTGGCAGGATGCGGAGGAAGGGAGGCGGGGGCGGGGGCCTGGCGCAGCTTCCAGCAGGACGCCGGTGCGGCCTCCCTGAGGTGTCACTGACCAAAACGTACGAGGTAGTCCAGACCAACCATACCAAACAAGAATGCCACGGGAAATCAATGACCCGTCGATGCGTCCTACAGGGAAACGTAGCTCCAGTTGGCAGCATCAGCTGGAGCCCGTGAACAATAAGACAACTCCCCTAAACCACCAGGGATGTTATCTGAAATAGGCCTACAAGAAGGCCATACAAACAAGGAACAACATTCCTTTGTAGGCGGTTTTGGTTTTTCTGACCTGAATGTGGTGAACCGCCTGGCCCGGAAAAGGGGCAGGGATTCAAGCACCCCCAAACCCCTTTCACTCCCTCTGATAAGATTAGTTGATAGAGATGGACAATCCTGGGAGGGGAAGGGTCATTTAAGGAGGAGTTTGAAAAGGGTTTAGTGTGGATTTGGTAGGGTGAGATCAGGTGGTGGAAGGAGGAGGATCAAAAGACCAGAGGAGGACTGAGAGAAGGAGTGCAGAGGTGGTTGGAGAGACAGGTTCTTTGGAGTTAGTGGGAAAGAGAGTGAAGTAGTAGTGGGCGGTAGTGAGTGATATTAGAAGAAGTGGAGGTGTTGGTAGTGGTAGAAGTGTAGTAGTAACAGTGGAGGGGTAATAGTGGTAGCAGAGGAGTAGCAGAAGTGGTAGTAGTGAAAGTAGAAGAAGAGAAGCGGTAGTAGAGAAAAGTGGCAGTGGAGTAGAGGTGGTAGTAGGGGAGAGGTAGTAGTGGCGTGGTAGTAGAAGAGAGAAGTAGTAGTAGGTGGAATAGTAGTGTGGTAGTAGGAGGTAATGTTAGTAGGGAGTTACGGAGTGAATGAGAAGAAAAGTAAGAGGAGGAAAGAAGAGCACATCCAAGGATGGAGGTAGGGAGGCTGAGTGAAACATCAGAGCAACAACAGCTTGGCGGGGAGGAAAACACAGTGGGACACCAGGTGAGGGTGTGCATGCGTGGTGAGTGGCAAACTTCTTCAGCGGAGGCACCATCTGCTAACTCCCCTACAACACTATGCGGGGTTGGTGAAGCGGAAAGTTAGAAGTTTCCTAGGGAGCCAGACAGCCAAAGCCTTGGGGAAATCACTTTGAGTCTAAGGAAAGATACAAACAGTAAGTGTCCCTGAGCCGCAGAACTTGCCCCCGTTATGGACGTCTGGGGCAAGGGAGGATGAAAGTCAAAGGAACTAAGAGAAAGAGGGACGGCCCTATCTCCACATTTCTCAAGACCCCACCTATCAACTAAGTCTAACCTTTCTGTAACAATCCTAAATAAAAACCATTGGAAAGTCAGTTGGAGTCAGTGTGACTCATTTTGGTGATGCCCTGTCACATCACATACATGCTTACCAGAAAGAGAGGATGCTGGCAATAAGATGCCAGGAAGAAAAAAATGGCCAGATGCTTTCTTGCACCACTCCTAAAGCCATAACTACACTGGGATATTTGAGCCACAGTTGGCTACACCACATTTCAGCCAAAACAAAAAAATGCCCTGGTACTGTATTAATATTCCAATTTACAAAAGAACATGTGCTAAATTACCTAAATCGTGTGTCCTCAAAGGACAACTTGCTCACTACGCAACTATATGGATTTGGAATGTTGATTTGCATAATCTTCAAAAATGTCTAATTTTATATTACCCTGTGATCTGCAAGGTCACCCAAAGTTGTGTTTTATCCACGGATGTTGCGGCTTCTGAGACATTGTGAAAATTGAATGCAGTGATAAACACGTGTGCATGCCCAATTAATTTCCTCATCACTTGAAGTACATTCCAAATGTGTATTCTAGCTTCAATGTCAGATCTACAATGACACCCCTCCATTAAGGGGTGAATACCACTTTACTCCCTATTAATTTCTATGGTATTGTCGCAATACACACCTCTAAAAAACATCTAAAAAAATAAAATATATGGGGGGTGTGGCTAGGCAGCACGCCATGCGGCTGTGCTTCCTGTGAGCTCTGCTGTAAGGTGTCCAAGCCGGGTAATTTTAGCACCTTAAAATGGAAATTTGAGCCCGATTTCTTCCTGCGGAGGCACATGGATAGCCACGGATGTGGCGGACAAACTCTGGGACAAAATCGGATTGCATGAAGCTTGGTAGCGGAATCCGAATGCAATCATCAGCAGCTGCGAGGAGGGAAATGGCGGCGAGCGCCATCTGAGGAAACTTACAAGTGAAGGAGCTGGTCCAGCGGGCCGTGACGTTTTCCTCCTGAGGACGACTCGGGGACTCGGCACGGGGTGGGTCACCCCGCCGCCTCTGTTGTGAGCTTGGGGAAAGAGCAGCACAGCGGTCTGCTGGGACCAAGAGCCTTCTCCGTGAGGAGCCCGGAGGAGGGGTAGGGGCGGTGCCGCGGGCGGACGCTGCTTGGCGGATAACTGGAAGCAGAGCGGCCCAATCACGGAGGAGACCATCGCGGGGTGCCGAGACTGTGGAGCTCTGCGGGAGTGAACAGGAGCGGGCTGGAGACTCCGCACCGCTGGACCTGTGATGCGGCCCGCCCTTGAGGGCCCGCCCTTGACAGCCCTTGACGGCGTGCGGGCCCAGGCCTCCTCCTGAATCAGTCAGGGGAGAGGCAGGAGGCCAGCGGGGTATCTGGGGAGCCGATCTAGGTGGGGGCTCTGCATCGCCGGAGCCTGCTGTACAGCGCCACCCTTGGGAGTTTGCTCGGGGCGGCGCTCATGATATGCTCTGAACCCTGGGGAATGCCGGTACGGTGAGGGAGACACGGACGCACCCAGTCCTTTTCCTAAGGAGCAAGATGGCGGGGGGCACGGGTGCCATGAAGAGGAGACCTCAACCCCTGCTGAATGCCTGAACGTCCACGAGCTGGAGACCCACCGGGAGCGGCATTACTGAACCCGGGTGAGTGCAATACCGCCCTGGGGGAGGGTGGGGGTATGACGAATCCCTGATCAATACTGACACTGCTAAAACCCCAGGGGACTCTTTAAACTCTCCAGGAGCCCGGAATAAAAATCATCCATACTGTCCGCTGACTCTGCAGATGTTGGCCCTACTCACCTGGCGCCCCACATTCCTCCAATTGCTGCGGGCGCAGACGTAATAGTCCTCAGCACCATTTTAAGGAATGCCCAAAGCAGGGGTAAAAAAGAAGGGACCCGGCATAAAAGCTTATTGGACACCACAATCTGTGGACTCAGTCCCCACACACACGAGTACGGCCGAGATCCACCCAGTACCATCTTCAACTCTGGTCCAAAACATGGCGATGTCCAGGGAGGAATTAGAGCGAATGCTCAGATCATTCAAACAAGATATCACACAAGAGATTAAAGAAGAGATCAAGACCTCCCAAGACTCTTTGGTTCAATCCCTTGCTGACCTTACTTTCCACCTTGGCGAGATAGAATCCAGGGTCAACGACCTGGAAAACACAGTATGCGAACAATCCCATAACAATGAGGTCCTAACAGAAAGAGTGAAGATCATTGAGGAGCAGTTGGAGGACATATGGGCAAAGCTGGCTAATTTGGAAAATAGATCACGACGGAATAATATACGCCTTTGCGGTATCCCCCGACAGATCTCTGACCAAGGATTAACCGAATATGTGGAGACTTTGTTCAGATCCCTGCTTGAACTTTCGCCAAGTGAAGATCTACAACTAGACAGAACCCACTGGGTTTATTCATCGGCCCAACTTAGAAGGAATCTGGTGCCGGACGTGCTTACCCGAATACACTTTTTCCGCCACAAAGAAGCGATCATGGCTGCAGCCAGGGACTCGGACACGATACATTTCCAAGGAACGTAGGTCCAACTCTTCCAGGACCTGGCCCCCTACAAGTTAGCATGCAGGCGGCACCTACAAAAGATAACCGCTTGGCTGAGAGCCCAGAAAATCTGCTATCGTTGGGGATTTCCTTGCAAGTTGATTTTCGACTTCCAAAGCCAACACTACATAATCTCTTCCGAAGAAGAGGCGAGAGCTTTGATGTCAGGGGTACCGGATAACAGGGAGTTGAATCAACACGCTCAGGATACGGATGGGCCCACTCCGCACCTCTTAGCGAAACCTGGAAGAGGGAAAAGTCGGCGGCGGCACCGATCTGTGGTGAACTCGAATCAGGAATCTGATCCAGAGAGGGCAGCTTCTGCCCCGGAGGGGACAACAACCCTCCCATTAGGAGAACAGGACGATTGGGCGGCCACCTGACCTGTTTGTACTGCATTAAAAGTTTATTTCTGCAAGGGCACGATTTCCTGAGGGTCCCCGTAATGTCACTCTTGCTTCGAGGCCAAAATTGACCCCATGTTGCCAAATAGAGGCTCTTGTCCCCTGAGGATGTTCCTCTTCGTTCCTTGCTGGATGTTTTCAGGGAAACCTTATCCTCAACCTTGTGCCGAGGGATAGAGGAGAAAATGATCTGTTCTAACACAATTTTGCAAGTTATGCAGGCCCCTACCACCATTGCATGCTCTGTCGGGCGTTAGAAATTTCCACTTGATAATCGGCTTGGGCGCCTGAGTGCATGGCGCCCGATAGACTCAAAACACGGGTTACAGTGAACTCTGGTTGTAGAAATAGTATTCTCTGAGATGGAAACGATTTGGCTATTTTACCTGATTTATTATCATTTTGATTATTATTATTTTCCTTTTGAGTATAACCGAAAGCCTTTTAGTTGGTATCTTTACCTCTCTCTCCGGGGACCTCCCACAGGCCATAGTACGATGAAATCTCTGGGTAGACCCCTCCCCCCTGATCTTCTGGAGGGAGGTCATGGGAAGGGAAGACTCATGCGCTGAAATATGGCAACCCTGAGTTATAGATGCATTTCCCTTAATGTACAAGGCCTGAACTCCCCCCTGAAACGGAAAACACTCCTCCACAGATTAGGGTCCCTAGATGCAACGTTTCTATTTCTTCAAGAGACTCATTTGCCGCCGGAAGATGAACCCCGCCTCAATGACAGGCTCTACCGCACTATATTCTTTGCCTCCAGTGAGCTGGAAAAACAAGGGGTTGCCGTTTTGGTGCGCAGGCGGACTCCCTTTAAAACTCTGGGGTGGTGCGAGATGAAGAGGGGAGATTCCTGTTGGTCAACGCCTTGCTGGACGGGCGCAAAATTACACTGGTCTCTATATACGCCCCCAATACTAAACAAGATCTGTTTTTTATGAAATTGTCGAAAGCTCTATTTGAACACGTAGAAGGGGAAGTGATTATGGGCGGGGATTTCAATGCGGTGGTCAACCCCCTGGTTGATAAGACCCTTCCACCAACACTCAATGATAGGAACAACTTTAGAGCCCTTACCTCCCTGCTTAAAGAACACTCCCTGATCGAAGTGTGGAAATACTGTCATCAAGATGAGAGGGACTATACATACTTTTCAGCTGTTCATGGGGGCTTCTCCAGACTGGATATGTTCTTTATTTCGGATTCGCTCATTCGGGAGGTGGAGGAAGTAGATATCCTTCCTGAGGGGCTCGCAGATCACTCCCGAGTTCTATTAACTTTAGTCCCCTCCCGAGTTACCCCCCCTACAAGACCCACTTGGAGGTTAAATGACTTCCTCTTAGAAAACCTGGGGATCTTTGCTCACATTAGGGAATCCATGAACGTATACTTTAGTGAGAATGACACCGATGACATGAGTTGGGGTACGGTTTGGGATGCAGGTAAAGCAGTGATTAGGGGGGCACTTTATAGAGCAAGCTGTGCAACGGGGAAAAGAGAGGAGATTACTCCAAGAACAACTAGAAGGGGAAGCCCGTAGATCAGAGGAGGCACACAAAAAGAAACCCACACGGCGGTCTTTAAGGGATCTGTGAATGGCTAAAAAAGCGCTTGAGGCACACCACATGGGAAAAGCGGCCTACTGGATGATGCGTACCAAACAATTTTTCTACACCAAAGGAAATAGGCTAACAAATTATTAGCAGCCAAGTTAGGGAAACAGACACGACAGAATAGGATAGACTTTTTGCAGGATGAGCGAGGAAGAGGGACCCATTCTGAAGAGGGGACATGCCTTGAGGAGTTTTCCAGGGAACAAGCAGCCCCACATAGAGGAGACTCACAGTACACTAGAAACTTTATAAACAAGGCAACCCTACCACAACTGCCACAAGAGCTCCATGAATCCTTAGAGGATCCAATATCCTCTGAGGAAGTGGAACTAGATATCAAGTCTCTCCCTATTGGCAAGGCTCCAGGTCCTGATGGCTTCACAAATACGTTTTACAAAACTTTCTGCAAAGCTCTAACTCCGCATCTCACGAAGTTATTGAACATGTGCTGGGAAACAGGAACTGTCACACAATCTATAGCAGAATCGAACACAACACTAATCCTGAAGCCAGGGAAAGACCGAGCAGAATGTTCATCCTACCGGCCCATAGCCTTGCTTAATACGGAAGCTAAGCTATATAGCAAAATTATAGCGCGGCGATGGGAGGGATCTTACCCACATTAATAGAGACCAAACAGGCTTTATCCAGGGGAGGTCCGCCCATGACAACACTCGCAGAGCGATTGACTTGATAGCCCTACCCCCTTTACTTCCAGGTCCCCTGTCCCTGCTATCCCTGGATGCACACAGAGCTTTTGATAGCACGTCATGGGAATATTTGCAAATGGTCTTGAAGGGCTTTGGGTTTGGCCCACAATTTTCCAAACTGGTACCATCGAATTTCCGAATCCCCTCCACCCGAATAAGAGTGAACTCGCGATGGACACCCCAGATACCCCTTAATAAAGGAACCAGACAGGGGTGTCCCCCATCACCGCTGGTCTTTGCGCTAGCAATAGAGCCCCTGGCCCAGCACATTCGACTTTCAGGGGTTTGAGGTGGAAGATCAATGGCACAAAGTCGCACTTTATGCAGACAATATGCTCTGTTTCCTAAGAAAAGCCCAAGCCTCAGTCCCTCCGCTTATGGGCCTGCTTGACCAATTTGCGGAGATATCAGGATTCACGATCAACACGATAAAAATCGATAGGCTTGAATATATCCGAACCACTGCACCTGCTAAATGCATTACGTAACACTTACTCCCTTAGATGGGAAAGCGCCAAAATCACATATCTTGGGGTGAGCTTGACCGCGACTTATCCAGGTTTATGGAAAGCCAACATTCCCCACCTAATAAAAGACGCCAAAGAATCTCTACAAAAGTGGGCCCTTCAAGAGATATTGTGGTTGGAGCGCATAAGTGCAGTCAAAATGACTACTCCCTAGGCTTCTCTACACGCTGCAAGCGCTCCCTGTGTTCATCTCAGAGCGGGACCTAATAAACCTGCAGAAGGAGATTAACCGATTTATATGGCAGTGGAAAACGCCCAGAATTCAGTGCAAGATCCTTACCCAGAGCAAACAGCTGGGAGGTTTTGGACTCCCATCTATAGTACGATATTACCATGCAACACAAATTGCACCAATCTTGAGCTGGACCAATCCGGCCGACCCCCCCCCCCCCCAAGTGGCAGGACATTGAGAAGCTGGTCGCTGGAGCGCCTCTTTCAAAATCTTCCCTTCCTCCCGCGTGAAGCGCGCGCCTCTCGGAGGCCCCTCCTCCCAACAACGAGGACAACTCTCTGTTGCTGGGCTAGACAGTTGAACGGACTCTCACCAGGTTTGGGACCCCTCTCACCGATTACACAGAATCGAGACTTCACCCCTGGGATCCAGGCTAACTCTTACCGAAACTGGGTAAAAGAGGGGCCCCTGAGATTGCATGAGCTATACGATAATACCCCACTCACTTTTGTTCAATTTAAAGAAAAGTTTACCTTCCCCGAAACTGAGAGGTTTAAATACATCCAATTACGACACTGGATTACCAACCAGACCGTTAAAAAGGCAGCCACTAGATCCCCATCAGGCCTAGAGTTAACGGTCGCGGAAGGCCAACGTTCACATAGAATAGCAACCGGCTATCGCCTCCTAGAAAACGTCCCGGAAGACGAGAAACGTCCCTATATGGTGGCATGGGAGAGAGAACTAGGAATAGAGATACCCCCCGAAACATGGCAAAGAATCTGGGATAGGGCGCAAAAGTCCTCCAGATGCACATCGGTGAAGGAATGTGCTCTTAAGATCTGTTTTCGTTGGTACTTCTCACCGCAGAGATTCCATGCGATAAACCCAGAATACCCGGATACGTGTTGGCACGGCTGCAGGGCGAAGGGGGACCTAGCTCACCTGTGGTGGCAATGTCCAGTCATCCAAACTTTCTGGCTAGAAATTAGGTCAAAGATTAGAGACATACGCAGGATTTTACTCCCCATGGACCCACTAGTAATGCTGTTAGGTGACCCACCAGACAATGGATCTTACCCCCGCTCTGGCCCCACTGCCCGACTGATCACTCAACTACTTATGGCCGCCCGCCTTACAAGAACCCGATTTTGGAAGGAAGTAGAGGGACCCCACATAGCATATTGGTGGGTAAAAGTCTAGGAACTCCTGGGGATAGACAAACTAACAGCGGCAATAGAAGGTAAGACACCCACATTCACAAACATATGGGGCCCATTCTTAGACCACGTGGCGGAAAAAGAGCATATGTTTTTCCAACCGAGACATTAAATACCTTTGCCAGCCCTAATATGCAATTGACACTTTGAATGTATTTATTAAATGCTCATACGCTAACGAGAAAGATGCAGCCCCCCACATGTTGTTGGTAACCCTGAAGAGAGAAAATGGTTATAATTAACCTTTTTTTTCTCTTCTTTTCTCCTTTTCTTGAGTTCTACCGATCATTAAGCTATCTTTGTCTATTCCCAGAGATTGTTTACGAAATCTTATACATTTGATGAATTATTAATGTTAAAAGGAAATGTTGATATTTCCTCAACAAACTAATTGTTGTTATAACTGCAGCGACAAACTATGAACTTATATTCTCACAAATGCTGCCGAAATCGAGATAACTGATGAATTGCAATTGATTCCGGTCTAGATCATTGCTACACAGTCGTGAGATTAATTATATCACTATTTGCAATGATATATGATGAATTTCGTGTGTAATCATTTCAATAAAAAGATTGACCAAAAAAAAAAATATATATACATTCTATTGCCATACCTACAGAGATGCTATACAGATACCAAAATAAAAGTACACTTCTGTTGTGCTTTTGCTTGCTCCCACTTTCTGAACCAGCATTGCTTTTTTTAACCATGTTGCTGAAACATGCACCCTTCATTAGATTTATCATATTAATTATCATTAACCTGTTCCAAGCCTCTCCATCTCCAAGGTTACATTCTGCCAGGCACCGTGTCCCACGTTTGACATCCTTTCTCTGCAAGAACGGCTGCGTGGATTCTACATCTGCTAGGGTTTTGAACAGTTCTAGCATGTTCAAATGCACCTCCTAAAGAATCAAGAAGACATCAAAAAATCTGAAAAATGTCTCCAGTCAATCTGTATCACAAACAACATTGCAGCCAAGCCCACGGTACACCAGCACACAAAGTTTAGCAGGAACATTTTAAGTGTCCATCAACGAGAGCACACACAGCAAAATCTAAGACAGAGAACACTATCAGACCCAAACTACTTATCCATACAAATCTCAATTACAAATAAGAATCAAAGAAAACAAACCAACCCAACTAGAATATCCTCCTTCAAATAACTACAAAGAAAATAGTCCTTGCGCAAAATGTTCTCATACAAACTACTTCTACCCTCAAGCAATTCCAACATCGTGTCAGTGCTCTTTCTGGATTTGACCCTTGCAACGATATGGCATTGTGCTTATTGCATAAGCAAACACATCCCCTTCCTTTTAACATAGTCTAAAACCTCTATTATATCTTGGGTCTCTATAAATGCTAGAATAATGTGGGAGTTCTGTGAAAGTACTTGCATGAATGAGCATTACAGTTACATGAGTTTACAGACTAATGTCAGATTAATTGCTCTTCTTCCAACATACCCCAACCCACTGTGCACAGCCCATGACTGAAAACGACCAATTTCATTGTTGCACTACAGTATAATCACTAAGGGTTTAAAGACTAACTTCAGTTGCCTCAAAAAGATGTCAAAGGTGTGTGGAAATGGATGGCTAAAAGTTATACATTTCATCTGTGTCACAGATACCAAAAGAGCTCTTTCAAGACAACCCTGCCAAATCTACCAGGACTAATTGGTTAACTGTCCTCAAGATTTTGCCATTTATGAAGGTATGTATGGAAATGTTTCAAACCTTTGTCCATGATATATATGACTTTTGCCTCTAGTATAATTACCTCTGTGAGATACATTGCCCAGAAGAAGGGTGATTTTGGGAATGTGTCCGTTACTAGCAGTGCAGCATCGCCATTCCGCCGCCTCATGAATGCAATCCAGTTCAGGTGCTTGAAACAGTCTTTTAGCATATTCACCAGCAAATAGCCCCTAGCCAAGAAAGCAGATTGTCACGTCTGGAATGTTTACAACGAAATACGTCATAATCATAATCAATTGAGAACACCCAAGATCCCAGTTACATGTTTTTGCAGAGGCCGAAGGATGGGCACCTTCTTTGGAAAGAGAAACCTACTGGTTCCAAGTAGTACTAGACCTCTCTAGCCTGATAGGAAAACAAACAAATGAAAAGTTACATACTTTAATTCCTAAGTCACTATCATATGTACCTGAACTACATTCCATAAAGCCCTATCATGTATACCTTCAGGCTATATCGCTGAACACTCGTAACACAAGAAAAAACCTCTTTATAACTACCTTGTCTATCAGGCTTTACTGTTACATCGTCATCATTGTCAACCCGGAAAAGTAAATCAGAGACAATTTACAATTGTTTACCAGCAATAAACATGATAAAAGGAAAAACATAGGGGAAACTTGTAAATATAAAAAAGGTCACTTAAAGGCAGAAAAGCATCTCCCGAATTCCATCACACACTACTGTAACAGAGACAGTTAATTTTCACTCTTAGTGCAGCAAGCGTTGCTTAGTATAGTTTTCTCACTTTAAACAAGGCTCTGAACATTGTGATGAATCCTGTAGGGTTATCACTGATCCCCAGCCTGAGATCTCCTCCCATGTGACAAGGGGGTGGCAGCTGCTACCTGATCCTGACCCTGGGGGAGGTATCAGAAGGAAACTGTCGGGTTAATGTGGTGACGCCATCAGGAGAGACTCCCTTCCGTGTGAAGAAGACCCTAAAAATCCTAAATTCCTTATGGCATGCTGTCATAATACAAATCCCTCCAGTTGTAAAACCCCCAAACCCCTTCTTGCCAGACACATTCAGAGGCAGGATAACATTCACACTTCATACGTACATAAAACACACATAGCAACACCCGTCTCAGATGTTTTTGTGTTAAATAAAAATCACAACCAAAATCATCTTAGATGTCCTATAAAACCTATGGACTCCAACTCCCATGAAGCCTCAATTACTGAGACGAAGAAGTCGTCGTCAATATGGATCAACAGAACCACTAAGGTAAACATGCAGACTAGTGGTTATATTGAAATCCCACTACGCGGGACATTTAAATATGGTGTCAGCATCTGTAATGCAGAGAGAACCCGAAAGGAAGGAAGCAGAGTCACAGGGAAGGGAGAGGCATGGGAGCGAACCATAGCAACGAGAACCGGTGTTCCTAAGCTGCTGCTTGCAGGCAGTGCTTACCGGCGTGGCGTGAGGCCACAGAAGATACTGCAGGCAAATGGAGAGGACTTCTGGGCCCCCGGCAACAACATCATAGCTGCCAGATGCGCAGTCAAATCCTAAAAGCAGTAGGCTTACCGGGGCAGGCACGCGGAGACTGCAGATGAGCCAGAGAGAGGGTCTGCAGAGCGGAGCACGCCATCCTGAGGTGACAGCTTCACCGCAACAACACCCCATGGGTCAGAGGAGCTGCCAGACACTGGTGAGTCAACCCAGAGCTGTTGGGAACCCCAGTGCATACACACAGGTCTGGGAACCATTACGAACTTTATTGGAATACCGACCAAGTAGAAAAGAAAGACAGAATTTGCACAAATCTCCATATAGGAAATATAAATATGGGGAAAATTGGAGCAAGTGTTACCAAAAGCAAATAAATACCATCGAAGAAGTTAAAAAGGTGAACTTGAACAAGTCTCCACATATGAGATGTCAATGTGGGGAAAGTTGGGACAAGTACAGACAGTAACTCTACTATTCTGAAAGACATTGAGAACATTTAAAAGGAAGCCCTGGAGGAAGAAGTGCATCAGGAAGTAAGCATTTGGGGAAAAGATACCTGGCAAAAGAGTATACCAGGAGAACTGCAGGCCACAGATGGGATTCCGGGCAGGGAAGCATACCGGGAAATCCCTTTAAAATATACAGAGAATGCCGACATTGTGGACAGATATCTGGCAGGAGAGTATACCAGGGGATCTTTAAAAAGCAGATAAGCAAAGAAGTCCTGGGGGACCAAGCAACAGGCAAGTTGAAATACAATAACCAAGTTCATATTGTGAAAAAATATCTGGAGAGTATACCGGGAGATCTAAGGAATCTACTAAAAGCTTCCCGGCAAGGGAGTATACCAGGAGGATCTCTATAAGAAGTATTTGGTTTTGAAATGGGCCTCATTAGGGGTACGGCTGTAAAGACTGGAGGGGGGTATCTGTACTCCTGCTCTCTATATGGTAGAGAAGAGGCACAGAGGACCCCAGCCAAGATTCTCTATTGTTGGTAGCAATGGACGAGCAATCAGGGCCTAGCTTCTCACGATGTGATGCAGGCTGGTTCTTAAGTACAGTGTAGTCCCCAAGCCCCCACAAAGGAATGTCCACACACTGTATTAGTTAAAACACAGTCTTTATATAATTAAGGTTCAAGGTTCTATACACAATCACAATAACTCACTTTGTGCTCAGTAAATCTATAATGGCAAATATATACAGTTCTAAGTTGTACCACAATTATTATCAGATCTCATTAAAGTGCATCAACTATACTCTGGTCAAATGTCACACAAATCAATTAATAAAGGTAACCAACCATAGACAAAGGAGGAAAGCAGTTGGTTAGAACAATTGGCAGAATACTGGCCTCTACCGTTAGACAGTTCTGTGTGTGTGGAGATCCGCTACCCCAACCTGGGCAACCTGTAAAGTAAAGATATATCACAAGCCCAGTCCATATTTGGTCTATAAATCTTATTTCCTTCTATAATGTTTCTACCACCCCAATGTACCTGGAATAGCAGGGTTCGACGAGTCGTCGACGGATCCTTCTTGAGCGGCTCCCTTTAAAGCAGGAGCCACGGATCGTCGAGATCCCTCGGAGAAAGTGAACTCGGCGTCGAGGCGGCAGCTTCGGTCCCAGCAGTGTTCATCAACGACAGAACAAAGACGTCCTGCAAGGAAGAGGTGTGCAGAGCACCTCGATGTCGATAGTTCAGATCCGCAAAGAGAACTGTGGCCCAGCAAGAGCGTCGAGTTGTCCGGCGTCCCTACGGTCTTTGGTTGGCGGGAAACCCACTGGAGGATGCGCCTCAGCGAGTCGACGGCCTGGCCTTCTCCAGCGGGATCAGTCGAGCAGCGGTGCGGACGAGCGTGTCCGTGAATCAAAAGTCTTAGGCAAAGGAGAATTGCGGCTCCGTTCGTCAATGGCACGGCGTTAAGCGGTCCCCGCTTCTGGGCAACACGGTTTCGATGGGCCTCCAGCGGTTATAGCAAACCTGTGAACCCTGGTTGACGACGGTGGATGGAATGTCCGGTGCTTATCCTCGTTCTCCTCGGCGGTCCCCGTCTCCGGTCGGCAGCCTGTCGAGGGTCTGACTTCCAGGGAGCTTCGGCGAAAGTTAGCGGTGCTCGATGGTCCCTTGGAGCACGGGACGAGGGCGCCTAACCAGGTCCTCTCTTGGATCAGTCTCGACGGCTTTCGGATTTCAGCAAAGGGCGACAGCAGTCAACCTTCTTCTTCAGGCTCGGCTTCGAGATTAAGCGTCAGTTTCAACTTCAGCTTCTGAACTATTTGTAGCAGTGAGAGGCCCCCAGATATACTAGTTGATCTCCCATTCATTCTGTTGGGTCACACTCAGGCAACCAATCACTCAAAAGGGAATTCAGCAGTCAGCCAATCAGGCATACAGTACATGCAGGCCATTCTCCTCCCTCTCAGACACTCACAACAAGGAATGTGTACTGGGACAAGTACCCAGCCATTCAACACTACACACTGCATTCATACCAGTTTCGGGCAGGGCTGTCTCAGTCATTGTGTCAAACACCAGAAACCAGACATCCACAACAAGAAGTACATATTGATCACACACTCCATTCACCCAGGTCCCACCCACAGGGTGTACCCACAACATACAGTCACTGGGAAGGCTCCAGCCAGTCTGGCCTGGATTTCCCAACACCACCATATATGGAACTTCCACCCAAGAGCCAGTCAGTGGGAAGGGACAGAGTCAGGGCTTCCCAGGACTTTGGGAAAACAAGGTAACAGGCAATAGAAAGCAAGAGGCCACAGGGGCCATCTTGTTTCCTATCAGGAATCAACCGATTCCAATGGCAGGGCTTGGGTATCCCAAAATGGAGGATACTCAGAGCACCTGTCAAATTCAGCATGGAGCTGCCACCAGCCCATACCCTGCTCTGTGGGCCACACACAGAGGCCCAAACACATACACTAGGGGCACAGGGTTGTACCCCAACCCCTGGGTGCCAACCAAAAACAGGAAGATCTGCACTGCCAGGAGTCCCACCTGGACTCCTGGGCAGAAAACAATACAGAACACAAATGAAAAAGGACTACAGGACAAGGACAGGGAGGCCTTGTCCCTCCAATAAATTTCCAGCATCAGACCGGCGGTAACCCTGCCGGTGGAGCCGTAACTATTTCCTGGCGTCTGACTTTCCGGTGTCACTGGGAGATTACAACCCCGGCGGACTCTATCGGAGTGGAGACACGGAAGCACCGGCTGCGTTCCCAACAGTGCCAGTGCTTTCGTGATCGGTCTGCCTACCGTGACCGATGTGCCCTGCAGGGTCAGACCTGTCGGGCACATCGGCTCGGGCAGGCAAACTTGGAATGTGGCAGTCTGGAAACAATGGTGCTGGTAGGCTTACCGGCACCCTTGTTTCCGGACCTCCACTATTGTAATGAGGCCCATTGACACTTTCACCATCCTTAAAGAACTACCCTCACTATCCTTAGGAAGTAACTGCTTGAAACAGACAATTTTGCCATCCTTGCAGAGTGGTTATTTGAAAGAGACAATTTTACTATTCTTAGAAAGTGATTGTTTGAAAGACTGTAGGAAACTCCCTGCATCTGCAGTTAAGGGAGGTGGGCTGCTGAAGTAATCCTAGGACACCATATCCCCTTAAGGTTGCAGAGAAAGTTAGCTGTGGTTTAGCCCTTTCATTGGTGATAGCAAGGCATGTTGGGTGTTCAGAACTATGGTGGTATGAGAAGGCCATCAGTTTGACCCCAGAAACTCTAGAAATACTAGAGGGGAGAACATTCTATGCAACCAAGATGAGGGAGTGGTATTTACAATTCAACAAAGTAGGGGGAATGCCGGCCTTCCCCTAGCCTTTCTCACGCCGCTCGTGAGCCCCATCCAGTGAATCACTTGGACAGACCTAGTATTCGACCTTACCAGGTACTGCAACGAAGAAGAGGGCTTGTTGGAGGACCATGTTTTTATGCAAGGTTGGGCCCGTTGGTTATGTTTGAGTGATTCTTCCCAGTATCCCTGGTACACTCTGCTGAGGAATAGTGTCTCTTTGTTTGTACTTGACTCTTTCTTCACAGTAACCCTGGTACACTCCAAGCCAGGAATACCGTCTCTTCCAGCTGGTCCTTGACCCTGTTACGCTTTCGTATCCTTATGTCCCAGACCCATTTCACATTGGTTTCTCTTTCTCGGGTCCTCAACCCCTTTACATTGGCTTCTCAAGTCCCAGACCTCCGTTTCTGTTTTTCTCTTTCTTAGTTCCAGACCCCTTTTTATTGGCTTCTCAGGTCCCAGACCGGTTTCTATGTTTCTCACTCTCTTGGGTCCCAGACCTTGTTACATTGGCCTCTCGGGTCCCAGACATCTGTTTCTATATTTCTTTCTCTCAGGTTCCAGACCCCTTTACATTGGCTTCTGTGGTGCCCTTGAGGTCCCTGGGCCGCCCCGTACCTTCTCTGTTTGGGCTCCTGGTTTCTCACCAAGGTCTCAGGCTTCCTCACGTCTTCCGACCGTTCTTCTACACTGTTTCCTGTTCGCGCGTTGCCATAAGCGGCTACCCAGCACTTCATGGGAGCCTGGCTGCACGTACCTGCTGGACCGTCTTCGTCTGTGCTCTTCAGCGCCGGGAGCCTCAGACTCTTCCACCCTTCTGCCCTTTTCCAAGCAGGTGGGGATGCCATCTCTCCTTCCACAACGTCCCGGTCAGTAGCTGTAGGTTCAGCTCTTCCGTCTGCACGGTGCTTGCCTTGCTCACGGTGCCTCCGGGGAGGGACTGACAACTGAGTAAGTCCTTTTTCTATTTTATATTGGTCTTGGCCAGTAGGAAGTCGGCAAACACTCGACCGTTCAACCTGGTTCAGAGAAGTGCTCTTTATGTCTCTGTACTTTATCCACGTCACAGCATTGATGTTGCTGCTCTTTCTTGAGTCAATGGAGATTTTCTTTTTCTCAATACTTTTCACTAAAGCTGTATTCTCTACCCTACACATGTACATAGAGGTCTGAGGTACAGAGGTGGAAAGGATAGGATAGGTGAATTTATGGGTGTGAAATGGGGTGATGTGGGGAAATGCTGCGTTCCCTCTTGATGTTCGTGCCATGGGGGATCCCTCTCCATTAGATCCACCCACTGAGTACCACCCCCAGGGGGACTATCGGGTAGTGGTCTCACATAGGGGAGAATACGACATCCAAGGATTTGTCACAATATATATCTCAGCATTTTGTATAATGCTAATTTCGTCACCTTTTTCCCCAAGCTAGTGTATGGAAGGAACATTAACCACACTACCATTCTCCAATGTCGAAGAATCGCTTGTTTCGCAAGAAATAATGCTAACTTCATCTGTGAAACGACATCCATTTTGGTTAGCCTAATATTCCACATTTTGTTCACAATCAGACTCCATTTCGTGTTTCCTACTTTTCAGATTAAAATGTTCGCAGCATGAAGTTGCTGAGCTCTTCAGAAAAAACATGTTTGACAAAGAATGATTAACTCAGTGTTTGTGCGGGCCTCTGACATTGAACAGCCTGGTGCAAGTAAGATAAGAGATAATATATTTCTTCCCGTCTCCCAGAACAAATTGTGTTGGCCTGAAAATGTATGTACCAATGATTCACGCAGGAGACGATATGTACATTCCAGGAAGGGGATATTCTAAACAAACTACCGAGCTACAGATGTACAGCGACCTTTGGTGGGGCAGGACATAGATTAGGTGCACAGGAACGTCTCCTTGCGCTGCAAAAAGTTTGAACATTTGGAAAGGATATCCTGTGCAAGCATGACACGGAAGAGAAATGTATGTTTTTGCAGAAAATGTATACGTTGCAGAAAGTCATAAACTGTCTGGAAGTTGACAATCTCAGCAAATCAAATGTGTATATAAGGCGAACAAGCCAAGAAATAAATTGCTCACTTCTCTATGGCTCTGCGCAGTCCTAGATGAGCCTGGATCTGCTTGAAGCGAATAAACTGTTGTTAATATTTGACTTGTGACTGTTGGTCTTTCTCTTACCTTGTTTGCAGTACCAGATTTTGGTTTCACGCATCTCTCTCTCTTCCTGAGAAGGCAGTTCTGTTAATACTATATTATCGTGTAGCACACACAGTTGGGTTTGGTCAGTACAGCGATTCCTAGTACTGATCTGATTCTGGGCGTACCCTTATACCAATAATTTGTGAAAGGCGTACATCCCATAAGATATGCAAAATAACTGTCACAGACAGAGCACTGCCAGCAGTCAGATGGATCTGATAATCCTGCTAAATATAGTCTCTTGGGAGCTCAGTGCCATGTTTGGAGGATCTTGAAACATGGTAATTTAAGTTCAGCTTCTTTGCCGCATCTCTGAAACTTGAATGACATGCTCGTAGCTACCTTATATAAATGTGCTGTCAAGCCTTCCATAAAAGTGATCAACAAATGCAGCATTCAAATTTCATACTGATCCTTTGCATTCATTCTGCAAATTAAACGCTATCATTACTGGTGAGCTCTGGAGTTCCTCGGTGTTCCTTCCACATTTTTTAAAACAGTGTGGTAACTGTAGCCCCTTCCAACAATCTGTTGCATTAAGCTTACACTGTGATTGCATTTCTCAGGACGTTTTTAGATAACCATTTTCAGAAATAAAGTCTCCCAAAGTTTGTATTTGTTTTTAACCCTGTATCTACAATTAACGGTGTCATTGTCAATTTGTAGCATTCTGTTGCTCCATAAGGTTGCCTCTTTTTTACCAATTATCTACCTTCAATAGAGAATGTATTATTTTTCATATTAAAAGATTCATCAATGAGATGGGGTTGTAGTCTGTAGAAGAACAAATTACATTACTTACCTCTCAGTAATGTTCTTTCTGATTGATGTTCCTCCAACGGATTCCTCATCCATGATCTTGTATTCACTGCACAGCTGATCTTCGGCAACCTGTTTGCCAACAGTGGGAACAGTGTGCCTCCCTGTTGGCTCTCCCTGACACCTCTACGTATCTCACGACAGAGATGCCGTCAGGGCCAGTATATAAGAGGCGCTGCAACCTCGTTTCCACCCTTGTTTTCTAGCACTCGGATGCTGAGGAACCAATGGTGTACAAGCTATCTGCCAAAGGGGGACAGGTAGGCAGGGCGAGGAGGAATCCAAGGGAGAACATCCATCAGAAAGAACATTACCTAAAGGTAAGTAATTTGTTCTTCTAATGAATTCCTTCCTCTCACAGATTCCTCATCTATGACAGACTCCCACAACAGTATGTGGACCTGGAGGAGGGAAGAAAGCAAAGGACTCCACCTAGACCAGAAAACTCTGGAGGACCACCCTGCAGAAACTGGCATCCTATCTTGAAAGGGAATCCAAGCAGTAATGCTCCAAAAACTTGGCAGATGTCCAAGTCCACGACTCCCATATGAAGAGCAGAGGCAGCAGCTAATCCTCTGAGAATGAGCTCTGAGATCTTCAGGCACATCCTTTCCAGCAAGATCATAACATTCAGAGATGCAAAGAATTAGCCACATTGACAGAGTCTGTTTAGTTACATCCCTGCCAGCATGTGCACAAGCCTAACCAACATAAAGCTAGTCATCTTTCCTGATGTCCCTCGTCCTAGATACATAGTAGCTGAGAGACTGCACCTGGTTTAGCCGATGGAACAACTACTCTGCCTTGAAAGGATAGAGCAGAGGAAAGACGGAGGAAGATGGATCTCTTGAGAGAGATGGAAATTCAAAACCACCTTTAAAAGAAAGGAGGACTGAACTCTCAAAACACCTTCTCTTTGGAAAAAATAGGGGCGTTCAACAGATCACGCCTGGCGCTCACTCACCCATCTAGCGGAAGTGGTGACAATCAATAAAATCACCACAAGAGTAAGCTGTCTAGACACCAGAGTAAGGCATAACAACAAGTAAGTGGGGGAGGTGAGGGTGCCGCCTGGGTAATACGAGCGGGGCTTGGGCCCCTCCGCGTGTGCCCCCATCACTGGTATACGCTATGACCTAACCACCAACGGAAATAAGGCACCCCGGTTGGCTGGCCCGGGGTGGAGGCCCCAAAAACTACCACACCACCCTAATCAGCAACAAATAAAAGACAATAGTCAGGCCGGCGCTGGCCAGAGGGCCCAAAGATTGCCACCCAGACCAGGGGCCCTGGTGTGGCTCACCAATATTCATCTAGGACAAAGTGTAACTCTGGGACAAACGCAGCTCTGTGACCCCCATTTGAGACACTAAGAATCCAGGTCCGCGATAACTGAACTGCGACCCACACACAAACAAAAACGGAGGCGGAAGGAGGCCAAACCCGCCCATTCACGGACATAAGACAGTAATCATAACAAT
Source organism: Ambystoma mexicanum (assembly GCF_040938575.1). NCBI lineage: Eukaryota > Metazoa > Chordata > Amphibia > Caudata > Ambystomatidae > Ambystoma > Ambystoma mexicanum. The sequence goes on along the minus strand of NC_090921.1, from coordinate 798,000,099 downwards.
TCAGCCACAACAGAGGGGGGGCCCCAGAGCACGCAAAGGGCAGTATAAACACCTCCCCTTGACAGCCAAAACCTGCAGTGACAACAGCACCGGTGGCGCCATAGCACCGGGTAAATTGTATCCGATTCCACTCAGGAGCCCACACGTCTGTCCGGGATGTCCAGAAACAAGACCAAAGATAAATCAGGCCCCTCCAAACTGCTGAGAAAGACTCGGGAAGGAACCCTGGCGCAAATCTGGGACACGGAATCTAGCGAGCAGGAGACTCATGACCCCAAGGGTGGGACCACAGAATCAGTTTCGGATACCAGACAGGATGTACAGGAAATGCCCGTCACTCACTCACTGCTCAAAGTTCTCCTGGAGGAAATCGTGGAGAAAATTACTGATGCAGGGCAGAAGCAAATGGACACGTTGAGGAATGATCTGGCCAAAGGTCTACAAGATATAAAAAGAGACCTTAACAAAATGGAAGAAAGAGTGGACACTAATGAGAGGGCCATACAGGAGCTAACGGAGGATGCACGGAAAGCAGACACCCTTCTGGAAACCCTAGCAACAGTTACCCATAACCTAGAGCTGAGGGCGTAAAACTTGGAGAACAGGTCCAGAAGATCTAATATACTAGTCAAATCCCTGCCTGAGGCTGTTCTGGACCAAGATCTGACCGAAACAATGAGAGCAATATTCAGAGACCTAGTAGAAGAGGACCAGGACGGTGACATCAGATTCGATAGGATCCACAGGGTAGGGCCAAAACGCCAGGAACCGGGAACGAGACTGCGTGATGTCTTGGTGCCGTTCCATAGTTACACACTGAAGGAACAGATCCTGCAAAAGGCCAGAAAGGCAGGCCAGATCACTCATAATGGAGCAGAAATCCAGCTCTACCAGGACCTATCCCAAGCCACCTTGAACAGGAGAAGGTGCATGGCACCGATTCTGACCCATATAAGAGAGAACCCAAGTGCGATACAGGTGGAAACACCCATTTGCTCTCAGCTTCATGTGGCAGGGGAAACTCCATAAAGTAACGACGTGTGACCAAGGAGCAGCGCTATTAGGGCTGGAGGACGATGCGTCACCACTACGCGCTTCCCCCACTGGCCAAGCGGCCCTCCAGAGACCTTGGGAATGGACGGAAGCTTGTCCAAAGAGACCAAGGAGGGGCCGGAGACAGCCTCTCCGTGGATCCCAGCCCCAGGACTTGGCACCAGATCAGGGAGGCCAACCTGAGACGAAGGGCAAATAAGCCAACCAAGGGGCACTACTCATATCTTCATGATACCCCTGTGGAGGTCGTGCACTTAAAGAAGATAAGTGCTTAAAAGAACAGAAAAGGTTATGTATCGGAGTATGAGCGGGAAGCAATGGGGAGGTGGGAGGGGTGGGGAGGACCCGGCTTCTTGGAATGGGAGAGGGAGTTCCTGCGTGGAGACGAGTCAGGCAGTTATTAGGGTCTGGCTCTCGGCTTCTTAAACCGTGAGGGGCTGAGTGCCAGCCGCACTAACCCGGCAGGGGGGAAGGAGGGGAGAGAGGTGAAGGGGGGCCGAACGAGAGGGCAAGGGAGGGGAGGAGATCCACGAGTCAGGCACCAGCAAAAGGCACTCAAAGGGTGACACCATGTCCTCTCTGAGAAGATATCCAGGACGCCTCGTCTCAATAGGAGGGGCATGAACCTAAAGGCTCAACTCACTGGCTAACATGGAACAGATGAAAGTGTTGTCCCTAAACCTTAATGGCTTAAACTCCCCACTCAAGAGAAATAAAGTGGAGAGGTTTCTCCGCAAGGAAAATCCGCACATAGCCACACTCCAGGAGACCCATATCCAAACTAGAGACCTGCATACAATCAAAGTTTGGGGATATAAAAGGCTGCTTCAGGCCACACAAGCCAGTAAGAAAGGAGGGGTAACAATAGCTCTGAAAGACAGATTAGACTTAACAATTAAATCAATGCAAAAAGATGTCCATGGAAGGTACCTAGCGGTGCTGCTCGAGGGCAGGGGGGAGACATTCACAATAGCAACACTATATGCACCCAACACTGGCCAGGACTCCTTCATCCAGAAATCCCTAACCCGGTTAGGCAATTTAACCAGAGGTCACATTATACTAACGGGGAACTTTAACATGGCATGGGACACCTCTGCAGACAGAAGTAGGGCCATATGGGGGCCGATGGGACGCCCCTCTGGGGATCTCAGGAGGAAAATGGGAGAATTGGCCCTAATAGATACCTGGAGAGAGATCAACAGGAACACAGCAGGCTACACATTCTATTCATACGCGCATAAAACCCACTCCCGAATAGACTATATATGGATATCCTCCCCTTTTCTGGGCATCTCAACAGACATCAACCTAGGGAGCATGTCAATTTCCGACCATGCCCCTCTCACCCTGTCTATAGCCAGACCACGCGGACCAACAGGTCTGTGGAGGTGGCGGTACCGGCCCCACTATTCAAAGATGCAATACTAGCGAAAGAAGTAGAACAGGAGGTGGATGAGTTTGTGGCCTATAATAATTGGGAGGATACATGAACCCAGGTGTGGTGGGATGCCCTCAAGGCCACGCTGAAGGGCAAGATCATTGCGATCAAGGTGAGGAGAGAAAGGGAGATGAGACTAGAGGAGGAAAATCTAGGAATCAGACTTAAAGAGGCAATGGCACAGATTGCAACAAAACATACGAGAGCTGGTGAAAGAGAGGTACGCACACTCAGATGTCAAATTAATCTCATCCAGACGAGGGCAGCGGAACAAACCCTGCCCCGCCTGCACCAAAGGTACTATGTGAAGGGAAACAGATCCGACCGCCTCCTAGCGAAAATGCTACGAAAGGAAGAGAATGACAAAACTATTTTGAAAATTAAGGGGGCGGGGGACTGGACATACACAAGAAATCATGAGATACAAAGGGAGTTTTGCCAATTTTACACTAATCTGTACTCCTCTAGCAACCCTGACCCCGCATCGCAAGAGTCCTACCTGGACAGGGTAGAGCTTGCAGCCATATCAAAGGAGGACAGGGATCGGTTGGAAGAAGATATAACAGATGAGGTCAGGAAGGCTATCGGCACACTAGCGACAAATAAAGCCCCGAGCCCTGATGGGTATGTGGCTGAGTTTTACAAGCTACATAAAGAACTCCTAATTCCCCCCCTAACAAGACTGTTCAACTACGTAGGGTCCACCAAAGTCTTACCTACGTCAATGGAGGAGACGAAGGTCGTCCTTATACACAAAAAGGGGAAGGATCCGGAGATGTGCGGGTCCTATCGCCCGCTAGCGTTGATAAATGTAGACGCTAAAATACACACCAAGGATCCTGGCATCCAGGCTAGACTTGATCATGCCCAAATTAGTTCAATCCCCAGGCAGGCTGGCTTCATTAGGGGCCGGCAAACGGCAGACAACGTGAGGAGAATAGCCCACCTAATAGAAAAGGTGCAGCAGAAGGCGGCCCCTGCACTACTGCTAGCGATAGATGCCAAAAGGGCCTTCGACCGGGTTGAGTGGGGCTTCCTCTTCACCACGATGACCAAGGTGGGCTTTGGCCCCAAATACTTAGATAAAATTATGGCCAACTATCGCGCCCCGACCCTTCGATTGACAATTAACGGTCAAATCTCTGACCCGGTTAAAGTAGAGCAAGGCACTAAACAGGGCTGTCCACTCTCCCTGCTGCTGTACGCTTTGCACCTCGAACCATTCTTGGCGGCGGTAAGAGCGACAGACTCCATAATTGGTATACCATTTGGGGGACAGGAACACAAGGTGGCCGCCTTCACGGACGATTTGCTCCTTGCACTGAGACACCCTGAGCGGTCCCTACTGGGGGTCTGTGAGGAACTAGACCGGTTCGAGCGAGTGGCTGGGCTAAAAATGAACGCCAACAAGTCAGAAGTACTCCGTCTTAATCTGCCCACCCCCACTGAACAACATATTAAAGCGACACACGCCTTTAGATGGGCCAGTAATAAGATCAAATACTTGGGAGTACACCCAACTAAAACTATTGAGAAAATATACCACGCAAACTACCCGCCTCTGTTGGAGAAAATCAAATCCAAGCTAATAGATTGGGGGCCGCTTTCCATCTCGTGGGTGGGGCAGGTCAATGTCTTAAAAATGGCGATATTACCACAGCCGTTATATCTATTCGCCGCTCTGCCAGTAGACATCCCACGTGCATTTTTCAGAGCCATACAGAAAACTACAAATCGTTTCATTTGGAATCAAAAACACCAGAGAATTTCCGCAAATCTCATGAGAACGCCAACCTCCCGCAGAGGAATGGGGAGCCAGATTTTAGGGCATACTACATTACGGAACAAATTAGAGTACTCAGAGACTGGCAAAGGGACGACCGGGATAAACCATAGCGGCCAATGGACAGGGCGGTGGTGGCAGCACACTTACAGGGAATGCTATGGAAACCGAGGGTAGATCGAACACCACAAATGTATGCCAGTACAATTACATTGACCGTGGGAGAGGCATGGGATACCGCAGTGAAACTGACTCATTACTACGTTCCCCTCCCCCTACATGCCGCTATTCGAAAACCCACAACTCTCCCTGGGCTGCGGAACCTCAACCTTTGAGAAGTGGTATCAAGGCGGATGTCGGATGGTGCGGGATATGTTTGGAGGCAGCAAGGTCAAAGACTATGAGCGGACTTTGGGCTAGAGGAGAGGCAAAGCTACAGGTATATGCAATTGCTACACTGGTTGTCCCACCCAGAAATGAAACAAACTAGCTCACAAGCTCTAAACCCCTTTGAAGAATACTTAGATACCCGCTCCGGGGACAAGGGCCTGATGACCTCCATATACAAACACATTAAGGAAGGGGAAAACACACCAATCAGGAATTATATGCGAAAGTGGGAAGTGGACATGGGCGCTGACATAGGTGAGCAAGAGTGGCAATGACTGTGGATCCAGATACCAAAGCTCACTAGATCTCTTCAGGTCTGGGAGACCTAGATAAAATTAATGTTTCAGTGGCACTTAACCCCAGACAGATTGCATAAAATGTACCCAAATTCTTCCCAACTTTGCTGGAGAGACTGTAGGGGGATTGGCACGTGGGCCCATATTTGGTGGGAATGGCCAAAGCTGGAAACATATTGGGGATTCATACAACAGGCTATAACGTAGGTCCTGGGGAGGGTGGGAGGGGAGAATAGGGGGCTAGATATGCTATGTCTAAATGTGACCGTGGCCGATATACCTACGAAACCACTCCGTAAAGTATACGTAATCATGATGATGTCGGCAGCAATGGTATTGGCTCGCAAGTGGAAGTCGAAAGCACCCCCCTAGGAACATGAGTGCATTGCCAAAATATGGTCAGTGGTCGCCATGGAGTGGCTCACATACTCCATACAGGGAAAGCATTCAAAGTTTACAACAGACTGGTCCGCCCTCCTGGCATACCTCGGGGGGGGAGTGACCAGAGCATGGTGTCCTAAAGCTGTGACCCTGCTGAGTGCATTGACTCACAAAAGGATCCAGATCCATGAAAGGGAGTGAGTGGAGGTACATGACTTTGCCTATATGCCAGCAACGAATGGAGTAGGGCCCACGAAGGTAGCCAAGCAGAGAGAGAAAGACTATATCTGACTCCAGGATCAAGCGGGAGGGAAGGGGGACGCTTGCAATGTTGACTGTTTCTTTAAAAATGGCAATAAATACATGTTGAAAAAAAAGGGTGAGCTGTCTAATAGAAGAAGAATGTAGGGGCTCAAACAGAGGACCCAAGAGAAATGTAAACACCAAATTCAAGTCCCACAACGGAACCAAAAACTGGATGGAGGAAATTGATTGCACAAACCCCATAGGAACTGCATCACTGTGGATTTTGTGAAGAAAAAAACCTTGTTCTGGGGACCTCTTAAAGAGAAAGCGGCACAGTGCTGACATGCAGGCCTGACTTGGCTAAAGACAGAAAAAAGATCTGGGACAGGGCATAAAGGACAGGATAAAGGCAGCAGACCAAAAATGTATGCCATCTGCAGGCATAAATCAACTTAGTGGCAGACCTCCGAGCTGAGAGGAGCACATACAGGACTCTGTCTGACAAATCCTACTCCTTATATCTCAGCCTCTCAGTAGCCAAGCATGAAGGGTTCAGGCTACTAAGGTTCGAATTGAATACCTGCCCTTCCGATTGGGAGAGCAGATCCACTCTCTGTGTAAGACACCAGGGAGGGTAGATGGACATGTCCAGCAACTCTGGGTACCACGTTTTCTAGGCCCAGTTTGGAGCAAGAAGAATCAACATGGACCCAAACAGGAGTAGCCTCCTGAAAATCAGCAGAATGACGGGATTGTTGGGAACGCATAAAGGAGGTTGAACGTCCACTCGACAGCCTGTGCGTCACACAGAGCTCCTGTCGAGGAAATTCCCTGGAGCAGCACAACTAGCACTCCCTTTGCATAATGGAAGCAAAGAGAATCACTTGAGATCCCCAGCAGAAGAAAAACTCCTCTGAACTTCCCGGCAGAGCATCCACTCACGGGAGACCAAAATCGGTCTGCGGAAGGCATTTGCACTGATATTCTCTAGCCCAGGAAGATGGGCATCCATCAGAGACATCATTCTCCAGGGTTCATAGTGATAATTTCGACTACAAAAATGTCGAAAGTCAAAATTTCGAAAAAAAAATGTTGAAAAAAAAAATGTCGACTTTTTTTTTCAATGCTTTTTTTTTGGAATGGGGGGTTCCCCCCCAACCCCCCTTTTTAAATTTTTTATTACATTTTTCCCTTTGTTTTAACTCCCGAACCCCTAAAATAAATATATAATTATTATAATTAAAAAAAACAAAAGTCGACATTTTTTTTTCAACATTTTTTTGTCGACATTTTTGTCTGTCGACATTTTTTTTTCAAAATTATGACTGCCCACCTTTCTCCAGAGCCCAGAACCACAGTCTTATTGCTTTTCTGCATAACGGAAAGGACACCACACCACCTCTCTTGTTGAGGTAATGCATTGCCACTGTGTTGTGAGTCAGGACCTGCAAAGTCTTGCATTTCACAGAGGGAGGAAGGCAACCAGAGCCAGCCTGATCGTCCTCAACTCCAGCGAATTGATGTGCTCCTGAGACTCAAAGGGAGCCCACAGCCCCCTCACCTCTAGATCTGACAGGTGAGAGACCCAAATGGTCAGGGATGCATCCGTGACCACTGTCACCTGTGGCCAGGGTTGATGAAACAATGCACCTTACAGCAGGTTGTTTCCCAGGGACCAACACGCAAGGTCTTGAGCTACATGAATGAGACCGAGTAGACGCAGAAAGACCGAAGCAGAAACTTGACCCTGTGATTGGAGAACATTTATCATCCGAGAAATGTTCGCCACTCATTCCTCAGCAGGAAGGGCTTTCCCAGCGAGTATCCAAGACTGCTGCAGAGGGATTTGAATGGCGAAACATTGGACTTTTTGAAGTGCAGGGAAAAGTTCAAGCTGTGCAACAGACTGGATGTTTATAACAGATGTGCCAACACCTGTAATCCAGGTAGGGAAAGACATGAATGCCCTTCCTCCCGAGGTAAGCCGCCACCACAGCCAGTAGCTTTGTGAAAACCTTTGGCACTGGAAAAAGGCAAACGGTAAAACTTTGAACTGGTAGTGATGTTGGCCCACAACAAATCTCAAGTACTTGCTGTGCTTCAGATGAATAGGCATGTGGAGGTATGCATTCTGAATGTCCTGTGGCACCAACCAGTCCTACAGATCGAGGGCTTGTGGTATCTGGGCCAGAGTTGAATTTGTCCTTTAACAGTTACAAATTCAGCAGTCTCAGTCCCAGTATTGGGCTCAAGCCACTGTCCTCCTCTGGCACCTGACAATAAGTTGAGTACCACCCCTTGCCTCGTTCCGAGCACAGTACCTGTTCTATCGCAACCTTTGAGAGAAGATGAAGGACCTCCTCCACATGTATGTGTTCTGGAGGCAAGGTGGAGGAGTGAGGAATGTGGTCTGGAAGACGCTACATAAAGGTGAGACCCTGTCGAACGACATGTAAGGACCAAGAATCGGAGGTGGTCCGTGACCATTCCGAGCTGAACAGAGAAATTCTACCCCGCACTGGGGACACCTGGCAGAGGGTTTCACAGGAGTTAAACACCCTAGGTGGCTTGGAGGGACAGCAGGTGATGCTGGGCCGCCTCTAGTGGTCCCTATGTCTCGAACCATCAGGAAAAGACTACTGTGCTGCCTTTCTGAGGCAGCCAAACCTCTCCCGGGGTAAGCATAGGGGTCAGAGGGATGAAAAACTACAACCCCAGTTAGATGGTTCAGTAGGCTGTTGCACAGCAAAGCCCACAGACTAAGCTGTCGCCTTGGATGATTGGTACTTCGGTAAGGCATCAACAGCCTTTGCGTGAAAAAAGATTATGCCTGTCAAAGGGCATGTCCAGAAGCTTGGCCGGCACGTCTTGGGCAAAGCCCAACATGCCCATCCATGAGTGACATCGAACTATCACATGACCCACAGAGTCTGCTGTGTTGAGTCCTGATTACAGAATTTGTCTGGAGGCGTTCACTGCACAGGCTCCCAGAGGCAAAATTGTTCTTGCCGCAAGCGTCCAGTACCTTACTCTACCTGTCAGGGGAAAGAATGGGGAAAGTGGATGTCTTCAAAGGAGAAATTACCTTACCGTAATGTTCTTTCTATGGATTCTTCCCCCGCAGATTCCTCATCATGATAGATATCCATCAACCACCTTTGCTGTTCAGAAACTTTTCGACAGGGTGTTTAGTGGACCTCGACTCGGCCATCGATCCGTCTTGTCCGGCTCTCGATCTTCGACTCTGGAAGGGTATATATAGCACTTCACTACTCCCCATGCTTCAGTTCCTCCCATTCCCCCACCCCGCGATTGAACGCTGCAAAAGGAAAAACCACAGGAGGAGGCTAACCAGACGTTAAACAATAACCAGGGTACATCGCAACAGGGTGAACCCCACTACAATGTCTAAACCTTTTTTTTTAAAAACAGTAAACGGTCATCACCAGATGCCTTTGCGTTTGGACAGAAGCGACAACCCACAAAACTTTCTGAGCGGGGATGGATGGGAGGTTCGATGAGGAATCTGCGGGAGAAGAATCCATAGAATGAACATTACGGTAAGGTAATTTCTCCCTCAATGGATTGCTTTTCACCTGCAGATTCCTCATCATGATAGACTCCCCAAGCAGTTAGGATAATGGTGGAAGGCAGAAAGATTACAACCAGCGGATTCTGTACAACCATCTTACCAAACCTAGCATCTGTTCCCTGTGCAACATCCAAGGAATAGTGCTTGATGAAGGTATGTAAGGATGACCAAGTGGCTGCCAAGCATATATCCCTAACAGGGACCCCTCTGTGGAGGGCCATACAGGATGAGACTCTCTGGTGGAATGGGCCCCGGTGCTCGCTGAATGCTCCTTGCCTGCCGATTGGTAACACTCGAAAATATATAAAATAATCCACTGTGATATGGTTTGTTTAGTGATGGCAAGACTTTTTCTAGACAAGGAGTGGACCACGAACAACTGGTCTGATTTCCCGAACTCAGATGTGCGAGCAACATAGAAGAACAAGTTACTTCTTACCTGGTAACGTTCTTTCGATGGGATGTTCCTCCGACATATTCCTTATGTTGATAGATCTCCAGCATGCTGGCCTCAAGAAAAGAAATTTCAGTAGAGGGCGCTGCGCGTCGATGTCCCTCGAGCCAATGTCCCTCGACAGCCTCCGTATCGGCGCCGATGTCTTCATGCGTATAAATAGACTCGCGCAGCGTCTGTTGCTCAGTTCCGTTTTGACGTTAACAGTTGTTTTACATGAATTGGGTAGTTGTTAGGGAGAATTCTGTTTAGGCTGAATTTCCCTACCTAGTGAGTCCCCCAGCAGCTTTGCTGGATTGCGGGGGTTTATTTTTTCTCCTACCCAGAGTGAGACTCTTTTTACCCCCACTCTTGGGCATGTTGAAGTGTGTTTTCTTGGTTAAACCTGGTGTTGAATGGGCTATGGGGTCTTTTACTCCATAGGGCCTCATATATTTTTGTGATGTGGGTTACACAGCACCCTCTGTGCCGTAGCCCAGGGGTGTCCTAGGGACTCCCCAACATAGACTCCATACCCTGGGACTGACTACTGTCGCCCAGGGCATGTAAAGTCGCCAAAGACTTTACTAGTCTTAAATCCTGAACAGAACCAGTACAAACCAATATATTGTGGACGTACTGGCTGGGGCAATTCGATTGCCCCAGGGTCTGTTAGTCAAGGGGGCACGTCTCCGTCCCCCCTGATCGAGTTTTGGCTGGTGGCAGTGGAAACTACGTTTTATATTCGACCGCGAATATTTTCCTATGGGATTTCCCATTGTTTTAGGCTAACACATTTAATTATTTATTTACGGTAGCCTTAAACATACCGCCGGTTTATATATTTATTATTATAACTCCGGTTGGGATTTTTTGCCAAAACTTGATGCTAAAATGGCGTTGGCATTCGCCTCTGTAACTCTGACCCAAAGTGGAGCCCTTTGTCCCACTTTTGGCGGGCTTCTCCACAGAAGCCCTCCAAAGTGGTGCCACTCTGTCTGGGGTACTTAGGAGGGGTGGAGGGGGATTTAGGCACCCTGGACTGAGTTACCTAGGTAACTCAAGTCGCACTCCGTCCTGATTGGCCCAAGTGGTGAGCCGGCCGGCTCACCACTTAGCATGTTTGAGTGACAGCTAGGCTGGGTGAATGGGGGTTTGCTGCATAAAAGCAGGGCTTTGGGGACTGGAACTTCAGAAGTCGCCACAGGACCTAAGAATCCAACGAGGGACGAGCTGAGCTGATCTGCTTCGACGACACCGCCGGTGGAGCCCTGCTGAACCATCTCACCACTTTTCCCGACGACCGAGGAGAACTCTTAACGGGGTGGCTCCTTCCCGTGACTGGTGGGGACAACCAGTTTTCACCTTCTTTCCGCTCTTCGAGGTATCTCGTGGCCGCCTTGCCAGTGCCAAGCACCCCGGCAACCGGAATACCCACCACTTTTACCCCAACCGCGAAAGTCGGTACAACCCTTTAACCAGAGAACTCCGCGGCTGGTTTCTTCCCGGGCAGTGCAACGACCTTCTTCTTCTGCTCTTCAGCGAGATCTTCTTCTCCCCTGACCGACGTCGAGCCTTGCTGCCACTGCCTGGAACAACTGCCCCCGCTGGAGGATCCTTTCCGTTAAGGTACCGTGTTCCGCCTGGCTTCCCTTGCCACCGACTGTACGGGGTAGTTTTAGCCCCCGGCTTTCGATCCTGGGATTGCCTGGGACACTTTGGCTAAACTTTCTAAGCCTCTCTAACTCTGTTCCGAACTCTTTTGCAAGACTCTGAATCCCTACCAACTGTGTGATCTTGGGCACGTTTTCGCTCTGTCTGCTCTAAGAGCGGGCCCTGCTTAGTGACTTTTGCTCACCTGTGACTTTGTGCTTCTTTGAGCTTACAAAAAGTGTTCTTAACCTTAGAGTGGTGTGTTTATCCTAATTCTGCTCCTTCTCCCTCCCTTCTTTTTACCTACTAGAGTGTCATCTAACGTTAAGCGCTCACCTCTGTTTGAATTATGTGGTGTTAACCTAGAGTTGTCTAGATAGGAATAAGGATTGGGACTGCTTTCCATATAACTGTGTTTAGAGTATTTTACTATAGTTTGCTAGAGTGTTTTCAACTTATGTGTTCTTGAAAATAAATAACTATATACTTTTGAAACCAAGCTCTGGTCAGTGTTTGCTTGTGCTATTGTGTATGAGTACATATTGTGTATACTTTGCATACTGCCTAACTCGTCTTGAGGGAAGTCTGACTGCTCAGCCACAGCTACCAGGTAAATCTGGGTGGTGCAGACTGCTACCAAGTGGGTTTACTGCTATACCTGTAGTCTTAAATCTTTTGCAGTGTTCCCCAAGGGAACTGCACAGGTTTCTGCCTAACACTGGTGTACAGCGGTGGGATTTGTATTGAGTATACATTTTATTGTGCTTTAGACACCTTGGTGCAACTAACCACAAAGCTTAGCACTGTAAAAGTAATCTTCTAACATGTCAGTTATAGAAAGCTATAGTCAAGAGTCCCTTGCAGCCAAAACTGCTGATTGTTTAAGAGTGCTCTGTAAACATAAGGATCTCCTGACTAAGGGCAAGAAAATGGAACTGATTGAAAGATTGTTAGCTAACCAAAGTCTGGGTGATGGTTCAGAGGAACCTACCACTCCAGCAACTGTAGATGACAGTATTGAAGTTAACATGGAGCAAAATGTTGATGATTCTGAGGAAGAGTCAGAAGAGGAGGGTGAGGCTGTTGTGACTGTCCCCCCTAGGCCTCTGCCTGCTCTACCTGCTGTACCTACTGGACCTTTACCAGGTCCCACATTTAGTCCTCAGTACTTTGAACTGGAGAAAATGAAACTAGAATTGGAGTATAAGAAACTTAATGCTCAAACTGACAAAGAACTAAGGCTAAGGGAAATGGAGCTCAAGTATGACTTAGAAATGAAGAAATTATCTGTTGAGAATGCTTCTCTCTCTGGCTCCTCTAGAAGTTCCAGTCCTAAAAGACCCCGGATGCCTAAAGAATTGGTTGGTATGTATGAGCCTAAGTTGGATGTGTTGGATTGGTTGTCTCTGTTTGAATATAATCATGGGCTCCAGAACATCACAGGAAATGACTTACTCCCCTGGTTGTTCTCTAGGCTTCCCCCTGTTGCAACTGATGTGGTAATGGAGATGGGGGAGGAGGATAAGAAGGACTATGAATGTGTGAAGCTAGCTTTAATAGCTAGGTTTGGGAAGACCCCTTCCCAGTATCTTAAGAGGTTTAGGAACCTCAAAAAGCATGATGGTACCCCTTGGGCTACCTGGGTGAGTGAAGGGTTGAAAAACTTAGAGGGATGGATTAAGGGTTACAAGGTGAACACTTATGAAGGTATGAAGAATTTGTTTATGTTGGAGACTATTTATGATGCCTGCTCTCCTGAGCTCAGACAACACTTGGCTGATTCCAGAGAATTAGATTCCCGGAAGCTAGCTAAGGCTGCTGACTTGTGGGTTGCCAACAGGGCCACTCACAAGGATTCTGGGGTAACTCAGAAGAAGGATGGGGAGAAACAGCCTAAAAAGGACTCCAAAGAGAATTCTAATACTACAAATTCCAAAGAGGGCCCCAAACAAAACTATAAGGGTAAGCCACAAGGGAAACCAAATCAGGCTAGTGTACCTTCTGGTCCCAGACCAGAAGGAGGTCAGAACAAGCCTCCATTCCAGCGAGCCTTTGGCTCATGCTTTGTTTGTAAGGCTACTGACCCTGTGAAAGGAGATCCCAGATGTAAGGGTAAACCTAAGGGGTCCAGCTTGCCTCCTTAGCCTTCGCTCCAGAAGAGGAAGTACATATGGCAAGTGGAAACTTTCTACTACTAGCTGATGAACCCACTGGAGTCTCAGCTAGTGTTTCTTTAGTCTCTCTGGGGTTGTGGGAACAACAGAATTTAGATGTCTATAACTCTATCCCAGATAATACTAAAGAGTATTATAAGGACAGTGTCCAGGTGAATGGTCAGGAGACTCCTGCCATTAGGGACACTGGAGCCAGCATAACTGTGGTGGATGAATCATTTTTCAAGGCAGAGGATGTTGCTAAGGCACCCAAATGCCTCACCAAGTTAGCTGGTGGGCCTGTGCAGATGTGTCCCCAGTTACCAGTTCTCATCCAATGTAATGATATGGCTGTAAAAATACCTGTCAGTGTACAATGTGAAGTGCCAGGTAGGGTTCTGTTGGGTAATGACCTCAAAGCTCTTGGAGTTGTGTCACATACCCTCAGACCACCTAGCAAAAGGTTACAGGAGCTCACAAAACCTGCAAGAGAGAAAACCCTGCGAGGGTTATCTCAGGAGATGATGACAGAAATCACTCCTCTCCCACTGGAGCAACTTACTGCAGTAACTACCAGATCAGGAGCAAAGGGGCAACCCAAGACTCCTAGGAAAAAGCCAGCAGCAAGCACTCCAGTGCTTCCAACAAGGACTTCCCCTAGGTTGTCCAAAGTTACACCTGTAACCCCACCTCCAGCTGAGGCTGAGAGGGAGGTACAACCCTGTACGGTTGAGCTAGACTCTGAGGAAGAGCTAGAAGGAGGCCCCAACCTTATTGGAGATTTGGACCCTGAGGACCATCCTGAGCTGCAGTCTTTACTGGCAGAAGGTGGGCCTAGCAGGGCAGCTTTTCGTAAGGGGCAAAGAGAATGTCCAACTCTGGAAGGTCTCCGCCACCAGGCAGCTTCTCAGGCTGATGGGCAAGAGCCTGGGAAGTATAGGTTACACTGGGAAGATGGCCTCTTCTACAGTGAACCGACTGAGTCTGAACCTGGAGACTACAAACGCCTTGTAGTCCCACAAGAGAACAGACAACAGTTCTTACAACTAGCCCATGAGATACCTTTGGCTGGTCACTTGAGTTTCAAGAAGACCAAGGAAAGGCTCTCTCTCTACTTTTATTGGCCAAAGATGGGGGCTGAAGTAGATAGATATTGTAAGAGCTGCCACACCTGCCAGACTTCTGGTAAGGTTGGTTCCAGGAATGTGGCACCTTTAGTGCCTCTCCCAGTTGTGGGAGTCCCATTTGAGAGGGTAGGGATTGACATTGTTGGTCCCCTTGATCCCCCAACCTCCTCAGGCAACAGGTTTATCCTTGTTGTAGTAGACCATGCTACTAGGTACCCTGAGGCAATTCCTATGAGGACTGTTACAGCTCCGGCTGTGGCTAAGGCCCTCCTTGGTATTTTTACCAGGGTTGGGTTTCCTAAGGAGGTAATCTCTGACAGGGGGTCAAACTTTATGTCCCACTACATGAAAGCCATGTGGAAAACCTGTGGAGTTACCTACAAGTTCTCAACCGCATACCACCCTCAGACAAACGGGTTGGTTGAAAGGTTTAACAGAACCATGAAGAGCATGAGAGGTGCTTTAGAAGAACCCCTTAAGAAAAAGTGGGACCTTCTGCTGCCATGCCTTCTCTTTGCTTATAGAGAAGTCCCTCAGGAGGGAGTAGGTTATTCTCCCTTTGAGCTCCTCTATGGCCATCCAGTCAGAGGCCCATTGGCCCTGATTAAGGAGGGATTGGAAGGTGCTCCTCCCCTCAAGCCAGTCAGAGTGACTGACTATGTGATAGGTCTCCGGAGGAGAATGTCACACATGATGGCAGAAGCAAGCGACAACTTGAAAGCTGGCCAAGCTCTGGTCAAACATTGGCACGACCAGAAAGCTAACATGGTTGAGTTTACTCAAGACCAGCTAGTTCTAGTTATGCTCCCAACAAGGCAGAGGGCCTTGCAAGACAAATGGATGGGACCCTTCAAGATTGTGGGAAAACTTGGAGAGGTCAACTATCTGGTGGATCTGGGCAGACCCAGGGAAGCTCCTAGAGTCTTCCACACCAACCGACTAAAAGCATACATCTCCAGACCTGATGTAGGAGCCTTGCTTCTAGCTTCAGCTGCAGAGGAAGAAGAGAGTGAATCCCTCCCTGATCTCCTCAGAGGTGTGCCTTTAGATGAAAAAGTTGAAGGAGTCAATCTCTCTTCAGACCTGACACCTGAGCAACAAGAGGAGTGCAAATCTATGTTAAATCAGTTTGCCTCCCTGTTCTCACTGTCACCAGGCTTGACCCCTTGGGGCCAGCATGAGATACTGTTAGGCAGAAACCTGTGCAGTTCCCTTGGGGAACACTGCAAAAGATTTAAGACTACAGGTAGAGCAGTAAACCCCTTTGGTAGCAGTCCGCACCACCCAGATTTACCTGGTAGCTGTGGCTGAGCAGTCAGACTTCTCTCAAGAAGAGTTAGGCAGTATGTAAAGTATACACAATATGTACCAAAACACAATAGCACAAGCAAACACTGACCAGAGCTTGGTTTCAAAAGTATATAGTTATTTATTTAAAATACACATAAGTTAAAAACACTCTAGCAAAAATATAGTAAAAGTACTTCAACACAGTTATAATGAAAGTAGATTCAATCCTTTCTCCTATCTAGACAACTCTAGGTAAAACACCACTTAATTAAAACAGAGGTGAGTGCTTAACGTTAGATGACACTCTAGTAGTTTCCAAGAAAGGGAGAGAAAAAGCAGAAATGGGTTAGACACACCACTCTAAGGTCCAGAGCACTTGCAATAGGCTTACAGAAGAATAAAGTCACAGGTGAGCAAAAGTCACTAGGCAGGGCCCACTCTTAGAGTAGCCGGAGCGAAAATGTGCCCAAGATCACACTGTTAGTTAGAGATTCAAAGTCTTGCAAAGAGTCAAAAAGAGGTTAGAGTGGCTCAGAAAGTTTAGCCAAAGTGTCCCAGGCACTCCCAGGTTCGAAAGCCGGGGACTAAATCTACCCCGTACAGTCGGTAGCAAGGGAAGCCAGGCAGAACACAGTACCTTAAGCGGAAAGGATCCTCCAGCGGTGGCAGTTGTTCCAGGCAGTGGCAGCAGGGCTCGACGTCGGTCAGGGGAGAAGAAGTTCTCGCTGAAGAGCAGAAGAAGAGGGTCGTTGCACTGCCCGGGAAGAAACCAGCCGCGGAGTCCTCCGGTTAAAGGGTTGGTGCCGACTTTCGCGGTATGGGGGTAAAGTGTGGTATTCCGGTTGCCGGGGTGCTTGGCACAGGCAAGGCGGCCACGAGATACCTCAAAGAACGGAAAGAAGGCGAAAACTGGTTGTCCCCACCAGTCAAGGGAAGGAGCCACTCCGTTAAGAGTTCTCCTCGGTCGTCGGGAAAAAGTGGTGAGACGGTTCAGCAGGGCTCCACCGGGTGGTGTCGTCGAAGCAGGTCGGCTCAGCTCTTCCCTCGTCGGATTCTTGGTCCTGTGGCGACTTCTGAAGTCCCAGTCCCCAAAGCCCTGCTTTTATGCAGCAAACCCCCATTCACCCAGCCTAGCTGTCACTCAACCATGCTAAGTGGTGAGCCGGGCGGCTCACCACTTGGGCCAATCAGGACGGAGTGCGACTTGAGTTACCAAGGTAACTCAGTCCAGGGTGCCTAAATCCCCCTCCACCCCTCCTAAGTACCCCAGACAGAGTGGCACCACTTTGGAGGGCTTCTGTGGAGAAGCCCGCCAAAAGTGGAACAAAGGGCTCCACTTTGGGTCAGAGTTACAGAGGCGAACACCAACGCCATTTTAGAATCAAGTTTTGGCAAAAAGTCCCAACCGGAGTTATAAAAATAAATATATAAACCGGTGGTATGTTTAAGGCTACCGTAAATAAATAATTAAATGTGTTAGCCTAAAACAATGGGAAATCCCATAGGGAAATATTCGCGGTCGAATATAAAAAGTAGTTTCCACTGCCACCAGCCAAAACTCGATCAGGGGGGACGGAGACGTGCCCCCTCGACTAACAGACCCTGGGGCAATCGAATTGCCCCAGCCAGTACGTCCACAATATGATGGTTTGTACTGGTTCTGTTCAGGATTCAAGACTAGCAAAGTCTTTGGTGACTTTACATGCCCTGGGAGACAGTAGTCAGTCCCAGGGTATGGAGTCTATGTTGGGGAGTCCCTAGGACACCCCTGGGTCACGGCACAGAGGGTGCTGTGTGACCCACATCACAAAAATACATGAGGCCCTATGGAGTAAAAGACCCCATAGCCCATTCAACACAAGGTTTAACCAAGAAAACACACTTCAACATGTCCAAGAGTGAGGGTAAAAGAGTCTCACTCTTGGCAGGAGAAAAAAATTAAACCCCAGAAATCCAGCAAAGCTGCTGGGGGACTCACTAGGTAGGGAAATTCAGCCTAAACAGAGAATTCTCCCTAACACTCGCCCCCCCCAGACTAAGGGACAGGAGGATTTAATCCACTCCTGGATGAACCTCATACCTCTAGTCGATGATATACATCCTAGAGAGTCCATCAGCATTTTGATGGTGACACCCTGACCTGTGCTCAATGGTGAACTCAAAGGTTTTCTTTTGTAAGCTAACGGACCTACAGACCCTTTGAGGAACATCAGTCTTTTTGTTATAGGGGATCTGGTTGACCAGTCCCTCAGAAGTTGGTACAACTTCTGAACCTATGTTAGGCTTTTTCAAGGGGTCCTTATAAAGGATTCCCTTAGATCTAGAGGGGCCTCCAAGGTTCCTCACCACCTCTCTTGTGGGAGCAGGTTGGGTCTTAGGCCTCTTGGTTGGAGGGGTTGGGGTTAGGCAATGTACCTGCTTCCCCTTCCTCTTAGATCTAGCCTTACCTATTTTAGGAGTTTCCCCCCTAATATTAGGATTTGAGTTGGGTTCTTCAGTAGAAGGGCCAACAGTCTGAAGGTTTTTGGCCTTAGACTTTTCTTTTCTGGTTTTCCACCAGCACTGAGAATTACCAGTTCTCTCGGGTCCAGATAGGGGCCTAGTTGGTCTATCCACCTCTTCCTCAGAAGCAGGGGGAGTCAGAGACTCTGAGACTAGGGGAACAATGATGGAGCTTGGTTGGGGCTCCCATGTTCCTAGCATACTATCCGGAAAGGTGCCTGGGTCAGAGGTCAACTTACTAAACCCAGGGCTTGTAGTGGGGTTCTCAGTAGAGGGTCCCACAGGCTTAGAAGGGTCCTTCAAGGTAGCCTTTCTAGCCAATTTGGTTAAGTTCTGCTTCTCCATACTGGGAGGCCTGGGGGTATGTGACACTACTCCTAGAGTTCTTAGGTCATTCCCTAACAGGACCTTCCCAGGTACCTCAGCCTGAACACTGACAGGGATCCTTACTGTCATGTTGTTACATTGAATGAGGGCTGGTAGAATAGGAACCATTTGGACAGGGCCTCCAGACATCTTAGTGGGACCTTTGGGTGCTTTGGCCACATCCTCAGGTTGAAAGAAGCTTTCATCCACTACTGTTCTGCTGGCCCCAGTGTCTCTCCTGGCAGGAGTATCCTGGCCATTGACAAGAACACTGTCCACATAATACACCTTAGAGTTAACAGGTAGGGAGTTATACACAACCCTATTCTGGGGACTAACCAGACCCATAGGCTCTAAGTTTACAGTTGCTTGAAGACCCAAGGGTTCTTCAGCAAAGAGTTCAAAGTGGGCACTAGCCATCTGTACTTCATCCTCAGGAGTGAAGGCTAAGGAGACTGTGCTGATCCCTGCAGGTTTACCCTTGCACTTGGGATCTCCTTTGATATGGTCAGTACCCTGACAGACATAGCATTGTCCAAATGCTCTCTGGAAGGGTGGCTTGTTCTGACCTCCTTCTGGCTTGTGGCCAGAAGGTACAGTAGCCTGACTAGGTTTCCCATGTGGCTTACCCTGGTTATTTTGTGGTTTGGGGCCCTCTTTGGGATAGGAATTATTAGAATTCTCTTTGGAGTCTTTTTTTGGCTGTTTCTCCCCATCCTTCTTCTGAGTTACCCCAGAATCCTTGTGAGTGGCCCTGTTGGCAACCCACAAGTCAGCAGCCTTAGCTAGCTTCCTAGGATCCAATTCCTGTGAATCGGCCAAGTGCTGTCTGAGCTCAGGAGAGCAGGCATCATAAATTGACTCCAACATAAAGAGATTCCTCATTCCCTCATAAGTGTTCACCTTGTAACCCTTAATCCATCCCTCTAAGTTTTTCAAACATTCACTCACCCAGGTAGCCCAAGGGGTACCATCATGCTTTTTGAGGTTCCTAAACCTCTTAAGATACTGGGAAGGGGTCTTCCCAAACCTAGCTATCAAAGCTAGTTTCACACATTCATAGTCCTTCCTATCCTCCTCCCCCATCTCCATTACCACATCAGTTGCAACAGGGGGAAGCCTAGAGAACAACCAGGTGAGTAAGTCATTTCCTGTGATGTTCTGGAGCCCATGATTATATTCAAACAGAGACAACCAATCCAACACATCCAACTTAGGCTCATACATACCAACCAATTCTTTAGGCATCCGGGGTCTTTTAGGACTGGAACTTCTAGAGGAGCCAGAGAGAGAAACATTCTCAACAGATAATTTCTTCATTTCTAAGTCATACTTGAGCTCCATTTCCCTTAGCCTTAGTTCTTTGTCAGTTTGAGCATTAAGTTTCTTATACTCCAATTCTAGCTTCATTTTCTCCAGTTCAAAGTACTGAGGACTAAATGTGGGACCTGGTAAAGGTCCAGTAGGTACAGCAGGTAGAGCAGGCAGAGGCCTAGGGGGGACAGTTACAACAGCCTCACCCTCCTCTTCTGACTCTTCCTCAGAAACATCAACATTTTGCTCCATGTTAACTTCAACACTGTCATCTACAGTCGCTGGAGTGGTAGGTTCCTCTGAACCATCACCCAGACTTTGGTTAGCTAACAATCTTTCAATCAGCTCCATTTTCTTGCCCTTAGTCAGGAGATCCTTATGTTTACAGAGCACTCTTAAACAATCAGCAGTTTTGGCTGCAAGGGACTCTTGACTATAGCTTTCTATAACTGACATGTTAGAGGTTTTACTTTTTCAGTGCTAAGCTTTGTGGTTAGTTGCACTAAGGTATCTAAAGCACAATAAAATGTATACTCAATACAAATCCCACCGCTGTACACCAGTGTTAGGCAGAAACCTGTGCAGTTCCCTTGGGGAACACTGCAAAAGATTTAAGACTACAGGTAGAGCAGTAAACCCCTTTGGTAGCAGTCCGCACCACCCAGATTTACCTGGTAGCTGTGGCTGAGCAGTCAGACTTCTCTCAAGAAGAGTTAGGCAGTATGTAAAGTATACACAATATGTACCAAAACACAATAGCACAAGCAAACACTGACCAGAGCTTGGTTTCAAAAGTATATAGTTATTTATTTAAAATACACATAAGTTAAAAACACTCTAGCAAAAATATAGTAAAAGTACTTCAACACAGTTATAATGAAAGTAGATTCAATCCTTTCTCCTATCTAGACAACTCTAGGTAAAACACCACTTAATTAAAACAGAGGTGAGTGCTTAACGTTAGATGACACTCTAGTAGTTTCCAAGAAAGGGAGAGAAAAAGCAGAAATGGGTTAGACACACCACTCTAAGGTCCAGAGCACTTGCAATAGGCTTACAGAAGAATAAAGTCACAGGTGAGCAAAAGTCACTAGGCAGGGCCCACTCTTAGAGTAGCCGGAGCGAAAATGTGCCCAAGATCACACTGTTAGTTAGAGATTCAAAGTCTTGCAAAGAGTCAAAAAGAGGTTAGAGTGGCTCAGAAAGTTTAGCCAAAGTGTCCCAGGCACTCCCAGGTTCGAAAGCCGGGGACTAAATCTACCCCGTACAGTCGGTAGCAAGGGAAGCCAGGCAGAACACAGTACCTTAAGCGGAAAGGATCCTCCAGCGGTGGCAGTTGTTCCAGGCAGTGGCAGCAGGGCTCGACGTCGGTCAGGGGAGAAGAAGTTCTCGCTGAAGAGCAGAAGAAGAGGGTCGTTGCACTGCCCGGGAAGAAACCAGCCGCGGAGTCCTCCGGTTAAAGGGTTGGTGCCGACTTTCGCGGTATGGGGGTAAAGTGTGGTATTCCGGTTGCCGGGGTGCTTGGCACAGGCAAGGCGGCCACGAGATACCTCAAAGAACGGAAAGAAGGCGAAAACTGGTTGTCCCCACCAGTCAAGGGAAGGAGCCACTCCGTTAAGAGTTCTCCTCGGTCGTCGGGAAAAAGTGGTGAGACGGTTCAGCAGGGCTCCACCGGGTGGTGTCGTCGAAGCAGGTCGGCTCAGCTCTTCCCTCGTCGGATTCTTGGTCCTGTGGCGACTTCTGAAGTCCCAGTCCCCAAAGCCCTGCTTTTATGCAGCAAACCCCCATTCACCCAGCCTAGCTGTCACTCAACCATGCTAAGTGGTGAGCCGGGCGGCTCACCACTTGGGCCAATCAGGACGGAGTGCGACTTGAGTTACCAAGGTAACTCAGTCCAGGGTGCCTAAATCCCCCTCCACCCCTCCTAAGTACCCCAGACAGAGTGGCACCACTTTGGAGGGCTTCTGTGGAGAAGCCCGCCAAAAGTGGAACAAAGGGCTCCACTTTGGGTCAGAGTTACAGAGGCGAACACCAACGCCATTTTAGAATCAAGTTTTGGCAAAAAGTCCCAACCGGAGTTATAAAAATAAATATATAAACCGGTGGTATGTTTAAGGCTACCGTAAATAAATAATTAAATGTGTTAGCCTAAAACAATGGGAAATCCCATAGGGAAATATTCGCGGTCGAATATAAAAAGTAGTTTCCACTGCCACCAGCCAAAACTCGATCAGGGGGGACGGAGACGTGCCCCCTCGACTAACAGACCCTGGGGCAATCGAATTGCCCCAGCCAGTACGTCCACAATATGATGGTTTGTACTGGTTCTGTTCAGGATTCAAGACTAGCAAAGTCTTTGGTGACTTTACATGCCCTGGGAGACAGTAGTCAGTCCCAGGGTATGGAGTCTATGTTGGGGAGTCCCTAGGACACCCCTGGGTCACGGCACAGAGGGTGCTGTGTGACCCACATCACAAAAATACATGAGGCCCTATGGAGTAAAAGACCCCATAGCCCATTCAACACAAGGTTTAACCAAGAAAACACACTTCAACATGTCCAAGAGTGAGGGTAAAAGAGTCTCACTCTTGGCAGGAGAAAAAAATTAAACCCCAGAAATCCAGCAAAGCTGCTGGGGGACTCACTAGGTAGGGAAATTCAGCCTAAACAGAGAATTCTCCCTAACAGATACTCACTGGTGACTGTCTGCCAGTCAAAAGCAGAGGATACAGAATGTCAGAACATATCAGAACCCACATCAAAGGAGAGGTCAAGAAGATGCTTGATCTCGGGGTGATAGAGCCCTCTACTAGTCCATGGTCTAGCCCAGTTGTGTTAGTACCAAAGGCAGGATCCAAAGACTTGAGATTCTGTGTGGACTATAGAGCTCTAAATGCAGTCACCAAGACTGATGCCCACCCTTTGCCCAGGACAGATGAGTTGGTGGATAAACTTGGTGCAGCCAAGTACCTCAGCACATTTGACCTGACGTCAGGCTATTGGCAAATAGCCCTGACAGACCATGCCAAGGAGAAAACTGCATTTTCAACCCCAGTTGGCTTGTACCAGTTTAAGGTCATGCCTTTTGGACTAAAAAATGCACCTGCCACATTCCAAAGGATGGTGAACCAAGTTCTAGCTGGGATGGAAGACTTCTGCATGGCATACTTGGATGACATTGCAGTCTTCAGCCACTCCTGGGAGGAGCATATGAACCACCTAGGACATGTGTTGCAGGCCCTTGAACAGGCCCATTTGACAATCAAAGCCAGTAAGTGCCAGATTGGTCAAAGTAAGGTGGTCTACCTTGGACATGAGGTAGGAGGTGGAGAAATAAGGCCTTTGCTCAGCAAGATTGAAGCTGTGCAAAATTGGACAACACCAACTACTCAAACCCAAGTGAGAGCTTTCCTAGGCCTCACTGGGTATTACAGGAATTTCATTGAGAACTATGGGACCATAGCTTCTCCACTGAATGTAATCTCCTCTCCCAAATTCCCTAAAAAGGTAAAATGGAATGAGGAGTGCAATCAGGCCTTTGAAAAACTGAAGAGAGCTCTTTGCCAAGCTCCAGTATTAAGAGCTCCTGACTACCACCAAACTTTCATTGTACAAACTGATGCTTCCAATGTAGGTATAGGTGCAGTTCTAAGCCAACTGGATGAGAAGGGTAGGGAGCACCCCATTTGCTTCATCAGTAGGAAACTGAAGGATCCTGAGACAAGGTGGGCAACTATCGAAAGAGAATGCTTTGCTATTGTGTGGGCACTGAAGAAGTTTAGGCCATACTTGTATGGTTCTACTTTTGTTATTCAGACTGACCACCAACCCTTGAGATGGTTAATGCAAATGAAAGGGGAAAATCCAAAACTATTGAGATGGTCAATCTGCCTGCAAGGGTTTGATTTCCCCATTGAGCACAGGTCAGGGTGTCACCATCAAAATGCTGATGGACTCTCTAGGATGTATATCATCGACTAGAGGTATGAGGTTCATCCAGGAGTGGATTAAATCCTCCTGTCCCTTAGTCTGGGGGGGGCGAGTGTTAGGGAGAATTCTCTGTTTAGGCTGAATTTCCCTACCTAGTGAGTCCCCCAGCAGCTTTGCTGGATTGCGGGGGTTTATTTTTTCTCCTACCCAGAGTGAGACTCTTTTTACCCCCACTCTTGGGCATGTTGAAGTGTGTTTTCTTGGTTAAACCTGGTGTTGAATGGGCTATGGGGTCTTTTACTCCATAGGGCCTCATATATTTTTGTGATGTGGGTTACACAGCACCCTCTGTGCCGTAGCCCAGGGGTGTCCTAGGGACTCCCCAACATAGACTCCATACCCTGGGACTGACTACTGTCTCCCAGGGCATGTAAAATCGCCAAAGACTTTACTAGTCTTAAATCCTGAACAGAACCAGTACAAACCATCATATTGTGGACGTACTGGCTGGGGCAATTCGATTGCCCCAGGGTCTGTTAGTCAAGGGGGCACGTCTCCGTCCCCCCTGATCGAGTTTTGGCTGGTGGCAGTGGAAACTACGTTTTATATTCGACCGCGAATATTTTCCTATGGGATTTCCCATTGTTTTAGGCTAACACATTTAATTATTTATTTACGGTAGCCTTAAACATACCGCCGGTTTATATATTTATTATTATAACTCCGGTTGGGATTTTTTGCCAAAACTTGATGCTAAAATGGCGTTGGCATTCGCCTCTGTAACTCTGACCCAAAGTGGAGCCCTTTGTCCCACTTTTGGCGGGCTTCTCCACAGAAGCCCTCCAAAGTGGTGCCACTCTGTCTGGGGTACTTAGGAGGGGTGGAGGGGGATTTAGGCACCCTGGACTGAGTTACCTAGGTAACTCAAGTCGCACTCCGTCCTGATTGGCCCAAGTGGTGAGCCGGCCGGCTCACCACTTAGCATGTTTGAGTGACAGCTAGGCTGGGTGAATGGGGGTTTGCTGCATAAAAGCAGGGCTTTGGGGACTGGAACTTCAGAAGTCGCCACAGGACCTAAGAATCCAACGAGGGACGAGCTGAGCTGATCTGCTTCGACGACACCGCCGGTGGAGCCCTGCTGAACCATCTCACCACTTTTCCCGACGACCGAGGAGAACTCTTAACGGGGTGGCTCCTTCCCGTGACTGGTGGGGACAACCAGTTTTCACCTTCTTTCCGCTCTTCGAGGTATCTCGTGGCCGCCTTGCCAGTGCCAAGCACCCCGGCAACCGGAATACCCACCACTTTTACCCCAACCGCGAAAGTCGGTACAACCCTTTAACCAGAGAACTCTGCGGCTGGTTTCTTCCCGGGCAGTGCAACGACCTTCTTCTTCTGCTCTTCAGCGAGATCTTCTTCTCCCCTGACCGACGTCGAGCCTTGCTGCCACTGCCTGGAACAACTGCCCCCGCTGGAGGATCCTTTCCGTTAAGGTACCGTGTTCCGCCTGGCTTCCCTTGCCACCGACTGTACGGGGTAGTTTTAGCCCCCGGCTTTCGATCCTGGGATTGCCTGGGACACTTTGGCTAAACTTTCTAAGCCTCTCTAACTCTGTTCCGAACTCTTTTGCAAGACTCTGAATCCCTACCAACTGTGTGATCTTGGGCACGTTTTCGCTCTGTCTGCTCTAAGAGCGGGCCCTGCTTAGTGACTTTTGCTCACCTGTGACTTTGTGCTTCTTTGAGCTTACAAAAAGTGTTCTTAACCTTAGAGTGGTGTGTTTATCCTAATTCTGCTCCTTCTCCCTCCCTTCTTTTTACCTACTGGAGTGTCATCTAACGTTAAGCGCTCACCTCTGTTTGAATTATGTGGTGTTAACCTAGAGTTGTCTAGATAGGAATAAGGATTGGGACTGCTTTCCATATAACTGTGTTTAGAGTATTTTACTATAGTTTGCTAGAGTGTTTTCAACTTATGTGTTCTTGAAAATAAATAACTATATACTTTTGAAACCAAGCTCTGGTCAGTGTTTGCTTGTGCTATTGTGTATGAGTACATATTGTGTATACTTTGCATACTGCCTAACTCGTCTTGAGGGAAGTCTGACTGCTCAGCCACAGCTACCAGGTAAATCTGGGTGGTGCAGACTGCTACCAAGTGGGTTTACTGCTATACCTGTAGTCTTAAATCTTTTGCAGTGTTCCCCAAGGGAACTGCACAGGTTTCTGCCTAACAGTAGTGACCCAGAAGGAGCGTAAGCTTTAACCACAAGGGAAGTTTTACTGAGGGGATGGATGGGAGGGGCAATAACGAATATGTCGGAGGAACATCCCATCGAAAGTACGTTACCAGGTAAGAAGTAACTTGTTCTTCAAAGGGATTGTGTCCTCCGACGTATTCCTTATCTTGATAGACTCCCATAGCAGTGGTGTGTAACTGGAGGTGGGAGTAAAATTGCCATGTGTCCCTTCAAGAGTGCACAGAGTGCAACACAGCTATGCCAAATCTAGTCTCTTGGCTAGAGGAGGAATCCAGGTTGTAAAATCTTGTGAAGGTATGTGCGGACGACCATGTGGCAGCCGCACATATGTCTCGAATCGGTGCCCCTCTTTGGAGGGCCGAAGAGGCTGTGATACCCCAGGTTGAATGAGCCCTAAGATTTTGAGGAGGCTCTTTCCCTGCCAGTTTGTAACATTCCAGAATGGCTAAAATAATCCATCTGGAAATGGTCTGTTTTGTTATCGGTAATCCCAATTTGTGCCCTGAGTAACCTACGAACAGTTGGTCTGCTTGCCTAATCCTAGCAAGTGTGCTGATGTAAAAACTCAAAGCTCGCCTATGCAGCCTTTCTTCCTCTTTCCCCGGATGGGGAGGGGGATAAAATGAAGGTAAGGTAATCTTCTGAGTGATGTGGAATTCAGAAACCACCTTTGGGAGAAAATTAGGCTTCACTTGTAGGACAACTTTGTCTTTATGAAAAATTGTATGAGGGGGTTTACAAGATAGAGTTTGTAATTCACTCACCATCCTAGCATATGTCAATGCCACTAGTAAGACCGTTTTAAGGGTGAGAAACCTTAGTGAACAAGAGTGGAGTGGTTCAAAAGGAGTACCCATCAGGAAATTTAATACTAAATTTAAGTCCCATAAGGGAACTTGGAATGGTCTTGGAGGATAGACATTGGTTAATCCCTTCAGAAATTGTATTACTAAGGGTAACTTGAAATACAATGGTTCCTCTGCAGTGTGCTTGAAGATCGATAGCGCTGCGAGATAGCCCTTGATAGCGCCAACGTGAAGGCCCGAATTTGCCAAATAGAGTAGAAAAGATAACACCGTTGGTGTACCACATGAAAAGGGGTCGATATTCTTTTCTTTACACCAGCTGCAAAATGTGTTCCAACGGCAGCGGTATAAAGTCTTTGTTGCTGGCCTTCTTGCCGAAAGCAACACCTCCATGACATCATCTGGGAGGTCCCAATCCTTGTATCTCAACCTTTCAGATACCAAGCGTGAAGGTTGAGGGTTCTGATGTCTGGATGGAGAACCTGACCTCCCTTGGGCGAGAGAAGATTCTCCTTGAGTGGAAGACGAATTGGAGGGCAGATGGACATGTCCAGAAGGTCTGGGTACCACGTTCTCCTGGCCCAGTCCGGGGCAATTAGGATCATGGCTTTCCGGAACCTTCTCAACCTCCTGATCATTTGAGGAATGACAGGGACTGGAGGAAACGCGGACAGAAGTGGAAACTCCCAGTCCACTATGAACGCGTCCCCTAGAGCTCCTCTCGGGGGAAATTCCCTTGAACAAAACTGATCGCACTTCCTGTGGATACTGGTGGCGAACAGATCCATTTGAGGGGTTCCCCAAAGGGTGAAGATCTGTTGTAGGACTTCCTGAGCTAGTTCCCACTCGTGGGAGACTGTACTCTGCCTGCTCAGAGTGTCCGCTGTCAGGTTTTTCTCTCCGGCTAAGTGAACTGCTGATAGAGAGATTCCTTCTTGGATTGCCCAAAACCAGAGCTGCATCGCCTCTCTGCACAGAGGCAGTGATCCTACGCCTCCTCTTTTGTTGACGTAGTGCATGGCCACTGTGTTGTCCGTGATTATCAGGACATTTTTCCCCCTGTACAGCTGGCAGAAAAGCCTTCAGCGCTAGTCTGATTGCTCTCAGCTCTAATAGATTGATATGTAGTCTGGTCTCTGATGGAGACCAACGAACGCTGATGGTCAAGTCGTTGGCATCGGCTCCCCACCCCGTAAGTGAGGCATCTGTGACTACTGTTATCTCCGGCTATGGCTGCCAAAACAGTTCTCCTTTCAAGATGTTCTCCTGGCAGGCCCACCACTGAAGGTCTCGAGCCACCTTGTCTGGAACCTGAAGGAGATCTGTCATTCTTCCTGGGAATTGTAACCACTGAGTTCTTAGTGCCCACTGAAGAGATCTCATTCTCAGGCGAGCCTCTGGCACAAGGAAGATGCAGGATGCCATGAGGCCTAGCAACCTCAAAAATTCGAAGGCTGGGAGAAGTTGGGCATTTTGAAACTTGGTGACCATCTGCAGAATATCTTGAGCCCTCGCCTCTAGTGGCAAGGCTTTTCCCAGGGAAGTATCCAGGACCGCTCCAATGAACTGGAGTCTCTGTGATGGTATCATCTGTGACTTCTTTAAATTGAGGGAGAAGCCCAGTTTGTGAAGGAAGTGGCAAACATAATCTAGCTGGATCTGAGCTTGTTCCGGAGATACAGCTCTGATCAGCCAATTGTCCAGGTAGGGGTAGACGTGAATCCCTTCCACTTGCAGCCACTAATGCCACTACTGACATTAGCTTGGTGAAAACCCTCGGGGCGGAGGTCAGCCCAAATGGCAGAACTCGAAATTGATAATGAGAGTCGTCAATTGCGAACCTCAGGTATTTCCTGTGTTTGAAATGGATTGGCACATGGAAATAAGCATCCTGAAGGTCCAGTGATACCAGCCAGTCCTGGAGCTGGAGGGCCTGAATGATCTGAGAAAGAGTTACCATCTTGAACTTGTCCTTCCTGAGGAACTTCTTTAATTCTCGTAAGTCCAAGATAGGTCTCAGTCCTCCGTCCTCCTTCGGTATTAGGAAGTAGGGGGGAGTACCAGCCCTTGTTCCTCTCCGCTACAGGTATCGGTTCTATGGCACTTTTCTCCAGCAGGTCTACAATGTCTTGCAAGAGGAGCGGATCTGGAACTTTCCGAGAGCTGTTCCACAGTGGATGACTGAGGAATGCGTAGAAAAGGCAGGCAGTAACCTTGGGCAACTGTCTCCAATGCCCAAGCATCTGACGTAATAGCCTGCCATTCCGTCAGATGTTGAGTTAGCCTGCCCCATACTGGTGTCTTGTGAGGAGAGTCCTCAGAGTGATTTCGAAGCGGCTGATACAGGTGCCGAGGGTAAAGAGGCACCTGCTGCTGCGGCTTTTGTATTTTTACCCCGTCCATCTCGGGTGAATCTTTTTTGACCTCTTTGAACCGAATGTCCTCTGCCTTTTCCGAATGCGGAATAAAATCGAAAGGACTTACCTCTCCAAGAGGTTACTGAGGGGCGATATGGCGTTTGACGGATTGCAGCTCCCAGGGATTTTGCTGCTGCTTTGGATGTCTAACTTTTCTAGGCTGTCGTCCGCCTTCTTACCAAACAAAGAAGAGCCGTCAAAGGGCATATTTAAAAGTCTGGCTTGTACATCTGGAGCAAACCCAGACTTTCGCAACCACGCAAATCTGCGGGTTTTAGTACTTGCCGCCATGGCCCTAATGATGCTGTCCGCAGAATCAATGCCAGTTTGAAGGGATTCGCACATTACATCTTTACCATCCTTAATGATGTTTAGAAACGCTTCCCTTTCTTCTCTCTCTGGGAGGCAGTCAGCGGCTGATGAAGCACACTCCCAAAGTGTATGGCTGAACCTTGCGAGAGTACAAGTAGCATTAATGGATTTCAACGCCATGCTACATGCAGAAAGAAACTTTCTTAGCCATAGAGTCGTATCTTTTGTCATCCCTGTCCTGTGGAACAGTAGGGTATGCCAATCTACTACCTGATGCAGTTGCTGCTTGAACAACCAGACTCTCTGGAGTTGGATATTTAGATAAAAATTCAGGGTCAGTAGTAGATACCCTTTATTTGGCTGATAACTTTTTGTTAACCGCCGAGATAACCTCAGGAGTTTCCCAGTTAGCCAATATCTTTCTTTGTAATGCAGCGTGAAATGGAACCACAGGATCCTCCTGTGGGCCTTTAACTAAAATGTCTGTAAGGTCATCCTGTTGGAATGCAGGTGAAGGTGTAGACCAACCCATGAATTCTATAATTCTTGCCATTAAAATTCTGTAAGGGGTCTCAGCATGTTCCCCTGGGTCTGGTCTGGCAAATTCTATTTCTGGGGAAGTATCTAACCCACTTGCCTCATGTAAGGATTCTCGAAGTTCCTTAAACCTATTTTCCTCAGAGGTAAATTCCTCTGGTTCTGGTGTTGCAGATCTCTGCAACCCAAAGGGTCTTTCTTGATCCGAATACTCCCCTTCCTCATAAATTGAAGACAAGGGTCTGAAATGATCAGACCTTGGAAATGGCTTAAATCCCATTTCCAGAGCAGAAGGGGCTAAATTTGTCATAATTGGTTGGGAAAACGTCGACATCGTCGACGCGGACGTTAAAGGCTTCGAAAACACTGAAAAAGGCGTCGAGAAGATTGGAAGAGGCCTCGAAGAACTCGAGAGGATTGGGATCCTACTCAAGGTCGTCGATGACCTCGAAGTCATGACAGAGGCCCTGGGTATGACCACTGGCTGTGAGGTAGTGAAGGCCGTGGGTTTGTTCTTTTTCGGCGTCGAAGACAGCGTCGATTCGATCGACCTATGCGTCGATGAGCCCTTCAATAATGGCGTCGATGACGCAAATTTATGCGTCGAAGGGACTTTGCTCGAGGGTTTGTGACGCTCTCGAGTAGTTTCTTTTGCCGGGTGCAACAACTCGCGGCGTTTAGATTTTTCGGGTCTTTTACCCAGGGTATGACCCTCAGCTGTCTTCGAGGGGGTCGAGGCCGCTTTCTCAAAGACGCTAAGCATCCTTTTATGAAATTCCTCCCACTCAGCCTTAGAGCTAGGTTTTGTGGGGCAGGTGACTCTTTCCGGAGAAACAGAAGAAGACGAGGAAGGGGATCTTCGACGTCTCTTACTTGAATGCTTGGATCCCGAAGAGTGGTGGGAACTGCTTCGAGACCTAGAACGAGAATGTTTCCTGTGTCAGCGGCGAGACAAATGTCTCGACTCTGCCGAGGAAACTTTCGAAGGAGTTTTAACTGTCTTACCTCTCTCAAGCTTCCCCTTACGCTCCTTCAAGGCTTTCGCCGTCATGGAAATACAGTCCTCGCACTCCGAACATTGGTGCTCATCCCAGGCACAACAAACAGATCCTGTGAGGATCTGGCAACGACATTTTCTTTCCACAGTCTCGACATTTTTTGAAGCCGGACCGTGGAGTCGTCGGTTTGGATGAGGAAGCCATCGAGTAAGAGCTGGTATTCTCGAGGAATAATGAAGAATATATTCTCTGACTAACGAACTGAGCAACGGACGCTGCGCAAGTCTATTTATATGCATGATGACGTCGGCGCCGATACGGAGGATGTCGAGGGACATCAGCTCGAGGGACATCGATGCGCAGCGCCCTCTACTGAAAAAAAAAATTCCGAGGCCAGGAAGCTGGAGATGATCTATCAAGATAAGGAATACGTCGGAGGACACAATCCCTTCGAAGCTTAACGCTCTCTTGGGATCAAGGTGGTGGAACCACTCTTCCTCCTTTGAAGGGTGTGGAGGGGGGGTTAATAGACAGGTAAATCAATAGACTGGGACACATGAAACTCTAAGAAGGAATCCGCTACTGACTTTAAGAGAGACTTTCTTGCGAAAGAACTTCAGAAAGGGAGATTTGCTGCACAAGGCTTGCATTTCGCTAACCCTCCTGGCAGATGTAATTGCGACCAAAAAGGCAGTCTAACGGGATAACAGCCGTAAAGAACATGAATGCATAGGCTCAAATGGAGCCGCCATCAAGTAGGTCAACTAGATTAAGATCCGCAAGGGGGTTGGCGGAAACTTGTTGAGAAGGCCCTTCAGGAACTGCACCATGACTGGAAATAGTGAAAAAGGAACCTTGGTCTTGGGACCTCTTTAACACAGACAGGGTGGCCAAATATTCTTTGACTGTGGCAATCTGAAGGCCTGAAGAGGCCAGCGACAGAAGAAACCATCACTGTGAAGGTGGGGCAAGAGATGGGGTCAGTCTCGCATTCCCTGCACCACGCCTTAAATCTTCTCCACCTGCACACGTACAGAGATCTAGTAGAAGGTCTGCGTGCAGCCAGCAATACCTCAAGTACCTCCTCTGAGAGGTCCCAGTCATCAAACCTCATCCTCTCAAGAGCCACGCATGTAGGTTGAGGGATTCCGGGGTCGGGTGGTGCACTCGACCGTCCGACTGGGTTAGGAGATCTGAACGTCGAGGCAACCATTGAGGTGGACTGATGGTCAGATCCAGGAGATCCAAGTACCATGTTCTCCTCACCCAATCCAGGGTGATCAAGATCATGGTTTCTCGCCTCTCGAAATGTCTTCAACCTCCTGAGAACCCAAGGGATGACGGCAATCAGTGTGAAGGCGTAGTGGAGAGGGAAGATCCAATACACTATTAACACATCCTACAGTGCACCGTTCACTGGAAATTCCCTCGCACTTCCTGTTGGACTCTGTGGCGAACAGGAATTCCTGGCACACTTCCCACTCGTGTGGGACCATGCTCTGCCAGCTCAGAGCATCCGCCAAGGTGTTCTCTAACCCCGCCAGATGAACTGCAGAGACCGAGATTTGGTTCTCTCGCAACCAGAACCACAGCTGAATTGCCTTTGAGCAGAGTGGGCGGAAGTGCATGCTAACCTGTTTGTTGAAGTAGTTCATGGCCACTGTGTTGTCTGTCAGGACGAGGACATGCTTCTATCTGAGTGAAGGGGCAAAGGCCCTCCGGGCTAACCCGATGGCCCGCAACTCCAGACTGTTGATGTGTCACTTTGCTTCTGATGAAGACCAGAGGCTGCTCAACTGCAATTCCTTTAATTGGGGGCCCCAAGCCTACAGGGACGCATCCATGACCACTCAGCATGGGGACAATGAGGCCAGAAGGGTTCCCCCGCCAATGGATAGCTGTGCATGTTCTACCAGCCGAGTTCGCGGACTATCTGGCTGGACACCGAAAGGCGATCGTGAGTGTTAGGACAGTTTTTCTGAAGTGCTACACACTTCTTCAAAACCATTCAACTGAGGCAGTACAAGACTCCACTCTTAGTATAAGACTGTACCCCCGAGTACATGGCAGCGTAGGCAGAGCAGCCAGGCTTATCTTTGGAGGGAGAGAGGGCAGCAGACACAGTACAAGTGAAATTGTCATACAAATGATCCAAAGAAACACTGAAACACTATATATTGTAAAAATAAAGGATTTATTTAAATACAGGTAGGCCCAGATAAATCTAGGGGTTAAGTAAGTACTAACACATTATATGAAATCACAATATAAAACACATCACTATACTTGAAAGTACACAGACCTAAGTAGAGACCTTATTTGGAACACCTAACAGTAGTTCTAGGGAAGGCAAAACCTTGTTATACACATTTAGTATAGGTCAAGCCTATTCTTTGGGAGTAAAAGACCAATGGTTACTTTCAGATAACTTTTGGTAATACAAGGGCAGTAGGCCCTTCCAGTTGTACAGTGACTCTTGGAACAAATCACAAACAGTCAACTGGATAATATACTTTTTGGTGAATAGTGAAACACTTGTTCTAGGTGCATTAGAAACCTAATGAAGTAATACTAGGGCTTTTTCTCCCATCGCAGGATTCTCAAACTTAGGTGGCCTCTCCATTGGGTACCTAATACGCATTTACTGTGTTACTGTAGTTGTTTCTGAAATGTGGTAAACTAGGGCTTTTTCTCCCCTCGCAGGATTCTCAAACTTAGGTGGCCTCTCCACTGGGTACCTAATACGCATTTACTGTGTTACTGTAGCTGTTTCTGAAATGTGGTAAACTAGGGCTTGCCGCTCACTTCCTGTCTGCTTGCTCTCATCTGTCTTCCCCCCACTCCCTCCTATTCCATGGTGCTCTCTATCTCGCCTATCTTCTCTAACTGCTTCGCCATTGACTATCCTGCTCTCCTCACGAAATCTGGTAGGGAAAAGTTTAAAAAGGACATCCTGGTCTCCAACCCAGGCCTCCCTATCGCCGACACCTACACTAGTGCATCCTCTAAGGAAACTCTCACTGACATCCTCTTTTTCGTGCCTTCGCCTGACCTATGGACCCTTCATATGGTCTCTGTTCTCTCTCCGTTCTCCTCTTCTCCCATTAATGGTGGCACCCGTTGGAATGTCCTCTTGGCCCCCTTCCACTCCTCTAAGGCCATCATTAATGTCTACACTAATGGGACCGTCTTGGTCCAAGGCCCTCAGGCCAACCTTCACCTCTGACAGACGCTTCCCATGCCTCATCAACTTCCTTTCCTCTCCTGCTGTCCCCCCTCCTCTGTCCTCGGCTACCTTGCCTTCACCCTCCCTCCCTGCCCCCTCTTGTGCTCCTTCACCTCCGCAGGGCGTACCTCTGATCTGTACCCCTCCCCGGAAGTCCTTCAAGGTTGGCAACCTTCTCAACATTGCCACTCTTAACTCTCGCTCTGCCATCAAACATTCCTCTGTTATCTGTCGCCTTCTTGAGGAACTGGACATTGACATCCTCGGTCTCACTGAGACATGGTTTACGGCCAGCTCTGTCACCAGCTTTGACTCACTCCTACCTGACGGTTACAAGATCCTCTCCGTGCCCAGGCCCAACCGTGCTGGGGGTGTGTGGCCCTTATCTTCCCTGAGTGGATTCCTGCCACTGTCACTCCTACGCAGACCTACTCCTCTTTTGAATGCCTTGTCTGCCGACTCTCTCTCTCTCCTAGCCGTTACCTTACCGTGGCTACTATCTATCAGCCACCTGGTCAAATTTCCTCCTTCCTCTCCGAGTGGGCGGACCTCTCCTCCTCACTCCTGTCCTCAACCACTCAACTCCTCTTTCTTGGAGACTTCAACATCCACCTGCATGCCTCCTGTCCCCCCTCGGGACTCTTTCGCAACCTCTGTGACTCTCTCTCTCTATTCTCCCGTCTGGGCCGACTTATTCTGCAGGTCACACCCTCGATGCTCTGATCTCTTCTGACCTCAACCTCTCCGTCCCTCTCTCCACTCCTCTCTCCTGGAGTGATCACTTTCTCCTATCCTCCCACCTCACCTTCCCTACCCCACAGGCAAAGCCACCCTCATCACTGCCAACCTCCTCCTCGGTCATCCGGCCCATGAAGCACTTGTCAGTTGAGGTTTTCGCTGCCACCTTCCTCGCCCCCCCTTCCGCCTTCAGCTGACGCCCACCCAGACAAAGCCCTCTCCATGCTCCACTCTGCTATATCTGATACTCTTGATATCCTTGCCCCTGTCATGAGAATCCGCCTGAAGCCCAAAGCCAAATGCAACTCCTGGTATGACTCGGATCTCGTCACCCTAAAACGCAAGTGCAGGGTGGCAGAGAGGAAATGGTATGCTTCATGTTCATCCTCTGACAAACTGGCATGCCGCCTGCTCCAAAGGCACTACCGGCTCTCCGTTCTCACCAAGAAGAGAGCCCTTATCCAAGCCCGCATCTCTGCGGCATCTAACAATTCGGCCAAACTCTTTAAAATCTGCAAGGAGCTGGCCAACCCTGCTGCAGTCTCTACCTCTCCTGTCCCCTCCCAGGCCCTCTGCACGGCACTGGCCTCTCACTTCATCTCTATAACTCAGGACATCCTATCCTCACTCTCCTCCTATCATCTCCCTCCCTCTATTCCCTGCTCTTCCTCTGGCCCTTCTGCAGCCAGCCCTCCTCCCTCCTTCTCTGCCTTTCCCCTTTTCTCCGCTGACGAGGTATCCAGACAAATCCGATCTATGAAAGTCTCGTCAAAACAGGTTCACCCCTGTTCCTCCAAAACTATCAAGGACCACATCGACTCCCTGGCTCCTGCCCTGGCTGACTTTTGCAACCACTCCTTCGCCTCTGGAGTCTTCCCATCCCCCCTTAAGCACTCCCTTGTGCACCCTCTTCTTAAGAAACCCTCTTCCGACCCCTCCTGCCCGGCTAACTATGACCCAATCTCCATCACTCCCTTCCTGGGCAATCTCCTGGAGAAACTGGCCATCTGCCAGCTTAATCTCCATGCCGAATCTGTTGGTAGTCTTCATGACTATCAGTCTGGCTTCAGAGCTGCCAGAAGCACTTAAACTGCTCTCCTGAACATCCGTGAGGACCTGCTCTCGAACCTTGACTCCAACACTCCGTGTGTTCTCATTTTGCTCGATCTCTCTTCTGCCTTTGATACTGTCAACCGTGCCATGCTGCTCAACCGTCTCCGTGATAACCTGGGTATCACTGGTCAGGCTCTGGCGTGGCTGACCTCTTTCCTCTCCAATCGACCCTCCCAAGTCCAACTGGGGTCCCTCCTCTTTGACATCTTTTTCTCTACCTGTGGTGTCCCCCAGGGATCTAACCTCTCTCCCTGGCTGTTCAACCAGCATCTGGCACTCCTTGCCCACCGCATCGCCGCTCTCTGCCCCAATTTTCAGTGCTATGCGGACGATACCCAGCTCATTTTCAGGCTATCCTCGGCCTCCTCCTCTCCTTCCCTCATCTCTGACTGTTTGTCTGCTATCCAGGAATGGTGTGCCGCCAATGACCTCTGCCTTAATGCCAGTAAGACAGATTCTACTCATAGGCACACCCACTCCCTCCTTCCCTGCATCTCTCTGGCCGGCCTCTCTTGGCCCTCTACCTGCAAGGCAAAAAACCTTGGGGTCATCTTCGACTCCACACTCTCCTTCTCTCCTCACATATCTGACGTCTCTAAGAAGTCACACTACCAGCTGCACCTCCTCAGAGGTATTCTTCCTTTCCTCTCCTTCCCCCAGAAGCTCACTGTCTCCCGAGCCCTGGTTCTTTCGGAGCTGGACTACTGTAACAGCCTCTATCTAAATCTGCCTGCCTCTACACTCCGCCCTCTGCAACTTATCCAGAACAGGACTGCGAGACGTGTCCTTGGCGTCAATCCCAGGGACCGTATCTCTCCAGGACTGAAATCTCTACACTGATTCCGAGTGGCTGTGAGGATTAAGTTCAAAACCCTCTGCATTGTCCACAAGGCCTTCTGGGGCCTGGGGCCTAAATACCTTCAACTCTCTCTTCCTAAATATCTTCCTTCTCGAGCTCTTCGCTCATCCGCCTCCAACTCCCTCAGGGTCAGCCGCTTCTCCAAGCAACGAGTTGGGGGTAGATCTCTCTCCGTGGCAGGGGCCTCCCTCTGGAACAGCCTTCCTGCCTCCCTGAAACTTGAGGAGAACCATCTCCGGTTCCGGAAGCACCTCAAAACCTTCCTCTTTGCTTCTGCTTTCTCTCCCCCTCTCCCCTGCTAATTCTTGACTGAAACTGCAATGAATCTGCAACTGGGCCACTCTCACCGATCTCGGTCCTTGGCCCAGCCACTCTCCACTTGCACTGCCTCCCTGGCAACCCCTGCACTGCGGAACTGTCTCTGTATCCCTACAGCCCCCTTCCCAGCACTTGTCTGCACTTGCCACCAGCTGACCCTATTATTTATCTATTATTCTACCCTGTACTGCACTTTTCCCCCCCCTCCCTTTCCCCTTGCACTTTCCCTTCCCCATGCACTTGCGCGATCTGAATGACACCTGGCCTAGTAGGATCGCTGTCCGTCTTCCCTTTGTTCCCCCCTCCCTGCCTCGTTGCGCCTTAAACACTTGTGTATAGGCACGTTACAAATGCCATATCATATCATATACAACTACAGATGCTTTGGAAATCAGGGAACCCCACATTGAGGTAATCAATAACTCTGGTAACTTGTTTTGGATGGCACACAGCTAACACAAGGTAAGTAAAACCCACTTACTTTAACTTCACAATGAAGGGGAAAGTAAACCCCAATGTCACACTTTACTTAATAGTTATTCTAGGTAGGCAACAACCTAATGTAGACTTATTAAGGACAGGCTAGTAGCAAGTCAGGGGAAGCAAGACCCAGTTGGGGGACACTCATACAGTTATCCTAACGGGACTAACCTGGTGATATCAACAGGTGGCGGACACTCATACAATTACCCTACAGGAATAATCCTGTGAAACCAACACATTACTTTTGTAAAGAGGCACAACCTAATCACAGGAGATTAAAATACCTTTACATCTACTTTCTTTTACACTGGTATAACAGTGGCTAAGGAAGAAAAGATGTTAACCATACTTTTAAGAATAGTGCATCACACATTCAAGATCAGTAAGAACTTTTGTAACTGTTCACTCTTAGAATTACAGTTACCCACCAACTCTTTACAAGCAAGTAAAACACTTGATTTCTTTTCTAGGCAGAAGTCCCAATCAGTTCAAAGTTTTTCCCTTATTCTTGGAGCATGAGTGTTCTCAGTGGCAGAAGGGGGGGTCACTAGGACTAGTGACCAACAGGCAGTGTTAGAATAAGTTCTTTAGTAGCAAAAGTCAGAGTTCCTTAGGAAAACTGGGCAAACAGGTGAGTACTTTACTTCTAGGGTTAGAAGAGGGTCCAGGGGCTTCCCAGAAGACACCCCAGCAGGATTCTAGCAGTGGGACTGGGTGTACTGGACGAGGGACCTCCCAATCACAGAAGACACCCCAAAGCTACACAGAAATCCCAACAGGCTTAAGGTAAGTATGTACCTAAGCCAACACAGTACCTCAGCAATGAAGAAAAGATTGCAGCAGGAGAACTTCAGGGACTGCAGTCAAATACCTGGTCAGTGGATTCCTTGTCCTGGAGACTGAACACAAGACCTCCGAAGGGACTTTGCAGCAGGGATCGATGAAGAAGGCTCTAGGCAAGATTTCGCCCACAGCTGAATGCGGTTCTGCGGGTTTGGCGCCTTTTCAAGGAGCACAAATAAGACAGAAAATCGCGGTTGAATTCTCGTCGTTTAAAAGGTCCAGCACTATTGTGAGGGGACTTTTCGGACTCGATTCGTGTCTCTGGAGATACACCAGGATGTCCACGAAGTTTCAGCGAGATTCGGAATTCGGAAGACAGTGCACCGTACAGTGGCTGGAGGTCCCAGAGTATTGGGGTATTGC
Source organism: Ambystoma mexicanum (assembly GCF_040938575.1). Taxonomy (NCBI): domain Eukaryota; kingdom Metazoa; phylum Chordata; class Amphibia; order Caudata; family Ambystomatidae; genus Ambystoma; species Ambystoma mexicanum. The sequence goes on along the minus strand of NC_090921.1, from coordinate 797,960,876 downwards.
AAGAACGCAAGGTCGCAGCAACCCGTGGTATGGCTCGAAATGCAGGTCTTCTTGAGTCTAGTGGGTCTCACCAGGCTCTGGGTACGGATCGTCGTTTTCGGAGACCCCAGGTCGATTGGAAGGAAGGGCTGCAGTAGGCTCTGGTTACACAGCAGGCTCTCCGGTCGCTGGAAATCATTCCCGCCGATTTTCCTTCGTCATCCTCTTCGGTTTTCTGTTCCAGTAGTCGACATGACTTCACCTCCCAGGTTTCCAGTATTTATCAGGAACTACAGCACAACCTCTGCATTCTCTCCCTGCATTTTACAAGAAAGGGGCATCTGGTTGTCCAATCAGGACAGTCAGCCCCCCACTGGGATTTGTCCCAGTTGAAGGAAGGCGTAAGACAAAGGATGAGGGAGTTTTGGACTCCTCCCCCACTTCCTGTGCTTACAGACTGACTGGAGCCTGGGCAGGGTGCCCAGGGGACTCCCGCCAAAGACAAAACTCAAAGAAAGGAATTTCCCGCCCTGGATGCCAGGGGAAGGAACAAGAAACGACAAGAAACACTAAAATGGCAGAAAAAGAAGACAGGGGCCATTTTGGAAAAATGAGCACCCTTAGGTGCCTTTATCGCAGCTGTGATTTCAGCCCACGGTAAAGGTGCACCAAATTAGTAAAAGGTTTCACTGCCCCCAGTCATTAAAGGTAAGCTTGTCACTGTAACAGAATTGTTACAGTTTAATGTGAAAGGGGAAACATTGTATCTCCCCAGCACTCCACATAAGGTGGGGTGTGCTGGTTTCACAGAATAAAATGTAAAAGGGATCCAAAGATCCTTTCTACCCTTGGAAACTGTAGTTCACTCAAGATTAGCACAAGAAAGTTAACTGGGGAGCCCCTACGGCAACCCAGCAACAACAGGCACTTATTGCCAATAAGTTGTTAAACATGATAACTTTAAAAAGACACTATGGAGAGTCTTAAAAATGACACCCATACAAAGAGTTAAAGACAGGCGAGTGTGGAAAAGGTTCCCACTCACTGAGGTATTAATGAAAAATATCCCACTAGAAAAGCAAAAAGTTCTGGAGTTGACCCAGGAAAGGAAGATTTACCAGCTCTGTGGAAATCTTACCCAACAGTGAGTGCTCCCAGGTACTGAGACCACTGGTCCCTCATGAGCCATTGGAGGGATTGCATACGCAGCCTGGACTCTGGCACTAGAAAAATACTGCAGGCCATGAGACCCAAGAAGCGGAGTAAGGGTGCCGCTGGAAGAGTGTTGTGGTTCTGAAACAAATGCACCATCTGGGCTACGGTGCGGACTCTCTCCTCGGAAAGAAAAGCCTTCCCTACCCTACGACTGTTCCGATGAACTGGAAGCGCTGAACTGGTGTCAAATGGGACTACAAGTTGAGGGAGAAGTCCAGCTTGTGCAGTAGCAGGAAGGTGTCCTCTAGGTGGGACAAGACCTGCCCCGCTGACATCCCTCGAATCAGCCAGTCATCCAGGAATGGGAATACATGGACCCCGGATCTCCTGAAGTGAGCCGCAACTACCGCCATGAGCTTGGTGAAGACCCTCAGCGCGGAGGTCAACCCAAAGGGAAGCTGTTAGTGCTTGTCTCCTATGAGGAAACTTAAGAACTTCCTGTGCGTTTGGTGTATCGACACATGGAAATAAGTCTATGGACACCAGCCAGTCCTGTAGTTCAAATGCACAGAGAATCTCTCTCAACATCACCATCCTGAATTTGTCCTTCCTCAGGAACTTTTTCAAGGCCCCGAGGTCCAGGATGGGACAAAGACTTCCCCTCTTCTTGGGCACCAGGAAATACCGGAAATACCAACCCGACCTTCTCCGATTGAGAGGTACCTCTTCCACGGCACCCTTCGACAACAGGGCTCTCAGTTCTTCCTTGAGCTCCTGTCCCGGTTGGACTGGGGGAGGTCTGTTGGGATGCCTCTTCAGAAAAGGCAGACAATAACCCCACCAAATAAACTGCAGGACCCAGGCGTCGGAAGTTATTTCCTGCCAATGGGGCAAATGCACTGCCAAGCGTCCACTAACTGGTGTATCATGGGAGGGGAAATCAAAGCAGCTTAGAGGGCGTGGGTGACCCTGCTACTGTGTTGCTTGTTGGATTCTAGAGGCCCCTCTGCCTGTTCTGGGGCGCGAGAAGTGCCTCTGCCCTTGTCTGGCTTGCGGGAGCCGTGCCTTCCTGCCATAGGGCACATAACGTCTATAGCCTCTGCCATTGGCGGCGAAGCTGAAGGCAGGGTTGGCCGGCAGCGCCGCTAGACCCAATGATTTAGCAGCCAATATCAACTTTGAATTTCTCTAAGGATTCGTCTGCTTTCTGCCGAAAAGCAGGTCACCTTCAAAGGGGATGTCCAACAACCTGTTTTGCACATTTGGAGAGAAGACAGAAGTTTTAGATAGGCTTGGCGTCTCATTACGACTGCTGAACCTATTGCTCTGCCAACGCAGTCTTCCAAGTCCAGGCCTGTTTGCAACGACTGCTTGGCTACCTCCTTCCCCATCTTCCACCAGCTGTCAAAATCTGTCCCGCAGGGCATCCTGCGGGACGGATTCAGCAGCATGTTCAACTGCCTTCCATAAACCAAATGAGTTGTCAAGGGTTTTGACCCATGTTGAATTATTAGGCGACAACAAAAACTGAATCAATAGACTGGGTAGATGTGGGGATGAGCTGTCGCCGCCCATCATTCTATCCCAGAACAAAACTAAATCAATAGATTGGGTAGATGTGGGGATTGAGCTGTCGCCACCCATCATTCTATCCCAGAACCAGGAGAACCGCGCAGTTTTGCGCACACCAAAATGGTCGCCTAACCTGCCACCCACCAGTGCAAGCGTGATGGACCAGAAGTGCCAGGGGTGAAAGGTGGCGCCAAAGGAAAAATAGCAGTGCCTGTTAGATCAAAAGCGCCTTGAAATCACTGCGGTTTCTCTGAAGTGCAAGCTCAAAATGTCCATTTCAATTTGTTCAAAATCCGTTTTTAATTGATTTCAACAAGTTGCTAAAATCAGGGGCACAAGACCACTCTAAAGATTCAACCTTCTTGAGGGGGGTTCCACATCACCAAACTACTGTAAGGATGCCCATCAAAACAATGGCAGCAAGGATTAGAGCTGTCAAGCAAAATCCTCCTGTCAAATTCAAGACAACTCCTAAAAAAATGGGGGCAGTACCAGCTTTGGACACAAGCCGGCGCTAGCGGTCTAAACTCTGACAGTAGAACTTTACTTCAGGAGTTGCCAGCCTCCTGAGACAGCTCGAAACTTCAAAGCCTTTTTGGTTAATTAAAAATGTATACACCTGCTGTTCCCTGAAGACAGGCTGATTCAATTAACATTGCAAGAGGCTGGGAAACCTTCTCACCTCAGAATTACATACAAGAAGCCAGGATATCACATGGACATGCTAACCAAATGCAGAGTTGCCCCCTGGCCTGCTGACCTCAGCCGACACAATATACTCTTGCAATTGAATGGGGTATGTTAATTTGGGTGTGGACTGTAAACAGAGCACTGCCTGGCAGAAGAGACATGTGATCCCCGACTCCCAAGTTTCTGGGGGCGGACCCAAACACTGAAGTGAATTAAAGGCAAATATATGTTTATAAAAATACTGATAACTAATTGTAACCAGATGACAGGAATGTACAATTTGGAGATCCTTAAAATGGAAATTGTACCTACAATTTGAGTCCAAACCCAATTCCGTACGATGTTCTGAGGCAAAACCCCATGAATTATGGAGATTGCAGACACGGGGTTCACGCTAGAAAAATGAAAATTTACTGGAATATGGGTAGAAAGGCGGTGTACATGTGTGCCATTTTTGGTAAACGTCTGATATTTGTAAATCAACTAAAAACGAAAATAAGTTGTCATTTTTGAATGCAAGCCCCCAGGAAGATCAGAGTTGGGCCAGAATGTACCTTAAGTAATCTGTAATATGTATATGTAATGTCAAACAACTGTGTATCTGGCAAATGTGTGTAGTTATGAAAAATGATTTCTAAGGTAAAAGCAAAGGGGCGTTTCTTCACTAGATCGTAAATGGCTGACATCACTCTGACACACTATCCTTTCTCAAATCAGGGACCAAAGAATCCTTTGGCCTATCAAATCTTGAGAGGGTTGGGCATGCAGAATTAGCCGACCCACCCATTTTCAAAACACATAAAAAGAGCCACTGGAAGCCAGACAGGGACATTCAAATCCAGAGATCCAGACTTCAAATCCATCAATCTCCAGAGACCGGTGCCTGACAGACCCAGAGAGCAGAGCTCACGTAGATCGCTGTGACTTCAGAACCACAGTCCAAACCTGACCAGAACCGTGACGGAGGCCCATTCCTTCCAAAATTAGGAGTGAGTATCTTTAGGACTGTGAAAAAAAACCCAATCTTAGTTTAAAATAAATCTAATTCAAACTATTGTAACCTATTTGAACTGCATCATCAGAAATCGTGTGCATCCTATTGATTCAAAACCTTCCAAAGCGCATCTGTCATTCTGAAACTGTAATTTCAATTCTGAAAATCTACCTCCACTTAATCGTCCGTATCTCTTGAACCGTTGGTGCTAGGAGCGAGCTTTAACTCATTTTAAAGCTACGATTTTAAGCTTTCTAACGAACCTAAAACCGACTTGCTACTCCTTATAGTTTTTCCGTAATCGCGCTCGACGCACTCGGAAAAATTGCTGCGATTTGGCTCAATTTCTTCACTTGTCAAAATAGCAGCTCCTTGGTTTCCTTTGCTGAAATTCGTTTGCAACCTGACAATCATTCATAGAGCATTGCTAAAGTGATCCTGAACTAATACAAAGTAGCTATCACCCACCCTGAACCTCTAGAGGGAATTAAAATCATTTTGGCATATTTTTCACTTCATTGCATACCACATTTAAAGGATTTTGCCTGTGATTAAAATCATACCTGTTTTCCTCTAAGCTCGCCGGGGGGAACTGGAACTTTGCATTGAATTTGTGTGTATTCCTGAGAATTGTGTGTGTTACTTCCATCTCCTTACATTGCATAGGGGGGAGTGAATTGTCAAAGAAAAAGTGATCACATTATCTTTTGCTGAAATCATATCAAGTTTATTTCTGTACTGTTTTTTATTCATCTTTGCATCTCCTTGAAACCATAAAGCATTCTCTGATACCTTATTCCCCTGTTCCCAGTCATATGTCACCAGAACTGTGCTATTGTAGGATTACCTATTGCTGATTACTGCTCATATTCACAAGTGTGATATCAATTATTAATTTATTATAAAAGTGCGATATATATATATATAGTTTAATTCTCAAATAAACCTAAATTTGCAAAACAAACTTACTTCTTGGCTCAGTGGGCTCAGGGGGATTCTAAGAGAGGGGTGTTATATAAGGGTTGTCATCCAGAGTACACGAACTGGACATAAAAATATATAAATAAGGGCTTCCCTTGAGCAATCGCAGACCAGACACTGACTTAGTGGGATTGCTTGGTTGAAGTCTTTAACAAAGTGGGGGCTCGTCCGGAATTCTGGATTCTGGATTAGATCTATCACTTGTGCAGATTAATATAGTGTGCCAGCTGACAGGATAGTGTAAAGCACTCCTCAAAGGAACGCTCTAAGGAAACGGTCTGTTTTGCAAAATAAAATACAAACGTCTGTAAGTCAGGAAGCAAATCAATCTCCAGAATGACGACCTTGGTAGATATGAAGATAGCTAGGGAGCACCTCTTACATAAACTGTTTGTGAGAGGTGAATGGTCTGAACAGGACCAAAATGTATGGGTGCAGGCGATCACACAACAGGTCACTACAACTGGGTCAGATATGTGGAGAGATCAGGGTCCCTTACATGTGGCCCTGAGTGAACTATATATGGCTCCTAAGGCCAAAGATGAACACAATAAGATTGCCGGGATAGCGGCATATTTGCAACTATATATGGGAGCCATGCAGGACAAATGTGCTGAAGGCCAAGATTTGGCAAATAGGCAACAGATGGCGTTAGAAAAGGCCCAATCTGACCTGGTCTCTTCTGAGCAGAGGCTGCACAGAAGACAGGAGTCAGAAAACGAGAGTAGACAATACATCATTAAAATGAAGGAGGATATGGATATACTGCAACAGAAAAAGGCTGACCAGGATACCAGAATTCTGGCTTTGCAGAAGGAGCACCAAGACAGTTTGGACTCCTTGCAGCAGAGCCAGAAAAAGCTGGAGCAACAGATAGATTTCAACAGGGCATGCACAAAGCAGGTAGCCACCCTGCAAAGCCAATTGGATAGAGAAAAAGAGGAGAGCAATAAATTGATTTTGAAAGACCTGGATACCCAGGCAGAGTTTGATCAAGAACGCCAGAAAGCTGGTGCCTTTCAAAGGCCGAGGGACGACCTGGTGGCACATATGCAGGCTCTTAGTCAGGAAAGGGACACCTTAGGCCAGGAAGTCTGCCAATTAAAAGAAAAAATTGAAGGAAATCACCTGGCCCTCCAGGGGCTGGGTGACCTCCAAAAAGAGCATCACGACTTGCTAGAGCACACCAGGGGGTGGAAGATGCTCTGGTAAGAAAGGAGCAGGCCAGTAGGGATGGGACTCAGGAGGTAACCCTCCTGCAGCAAAGACTGGCCCAGTATTTCAGGACCAATCAGGAGGCACAGAGAGAGAATGAGGCTCTCTGTCAACACAATGATAGGCTTCAGCAACAGGTAGCCATGCAGGAGAGACTGATAGAGTCTAGTAAGGCCTTGGTTGAGGAACTGAAAGCGCAGGCTCTTGCATTGCAACAAGGAGCAGGGGCTGATAGAGATGAAGTTCGCTGGGAAAGGGAAACACCTGAGCATAACCTCAGGAGCCCTAGTACCAGAGGCCTCCACCTCTCCCAGTCCCTGGACTCTGCCACCCCCATGGCGCACATGAGCACAGGGCCACAGGGATGGCAGATTACTATCCAGACAAAAGGATGGGGCTCATAGGCCAGTACCACCCAGGAATGGATGGGCGGGCATCCGGGTATGGGCACCCAAGCACAGTGCAATTTAGTGGGGAACCCCAGGAGAGTAGACCCACTAAGGGCATCCTGAAAACCTCTGCCCACTTAGGTCAGTGGGGGGGGAGGGTACCCATCAAATCCTGGCAGCAAGGAGGGATCTGAAGACTCCTCTGAGCAGCATAGGACACAGGAGACCAGGTCCCCACATTCTGCCAGCCATTCCCAGGCTCGCAAAATCCGGGAAAACCTGGAAGATCAGACGGGAACCTCTGGGAGCAGTGCCTCTGAGTCAGAGGATGAGTGGACCAGGGTTACCCGAACCAAAAAGGCCAATAAGGCAAAAAGGGCCTTGCTTAAGGACCCCTTAAAACAGATTAAGGCAATCAGGAGTGTCATCATGCCTTATCACATGAACTCCAAGTATTCTGTGTGGGAACACTTGGAGCTCTTTGAGCAAATGATGGAGACCTTCCATTTGAAGGACAGCAGTAGCTGCATCCAGTACGTCAAATGGACATTCTCCCCAGAATACTCCAGTTTCTTTGCGGGCTGGAGGACCAAAATCATTCAAGATGGTCCACCTATTGGGCAGCCAACTTGAAACACTTTTCTGTGCATAGAAATCCCCAAGAGGCTCGCAAGGCAGCCTACAATTTGCAATGTGGGGAGGATCAGGCCCCACAAGAATTTGTGCAAGAATTGAAGCGTGCCTTTGTACAGACCACCAGAAGGGTGCGCACGGACAGCAGAGAATTCATCAACACATTTTTCCATGCTCTCCCCAAATACATAATGACCCAGCTCGTGAGAGATTTTCACGAGAAAAGATCTTTAGACTGGGTCATTGAGCAAGCCACCCGCATCTATGAGGTGCAGAAACCGGTGGAAAACAAGAATCAGCCTAAAAAAACCCAAACCAACAGCACCCCTGCTGTTGCCAAGGTGGCAGAGGTAAAGGTTGCCCCCGTTTTAGATTTGGAGATGGGGGGACCTAAAAACCTGCCTGCACAAAATAATTCTAAGCCCAGAAGGCCCTCGGGCCAGTCACAGACAGGGAGTCAAGGAGGTAGTCAAGGAGGTAGTCCCACAAATGGGGTCCCCCGCTCCCCTGACACTGTAAATCCCCGCTATAAGGGAAGCAGACCAATCCTGGGTTATGTGTGGACTCCTCCAGCCCAAGGGGGGGGGAATCCAGCCAAGCACCTGACCCAGGGAACTTCCCTCCTAACTTCCCACAGGAGGGCAGAAATTCCCCAAACACTGGGCAGAACTTTTTTCCCAGGTATCCACCCAATTTCCAACCCCAAAACCATCCATCCTTCTTTTCCCAATTCCCTGATCCCAGACAACCTAATCCGGGAGAGGGGAGGCCAAGGGTGGAGGGGTACCCAAATCTTCCCAACCCATGGTATTACCAGAGAAGGTATAGCTACCCTTCCCGGGATCAGCCCAGGGGAGAAAACAGAACCCTGTATCAGCCTGAGCGGGTTTCACAACTTGAGCGCCAGGTCCAAAACATGGCACGGGATCTGGGTCACATATTGAGGGCTCAACAGAACCCTCAGATGAGCATGCCACCACAGAATGCCCCAAACTCTGGGCCTGGTGCTCCAGAACAATGACGAGGGCAGCACCCCGATAACCCACCGGTTCCCAGGGAGGAGGCACAAGGGGAAGGGGGGTGTAAAGCCTTGGAGGAAGCTTCCTTCCCAACTTGTAAACAGCCCCTGGAAAACCAGGAACCGGAAACAAAATCTCCTACCCCTGAGAGTCTGCCACCCAAGGAACAGAGGGGAGGTAGGAGAAACAAAGTACCCAAACAGACCCATTTTGTGGAGGAGGTGCAGGTCTTCCAATTTGAGGGAGAGAGATTCTCAGAGGATCCTGGGAAAAGGATCTTCTCCTTCAGAGATGGGGGAACTCCTCAGAAGGAAAAATGGGTCCCAAGGGATTCCAACCTAGACTGGGTAGATGTGGGGATTGAGCTGTTGCCGCCCATCATTCTATCCCAGAACCAACAAGACCAAAAACCCCTGGTTCAAACCCATCCTGGTGACTACCTCCAAAAAGGCAGGGGCGGCCCAGAACCGGAACCAGGGGAATCTAAAACCGAATCAAATGACTGGGTAGATGTGGGGATTGAGCTGTCGCCGCCCATCATTCTATCCCAGAACCAACAATACCAAAATCCCATGGGTCAAACCCATCCTGATGACTGCCTCCTGAAAGGGGGTGAGGGGGCGGCCCAGAACCCGAAACCATTTCCAGTTGCCAACTTTTTCTTTCAGATTCCCCAGGCTCTTCACAGAATTCTGCCCAAATCTCTTCTCTCGCCATGTCCGAAACCAGTAAATTAGCACACCAGTTGTCCAAAAATGTGCATTATCTGTGCCCCCTTGAGGAGAAGGAGGGAAGATATTATGCCCCGGTACAAGTACAGGGGCAGGGTACAATTTTGGCACTGGTGGACACTGGATCCCAAGCTACCCTTCTGTCCAAAAGGGCCTTTGATGAACTGAATGCAGGAAAGGGGGAGAATTACCGCATTACACTCACCTCTCTTCCTGGACAACTGCAGAACTTTGACGGGAAGGAAATTCCCGTCGAGGGGACTGCAGACTTGGACATCAAAATTGAGCGACACAAGGTGAAACACCCGGTCATAGTAGTGACTCCAGAGGGCACCCCTTGTTTACTAGGGAATGACCTCCTGAGAAGGTTGTCACCCCTAATAGATAGTGTAAACAAGGTCCTCTGGACTCAGACTAGCCGACCAATAAAATTAAAACAGAGTGTCAACCATGTTAGTTTAATCGGCACCTGCCACATGGTTGAACAAAAATCTGACCAAGTAGAATTTCACTTCCAGAACAACCAAATTCCAGACGTGACCGTAATAGCAGTAGGACAACAGACTGGTGATGGGGGGTCCTCTCTATTTCTGAAAATCAACCTTCCTTCCAGTTTAAGGTGGTATTCCACACTGGAAGGAAATACTCTGAAATTCTTTACTAATCCACAATCAGACATTCCCACTCAGATAGTCCAGGAAGATGTGAAATCAGCTCAGAGCCTGGCTGATATTCAGCAAATTGGAGAGCAGTTGTTCATCCCTGTTCAGTTAAATGATGGGAAGGACTCTGTTCTCGCTCGAGTGTGTCTGAACAACGGTAAGAGCTTCATCAGCGAAACCATGTTCCGCCAACTCCCAAAAGATCCAGCCATTCCCACATTCAAACTGATAGACAAATGGCAAACGGATCTGGAAGCACCTAATTCCAAACATCTCCTGCCAAGCAGGTGTATGCTCAAAATCTCCATTGGCAACAAGAGCATAGTCCATAATTGTTGGGTCGTGCGAGACGTCACTGCCGCCTTTTACTTAGGCAGTGACATTCTCAATCGCTTTGCCATTAGTTTGGACCTAATAAACTTCAAAGCTTGGTCCCGATTAGTGGATAATCCCATGGGCTTTGATGATCCAGAAAAAGCATTTAGATCAGCTCAATTGCTACATTATGCAGTTGAAATTCAGATTAAAGAGGAAGTCGCCATCCCAGAAAGGACCCGACAATTCTCCCTGGAAGTGACAGTTAAAAGAGGACAAACATTGAAAAACCCTGATGCTTATATTCATCTAAATGCTTTCCTTCAACAGCAAGGGTTAGGGGTAAACCCAACACCATTAGTCAACATAGAACATGACACCATTCCAATAGAGGTGGATAACAGCGACTTAAAGAGTATTACTCTAGCCGCAGGCACCATTATTGGAATGGCGGTTGATGACCGACATTTCTCCATTGATTTAGGAAATGAACTGTTAGGACCAATCCCCAAGGACTGTTTTGACAGTGAAAATGATGACAATACAACACCAGACAGGATCTTTACCCGGCATGGGGGGGAACTTCCTGGTGTACACTTCTTGCCCTTATGGTAAGGAAGACGTGACTTGTGACTTCAGAAGGGATGAGGTGATTTTCCAGGTCCATGAGGGCTGCCTTTCCCACCTGAAGCCTCCAGTCCAAATCAGCACTCTGACCAGGGACTTCTCCAACAAGCTAGAGGAGGCCGCGAAGATAGCGAAACCAGAAGTCTTTCCAGGCTTCAGGCAGATGGTGGAAGAGAGAGTCAACCTAGCTGATGCCTGTGACACTCTGGAACAGAAGCAAAAGTTGAAACAAGTTTTCTTGGATTTCCAAGATCTCTTTGCGGTAGAGTCATATGACTGTGGTCGCACCGACTACCACACAACAACAATTCCCACGGACCCTGGCATGACTCCAGTGTTTGTGAAGCAATATCGCTTGCCTCTCGCATCAATGGAGTCCCTTACTGAAATAATTAAGAACCTTGGGTCCCGGGGAATAATCCGTCCAGTACACAGCACCTTCAATAATCCGGTGCTGGGAATATTGAAGCCAAACGGCCAGTGGAGACTCTACGCCGACCTTAGGGAGCTCAACAAACGGGTCCATACTTCCCGATGGCCTCTGCCCTACATTGATCAAGGGCTGGCCCAGATTCAGGGGTCACAGGTATTCACAGAAATAGACCTGACCAAAGGATACTGGACCGTGTCTGTCAGTAGGGAGGACCAATACAAACTGGCTTTTACCTTTGGGGGCCAGCAGTACACATGGACCCGAACTCCTTTCGGATACCTCAACTCCGGCAATTAATTCAACATTTTCCTACATAAGGCCATGCCCGACCTGGGTGCGAGGGGTAACCTGGCTTATGTAGATGATGTCCTCATCAAAAGTTCATCTGTGGAGGAACATATAGCAGAGATCCGTTATGTTCTGACACAGTTGAAGGCCGCCGGAGCAAAACTTTCCTTTCAGAAAGCACAGTGGTGTAGAACCCGTGTTAATTTCTTGGAGCATGAGATTACTCCTCAGGGTCTCTGTCCCCAAGAAAAGAAAGTGGAAGCACTTCAGAAACTAAAAGACCCCACAACTCTGCGGGAACTAAGGAGCCTCCTTGGACTGACTAATTACAGCAGAAAGTTCATTGAGGGCTACACAGAGATCACCAGACCCCTGATTCATCTCTTGAAGGGGGGGGGGGGGGGTCAAGTGGGAATGGGGTCCAGAACATTCCGAGGCAGTAAGACAACTCAAAAGAAGCCTCTCACAAGCGCCTTGCCTAGCTTACCCTGTCAGAAACAAGGAGTTCTTCCTGGAGACAGGGTTTTCTAATACGTGCTTGACCGCAGTATTATACCAGAAGCATGACAAGGTCAATAAAGTAATCTCCTATGCGAGCAAACCTTTATCCTCTGTGGAGGAAAAATTCAACGATTGTGAGAAGGCACTCCTGGCAACGGTGTGGGCATTGAAGAATTACCGCCCGTTCATCCAGGGGGAACACATCATAGTGGAGACTCCACACCAGCCTCTGCAATATCTCCAAAGTGACCGAATCCGGGCCGGAAATGTGAGTAATTCCCGAATTACTTCCTGGATTCTGTCAATGCAAGGCTATCCTGTGGAGGTCAGATATGGCCAAAACAAGAAGAGTCCCCTCGCGCAAGGTCTGGATGACTTGCATGATTGTGCCAGAGAAAACTGTCTTGAGGACGAAAGTCTAAAAATCAAGGACAACATGGAGGCATACCTTAATTCCCCCCACAAGGTCTTTGAAGAAGACAAGTGTGAGGGAATGCCCACTGTCTATGTGGATGGATGCTCTTACCATGTTGACAACAACAGGGAGAAAGAACTGGTGGCCGGCATAGGGAATGCATGGGTGAAGGAGTTTCCAGAACCCTCCGCTGGGTACAAAAATCGGTCCCCGAAGTAGTCAAGTAGCAGAGTTGATGGCTGTGCATCAAGCCATCCTCACTGCTGTCCAACATCAACTCCACAAACTGGTCATAATCACAGATTCGGATTATGTACGGAACGGGTTCGTGGAGCACCTGGTTAATTGGAAAACCAGAGGCATGTTATGTGCTAATAACAAACCCTTGAAACATGGGAAGTTAATCCAAAACATTGATGACCTGGTCACCTCGAATGGGATGACCATCTACTGGAAAAAGATCAAGGGTCATTCCAAAGTAGAGTGACCAGACAAATCTGGAAATGATTTAGATGATCAGCTGGCCAAAACCGGGGCCATCCAAGGGGATCTAATAGAAATAGAGTCCCTGTTGGGGGAAATCCAGGTCACTGCTATCACTAGGTCCCAGACAAATGCTTACAATGATCTTCCAACTGCACAATGTTGTAAGGAGACCCCTGATGCTGATTTAATTACGGCTCAAAAGAGGGATCCAATAATTGGTAAGTTTTACCAACACATTGAGGACCCTGAGAACCTTCCCCCGACGGATACTGATTACATTGGGAAAGAGGACCTTAGAGTGTTGATGAAATGTCCAAAGATGTTCCGAATCCAAGACGTTTTGTTGGTAAGGAAATCCCAAGCTGGCCATGATCAGTGGGTGGTCCCTACCTCATTCCGAAGCCTGATGTTAAGTCACGCCCATGATGCGGCCACCACCGGTCATAGGGGGTTTCACACAACACTTGAGATCTTAAGAGAGGTTGCTTACTGGCCACACATGGGGCAGGACCTCGACCAATACTTGAAGGGGTGTCTTGTGTGTGCACAATTTCAGCCATCATCCCTCACACACCGTGCGCCTCTCCAAAAGAGGGGGATGACACTGCCATGGTCAGATTTGCAAATCGACTTTGTAGGCCATGTAATTTGCTCGTCTAGAGGAAACAAGTACATGTTGACCGTCACATGCTTGTTTACCAAGTGGGTGGAATGTCTCCCGGCCCCAAACTGCAAGGCAGAAACAGCAGCTGCCCTGATGATTAACCACATCTTTTCCCGTTTTGGTCTACCTCAAAGGATTGAGTCAGACAGAGGTAGCCATTTCACCAGCGAGGTAATGACAAAGATGTGGGAGATACTGGGGGTCAAAAGGAAGTTACATAGTGCTTACCAGCCAGCTTCTTCTGGGGCAGTAGAACGCTACAACCGGACCATTGTGAGCATCTTAAAAAAGTTTGTGGCAGATTCTGGGCCAAGTTGGGATATCCGATTACCTCTGGTCCTAATGGCCATCAGATCTACCCCGTCATCTGCAACTAAAATGTCACCATTTGAGCTGATGACTGGACGCAAGATGGTGCTTCCCCAGCATTTGCTCTACAGGACCCAAGAGCAGACGTTGATAAATGCCTCCACAACTCATGAGTATGTGGAGAATTTAAGGAAACACCTCCAACATGCTTTTGCCTATACTCAGCGGAATCTAGAAAGATCAGCTGATAGCATGAAGACCCACTACGACCTGAAGACCACCAGGAAGGAATATAATGTGGGAGACCGGGTTTATCTATACAATTTCCAAAGAAACCAGGCCAAACAGTGAACATTTGTGCCTACATGGAAGGGACCATTTGAAATTATAGACAAGGTCTCCCCAGTAGCTTATAAGATCCGCATCCCCAAAGGTAGTCTGGCGGAAGGGGAAGCCAAGTGGGTACATATAAATCAGCTAAAGTGTTGTCATCCCAGGCACACTCTGCAGCAACTGGAGGAGTCCTCTGCAATACCAGAGGGGACCGCTCCAGATTAATTCAGTTCCACCCTAAATTTTTCCACATATAGCCTATAAAATTCTATGATTCTTGAACATGTTCTTGCCTCCTGATTTAAAAAAATGTATATGTTCATGTTTTTGACTATAAAATGTATATGCCGCCCCACTATATCAATAGTGGGGGAGAAATGTCTACGAATAGGTATTGCCGCTTTTGCTTTATCATCCTAGGAGAGATGAAACCATGGAGACTGACCAAGGAGAACGACCCAGGGACCGGGAGCAAAGATCCGAGGGGCCCAGGGTACCGCCCAATTTTCCCATCAGGACCGGCGAGGAGAACCGATTGATCCAACTGGAGGGAGGAAAAGATGCTGAACTATGCCATCTACGGAATTGGAAGAAGATGATGCGGACATACCAGCGCGTGGATCAAAACATCCTTTGCACCCGACTCCCCCTCGACTCGAAATCAAAGCGCAGTCGGGCGGGGGGGCTTGTCAAGGGTTTTGACCCATGTTGAATTATTAGGTGACAACAAAAACGGAATCAATAGACTGGGTAGATGTGGGGATTGAGCTGTCGCCGCCCATCATTCTATCCCAGAACCAGGAGAACCGCGCAGTTTTGCGCACACCAAAATGGTTGCCTAACCTGAGACCCACCAGTGCAAGCGTGATGGACCGGAAGCGCGAGGGGTGAAAGGTGGCGCCAAAGGAAAAATAGCAGTGCCTGTTAGATCAAAAGCGCCTTGAAATCACTGCTGTTTCTCTGAAGTGCAAGCTCAAAATGTCCATTTCAATTTGTTCAACATCCGTTTTTAATTGATGTCAACAAGTTGCTAAAATCAGGGGCACAAGACCACTCTAAAGATTCAACCTTCTTTAGAGGGGGTTCCACATCACCACTCTACTGTAAGGATGCCCATCAAAACAATGGCAGCAAGGATTAGAGCTGTCAAGCAAAATCCTCCTGTCAAATTCAAGACAACTCCTAAAAAAATGGGGGCAGTACCAGCTTTGGACACAAGCCGGCGCTAGCGGTCTAAACTCTGACAGTAGAACTTTACTTCAGGAGTTGCCAGCCTCCTGGGACAGCTGGAAACTTCAAAGCCTTTTTGGTTCATTAAAAATGTAAACAACTGCTGTTCCCTGAAGACAGGCTGATTCAATTAACTTTGCAAGAGGCTGGGAAACCTTCTCACCTCAGAACTACACACAAGAAGCCAGGAGATCACATGGACATGCTAACCAAATGCAGAGTGGCCCCCTGGCCTGCTGACCTCAGCCGACACAATATACTCTTGCAATTGAATGGGGTATGTTAATTTGGGTGTGGACTGTAAACAGAGCTCTGCCTGGCAGAAGAGACATGTGATCCCCGACTCCAAAGTTTCTGGGGGCGGACCCAAACACTGAAGTGAATTGAAGGCAAATATATGTTTATAAAAACACGGATAACTAATTGTAACCAGATGACAGGAATGTACAATTTGGAGATCCTTAAAATGGAAATTGTACCTACAATTTGAGTCCAAACCCACGATGTTCTGAGGCAAAACCCCATGAATTATGGAGATTGCAGACACCAGGTTCACGCTACAAAAATGAAAATTTACTGGAATATGGGTAGAAAGGCAGTGTACATGTGTGCCATTTTTGGTAAACGTCCGATATTGGTAAATCAACTAAAAACGAAAATAAGTTGTCATTTTTGAATGCAAGCCCCCAGGAAGATCAGAGTTGGGCCAGAATGTACCGTAAGTAATCTGTAATATGTATATGTAATGTCAAACAACTGTGTATCTGGGAAATATGTGCAGTTATGAAAAATGATTTCTAAGGTAAAAGCAAAGGGGCGTTTCTTCAATAGATCGTAAAAGGCTGACATCACTCTGACACACTATCCTTTCTCAAATCAGGGACCAAAGAATCCTTTGGCCTATCAAATCTTGAGAGGGTTGGGCATGCAGAATTAGCCGACCCACCCATTTTCAAAACACATAAAAAGAGCCACTGGAAGCCAGACAGGGACATTCAATTCCCATTTCCTTGCGGAGCACGCTGACAGACGACTTCACAGCCAGAGATCCAGACTTCAAATCCATCAATCTCCAGAGACCGGTGCCTGACAGACCCAGAGAGCAGAGCGGACCTAGATCGCTGTGACTTCAGAACCACCCGCCAGAACCGCAGTCCAAACCTGACCAAATCCGTGACGGAGGCCCATTGCTTCCAAAATTAGGAGTGAGTATCCTTAGGACTGTGAAAAAAAACCCAATCTCTTAGTTTAAAATAATCTAATTCAAACTATTTTAACCTATTTGAACTGCATCATCAGAAATCGTGTCCATCCTGTTGATTCAAAACCTTCCAAAGCGCATCTATCATTCTGAAACTGTAATTTCAATTCTGAAAATCTACCTCCACTAAATCGTCCGTATCTCTTGAACCGTTGGTGCTAGGAGCGAGTTTTAACTCATTTTAAAGCTACGATTCTAAGCTTTCCAACAAACCTAAAACCGACTTGCTACTCCTTATAGTTTTTCCGTAATCGCGCTCGACGCACTCGGAAAAATAGCTGCGATTTGGCTCAATTTCTTCACTTGTCAAAATAGCAGCTCCTTGCTTTCCTTTGCTGAAATTCGTTTGCAACCTGACAATCATTCATAGAGCATTGCTAAAGTGATCCTGAACTAATACAAAGTAGCTATCACCCACCCTGAACCTCAAGAGGGAATTAAAATCATTTTGGCATATTTTTCACTTCATTGCATACCACATTTAAAGGATTTTGCCTATGTTTAAAATCATACCCGTTTTCCTCTAAGCTCGCCGGGGGGAACTGGAACTTTGTATTGCATTTGTGTGTATTCCTGAGAATTGTGTGTGTTACTTCCATCTCCTTACATTGCATAGGGGTGGGGGGGGGGGGAGTGAATTGTCAAAGAAAAAGTGATCACATTACCTTTTGCTGAAATCATATCAAGTTTATTTCTGTACTGTTTTTTTTATTCATCTTTGCATCTCCTTGAAACCATAAAGCTTTCTCTGATATCTTATTCTCCTGTTCCTAGTCATAAGTCACCAGAACTGTGCAATTGCAGGATTACCTATTGCTGATTACTGCTCATATTCACAAGTGTGATATCAATTATTAATTTATTATAAAAGTGTGATATATATATATATATATATATATATATTGTTTAATTCTCAAATAAACCTTTTAAATTTGCAAAACAAACTTACTTCTCGGCTCAGTGGGGTCAGGGGGATTCTAAGAGAGGGGTGTTATATAAGGGTTGTCATCCAGAGTACACGAACTGGACATAAAAATATATAAATAAGGTCTTCCCTTGAGCAATCCCAGACCAGGCACTGACTTAGTGGTACTGCTTAGTTGGAGTCTTTAACAGAGTATTTGGTGAAACCACATGCCACGTTAGTGGCTTTGGGCGCAATGCTACCACAGGTGAGCACCTTTCTGGCCAATGCGTCAGTTTTTTCCCTTCTCTGTCCGTAGGCAGATTAGAGGTGGATGCCGTGGGCCTGGTGGAAATACTGGCAGCCTCTATAACCAACCCTTAGGGAAGGGTGTGTGGCGAGGAAAGAAGGGTCTCCTCTTGCTGGCCTATGCTTCCCTGTAAAATTGGCCTTCACAGGGGGAATGGTACAATGGTGCTGCCATAAGGAGGCTAAGTCGTCCGCAATGGCTGGGTTGAAAGGCATAGTGTGTCCAACTGTAGGATTCTCATCCACATGTCGGTAAACTCATACCCCTGAAAAGGGGTAGTGGACGCCTTCAACCCCAGGGTGTCAACTACCCTGTGAACCAAATCCCTGAACCTAGCACTGGAGTGAGTATGGTGCTTGCTTTGCTGTAATTCCAGGTCTGGGGAAGTATCCAGACCACTGGCGTAATGTAGACCTTGAGCTAAAACCAATAGATTGGTCTGATAGTCAAAAAGATTCTACACCGCAGCCTCCTGTGTAAACGGGGTCGACTGAATCTTAGGGGTCAACAACGGCAAATATGAATGCATGGAATCGAAGAAACCCGATCGACAGCAACACAAATGAACCATCGCCAACTGTCAGCGTCGAGGGCTTGAGAATAGGTTTCGAAGCCAAAGCTTTTGATGCCAAAGGTTCTTTCGGCGCTGAGGGACACTCTAATAACCGATGGGCATCAGGGGCCTCGGCCTTACAGCCCTCTGGCGACTTATGCCTGGCAGGTGTAACACCCAAAGATTTTTTCTCCACTGAAGATGTTGACGGAATGGCTGGCTTGGGGTCGGGAGCACAGAGCGCTGCTTTTGCCGCCAAAGCTTGTTGGTTGGGGACTGCAGCCACACCTACAGCAGCTTGCATCTTAAACATTTCTAACATCGAAGTCTTAAAACTATTCCACTCTTTCCAAGTGGTCGGCCCCGCCGAGGGCTTACCTCGCTCCGATGACTAGCTTGACCCGGCCCTCTCACATATGGTTTTCAGCTGAATCTTTGCACACGACGTGCAGGCCTCCGTGTCATGACTAACACCTAGACACCATAGGCAGATGTCATTGTCAGTCATGGACATTTTGGCCTCGCAATCGTGGCATCGCTTGAGACGACACTGCATCGAGGTTTTGAAGAAAAAACGTACAATAGTACCAAAAAGAACATTGAGTAAACCCGACTTGTGTTCCTGATGCAGCGTGGAAGCGTGCGAAAAAAGGAACTGACGCATGGGGCGTAGTGACGTGCTATCACTTCCAGAGCGAAAGATCGAGAAGCGGACAAGACGGATCGACGGCCGTGTTAGGGAGAATTCTCTGTTTAAGCTGAATTTCCTAACCTAGTGAGTCCCCCAGCAGCTTTGTTGGATTTTTGGGGTTTATTTTCTTCTCCTGCCAAGAGTGGGAGTTTTTTACCCTCACTCTTGGACATGATTTCAGTGTATTCCTGTGACTTGTAATGTGCTTATGGGCTTTGGGGTATTTTTCCCCATAGACTATCATTGGTTTTTGTATGTGTGTTACACAGCACCCTCAGTGCAGTAACGCAGGGGTGTCATAGTGACCCCCAAACAGACTCTATACCCTGGGACTGACTACTGTCGCCCTGGGCATGTAAAGTCACCATTGACTTTACTAGTCTTAAATTGGGAACAGAACCAGTACAAACCATCAGACTGTGGAAGTACTGGTAGGGGCAATTAGATTGCCCCTGGGTCTGTTTGTCGAGGGGGTACTGTCCCGTCCCCCCTCGCCGAGTTTCTGGCTGGTGGCAGTGGATACCATGGAAATATTCCACCGGAATATTTCCCAATGGGATTTCCCATTGATTTTAATGCACCACTTTTTGGTGCAATGTTAAAGATACCGCCGGTATCTTTAACATTGCACATAATTAATTAATATTAATTCACCGGTTGGGATTTTTTGCCAGAACTCGCCGCCAAAATGGTGCCTGGGTTCACTTCAGTAACCCGGAACCCGAGTCGAGCCTTTGTTCCACTTTTGGCAGGCTTCTGCACAGAAGCCCTCCAAAGTGGTGCCACTGTGTCTGGGTCTACAGGATGTGTGGGAGGGGGATTTAGGCACCCTGGACTGAGTTGCCTTGGCAACTCAAGTCGCACTCTTGTGTGATTGGCCCAGTGGTGAGCCCCCCGGCTCACCACTTAGCATGTTTGAGTGACAGCTAGGACTGGTGAATGGGGGTTTGCTGCATAAAAGCAGGGCTTTGGGGACTGGAACTTCAGAAGTCGCCACAGGACCTAAGAAGCCGAAGAGGGAGAAGCTGAGCCGACCTGCCACGACAACACCACCGGTGGAGCCCTGCGGAACCGTCTCACCACTTCCCAACGACAGAGGAGATCTCCAGTCCGGAGAGTCTTCTTCCCTTGACTGGTGGGGACAATCAGTTTTTGCCTTCTTTTCGCCTCCCTGGAGCATCTCGTGGCCGCCTTGCCTGTGTCAAGCACCCCGGCAACCAGAATACCACTTTTTACCTCTACCGCGAAAGAGGGGTAACATCCTTTTAACCGGAAAACTCCACGGCTGGTTTCTTCCCTGGTAGTGCAACGACCTTCAGCCTTCCTCCACGTCGAGATCTGCTCTTCCTCTCAACGACGCCGCAACTTGCACCCACTACCAGGAACAACTGCCACCGCTGGAGGATCCTTTCCATTTTGAAGGTACTGTGTTCCGCCCGGCTTCCCTTGCCACCGATTGTACAGGGTAGATTTAGCCCTCGGCTCTCAAACCTGGGTTAGCCTGGGACACCCTAACTAAACTTTTCTAAGCTTAACAGAACTTTTCTACTCACCTGTAAAGACTTTGGGACATTGTGTGATCTTGGGCATATTTGGCCTGGCTCTCCCTAAAGTGGGCCTGGCACTGAACTTCCTTGCTCCTCAATAGACTGCCTTCTCTAATACTTACGGTGGTTCTCTGAAAAGTGTTTTGCTATATTGCTTTCTTAATTCTGCCTTTCCCTCCCTTTTTAAACAATTTGTTGGAGTGCCATCTAACGTTAAGCGCTCACCTCTGTCTGGAAATAAGTGGTGTTAACTAAGACTTGTCCAACAAATAACTAGGGATGTACATATAGTAATTAGGACTGTGTTTTGAATTTACTTACCTTTATCTGTGCTAGTGTAATTTTACAAGTGTGTTTTTAATAAATAATTTTATACTTTTACACAAGCTCTGGTCAGTGTTTGCTTGTGCTACTGTGCCTCTGTACCTATTCTGTATGCTCTGTATACTGCCTAACTCTTCTTGAGGGAAGTCTGACTGCTCAGCCACAGCGACCAAGTGAATCTGTGTGGTACAGACTGCTACCAAGTGGGTTTACTGCCAAACACCTGTAGTCTTAAATCTTTTGCAGTGGTCCCAGAGGGAACTGCACAGGTTTCTGCCTAACAGGCCGAGTCTAGGTCCAGTACACCCCATGTCGAAAGGTTTCCGAACAGCAGAGCTGGATGA
This sequence comes from Ambystoma mexicanum, assembly GCF_040938575.1. Lineage (NCBI taxonomy): Eukaryota > Metazoa > Chordata > Amphibia > Caudata > Ambystomatidae > Ambystoma > Ambystoma mexicanum. The sequence goes on along the minus strand of NC_090921.1, from coordinate 797,939,321 downwards.
TGGATATCTTTCTAGATGAGGAATCTGCAGGAGAAAAGCAATACATTGAATTAGCCATTGTGGTCTGCACCACCAAGCTCCCAGGGGAGGCCTGGGTAGACAAGAAGGATTGATCAGAGGGAGCTGGGCGGTGTATCTTTGCCACCTTCCTGTTGAGTAAGGACGCTGAGGCGGGACTCTCCCACACCCCCAGGACTGGAGCCTCCACAGCTGCATTAAATGGCAGCAAGGTCTCTTTATTGGGCCCCTCATCCAGGACGTCCGTCAACTTAAACTAGACTTAGGGCCTGGACTGGGCTGACAGTCTCAGGGCTTTGGGAACTTTGAACATGAACCTCTGGAAAGAAGCCTGAAGATTTCCCAGGATAGAGGATGGTAGAATATCCAGCTTGGCAGAGGTCTCAAGTCCACTGGCCTCCTGAAGATCTGAGGCTAGGCCTTGAAGAGCCTCACCATCCTCAATAACTCCTCTGAGAAGTCGCTCTCTTCCCAGGAACACATGGCCTCCATTCCAAAAGGAACCGGCTCCCCTCCTCGTCAAACATTTGGCCCATCTTAAACATAAAAGGCCTCAACGGAAGCAGGCATATTCCAGAAGGGTTCCGGTGCAGCGCTGACAATGTCAAAGTCAAGGGAAGAGTCAGTGTTGGGGCATTGACACTCTGAGGCGGAGCCTTGTCAGCACTGGGGGGGACATCATCGCCCTTGGAGATAAAGCACTGAGCCATTTCAGTCTGAGGCAATGCGATGGGCCCCACTGGAGACAACGGCGACGCTGGCACCTTGTTGAAGATGTTTAGAACCTTCAATACAATGTTTTCACATTCCTCTTGGGTTAATGACTGGGTGGAAACGGTACCTGTGGCACTGCCTCCGGGGGAGGCCTTCTAACAATGACTCTTCTTCTTAGATGACTAAGAAGAATGGTGGTGGCAAGAGCTGCTTGGGAATGCCGCTTCTTCTCTTTATGTGTGGACGACTTATGCTCAGAGCGGCGCACAACCTCACTTGAGGCCACGCAACTTCACTCCTCTCGTTGTGGAAGACCGTGAAGAGTTTAGCCACCCTTTCCCTGATAGCCTCGAGGTGCATGGATTGGCACGATCTGCATTCCTGGGTATCATGCTTCTACCCCAGGCAGTAAAGGCAAATCCTGGGGGGGATCTGTCACCGACATTGGTTGGCTGCAATACGTGCCAGGTTCAAAATCAGAGGCCTTAGTGGGGTTGGGCATTCTCTCAATGAAAAAATGAAGAGCATGTTCCTGAACGTATACTATTCTTTCATCTACTTTTTCCAATATTTTTTACAAAACATTTTTTTAGAAAAATCTTGTGGGCAAGTACATATAAGGGGCTGGGGTGGTCGAGAATACATTAAAAAACAATAGGGGAGGCGGTAAAAAATAAAAATCTAGGAGTTTCCTCCCCAAAAAAGTTGTAAAAAAAAACATTGCAAAAACATCCGTTGATGAAAAAACATAGAACCGTTCCAGAAGTGAACAGAAAAAAGGAACCAGGTCACATTTGTCACAGCTTATTTTATATCCAAAATAGCCAGAGAAGGATTGTAATACCGGTTCTGCAGGTTTGGAATGGATCAATAGTATAATATCAGCGCATTATAGCAATTGGTAGATTGATACCACTAAAATGTTAATTTTGCTGGATAGCTATTGATAATGTCTCTAAAGCTAGTGCAAAGAAAGGTGGGGACAGAGGGTATCACAGTTTGGTCCCTGTCCTTTTATTGAAGTAGTTTGACAGGGACACTCATGCATTAATACTGACAGAAGGGGCTTGAGCAATTTACATTTCTGTGTAAATCCTTCTCCTAACACAAATGTTTGTAGTATTTAAAAGAGAACCCCGCTCAACTATCAAAAGCTTTCTCAGCATTTGGAGCAACTTCGAGGGTTTTACCATTTCTCTCTTTCCAGAAGGTATGTAGCAATAGGCTCACTTTGTCTATGGATGACATGCCTGGTATAAACCCCAACTGGGTGTTAAGAATTCATTTTTGAATAACTTTGCATAATTTGTTGGCTTGTAGTTTGGATACGATTTTTGTATCTACGTTTATGAGATAAATAGGACGTTTATGAGATATATAGGTGTATAGCTGCCACAATTAAGAATGTCACAGCCTGGTTTGGCTAGAACCACCATTATAGCTCTTTTGAGCTCAAATTGAAGTACATTCTGTGATATTGTTTCAATAAAACAGTTTAACAGTGTCACAATTATATAACCTATTTTATTTTTTAAACTCCACCAGTAGGCTATCTTCTTCCAGTGATTTTCCAGTTTTTAACTTTGCTATGATTTTCTGTAATTCCATTTCTGTAATTGGGTGATCTATAACCTCCCTATCTATTGAAGTCAATGATGGTGTTTGCAGTTGATCTAGACAATTACTTTCTCAAGTGGTATCAGACGTGCTCTCAGAGGAGTAAACTGTCTTATAGAAATCCCTAAACCCATTATCTATGTGTGTGGGATTTGTTTATATATTGTCATTTGATTCTTTCCATATGGCTGCAATGAACACGTTACTCTTTTACCTGGTACATTCTTACAATGGGATAGTCTGACGACGTATTCCATATCTATGACAGTAATCACCACAGCTGTGCTGCTTCGGAAAATCTTTCTGCGTCGATGACGTCGATACGCTGTCCTCGAGGGCCTCCGTCGAGCCGACGTCACCGGATGTTATAAGTAGGACACACGACACCTGTAGCCTCAGTTATAGTTTTTTCCCCAGAACGTCTGGCACCAATCTACTGCCAGTATGACCACAGAAAGCCTTGCGGAAACGTAAGCTGCAATCGCATAAGAAATTCTGTAGCGAGGGGCGTGGCTTGGAGCGCCATCGATGTGGTCACTCCTCTGAGGCCGCCCGTGGGATGCCCGCCGCCGCCGTCAATTCCCGGCGGTTCTAAGCGGGTTCCCGTGTCGCCAATGCCATCTAAGGCGACCGGAACCGACATGGCACAACCTGGCCAAATATAAACTTCGACCGAGGAGGGGTTCTTCCAGAATTCAGCGGCCGAACTTCTCCCCGTCTCCAGCCGAAGAAACCAAGATGGCCGCCAAGCCGGAACCCAGCAACACACTCCGCACCTGGTGGTAACGGGGCCTTAGGGCGCCGGGGAGTTGGAGGAGAGGAGTGGACTCCAGCACAGAGCCATCCGATTCATACAAAGGCTGCCTGGAATGCACACGAGTGCATCCTCGGCTGCTGGGACCGGAGTGCCCGACGCACACTCCGAGGGACCGGGAGAGCTGGCTTTCCCCCTCCCCCCGCTACGTGGAACGAGTCGGGACCTCCTCTCAACGACAGCCGACATCATTACAGAACCACACACGGGAGGTTCACAGGGGGATATGGGACCTCCATCAGCGAAGGAACAGCGATGGAGACTTGAGGAGGGGCGGGGAAGCAGCGAGATAACCGCTTTCATCCAGAGAGGCCTTGAGCCCGTGGGCCTTACCGCAGCGACATACCCGCCCCCTCACGCAACAGTCGGCCATCCTGCACCGTTCCCGATTCACTGAGACCCCCCCGCACACCAACGCTTCCTGGGGCGCCCCTGCCCACTCACCCTGATGTGGACCAGAGAGGGGGTTGAGAGCGATACACACCCCGTGTGCAGCCGCCCACTGCCGTGGGCCCCGCTGCTACTCTCTCAATCAAGACCACCCAATACGAGCAGCATGTCTAGGCAAACAAAGGTGAGCAAGTGCACAGATATCACTGCCATGTTTACTGCATCGGAGAAACCCAAGAAACAAGACCCTCCTAAACTGACCCCACAGAAGCCACAAGAGGACAGGGGCGCCCTCGCTACCAAAGGAGACCGGATAGCCTTCATGGCGGATATTAAATCGGAGTTCCGCGCCTGCCTCTCGGGACTCACCGCTAAAGTTGAACAGACGGACTAAAGGGTCACAGAAATCGAACAGAGGCTCGGAGAAATCGAGGACCATTCTAAGGACCACACTACCACGCTGGGGGAAATGCAAAGATCCATCGATTCCCTGCATCACAAATGCGAGAACCTGGAGTTCAAACATGAAGACCTTGAAAATAGGGCACGTCGCAACAACCTCCGCATTCGGGGCGTCCCAACCTCTGTCCCCGACAGCAAGTTAGCGGATTACGTGGGAAGCTTCTTCGAGGCCCTACTCCCGGATCTGGACAAATCTCAACTCCTGCTGGACCGGACCCACAGACTCCGCCCGCGCCGAGGGACAGATTCAGACCCCCCCCCCAGATGTTATTACCAGGGTCCACTTCTTCACAACCAAAGAGGCAATATCAGCGATCAGTCGCCAAGGAGAAGAGATCACTTTTCAGAGCACTCCACTTCAAATATACCAAGACCTCTCACCACTTACTCTTCAGAAAATAAGAGCACTCCGACCTCTGGCAGTGTTCCTTCAGGAGCAACAGATCCGTTACAGGTGGCTGTTTCCGACAGCTCTCCAGTTTACATATAAAGGCACCCTACGCCGAATCAGCCACCTGGAAGACGCAGAGAGAAGGAACAAGTTACTTACCTGTAACTGTTGTTCTCCAGCATGGGTCTGGCATGGATTCACATGCTCATGAATATTCCCCGTCGTCAGGCTGGGAATCCTCGGTAAAGAAAAAATCAGTATCAGTTTCGTTTCTGATCTGTCTTTCGTAGTAGTAACCAATCACTGATCTCTGTGTCATACTGACCACAGCCAATGACTGCCCTCTACCTAAGCCCCACCTCTGGCAGCCATCTTCAGATTTGACAGCAAGTGAAGTGGCAGTATGACCAAGTGAAGAGCCGCAGAGGGGTAGGCGGGAGGGTTCGCATGTGAATCCATGCCAGACCCATGCTGGAGAACAACAGTTACAGGTAAGTAACTTGTTCCTTCTCCAGCATGGTGTCTGGCATGGATTCACATGCTCATGAATAAAGAATACATAGCAGTACACACATGCACAACCACTGGAGGTGGCAAAGGCTCAACATTAAGCATTACATCAAACTCAACATTAAGCAATTCTTACCTCCTCACCAGGCTCACCTTAGGTGAACATATTGCGCAGCACTGCTTGGCCGACCCTGGACTCCTCCCTGGAATCCCGATTGACGCAGTAGAATTTCGTGAAGGTGTACGTCGACCTCCACGTAGCAGCCCTGCAGATGTCCAGCAAGGGCACACCAGATAGGAACGCTGTGGTAGCTGCGATCGCTCTGGTGGAATGGGCTACCGGACGGCCAGGCAGCGGTCGGTTTGCCAACCGATGACAGTACATGATACAGCCGGAGAGCCATCTGGAAATGGAGGCCTTTGAGAGAGCCTTCCCTTGATTGACAAGTCCAAAGTTCACAAAAAGTTGTGACGTCTTCCGAAAACACTTTGTGCGGTCCACGTAAAACTTCAGCGCTCTAGCCACATCCAGCGAGTGCAAAGTCATTTCGGCCGGCGACGAAGGCGACGGGAAGAAAACAGGCAACACCAAGGGCTCGTTGAGGTGGAAGTCCGACGGCACCTTGGGCATGAAGGAGGGGTGCGTCCTGAGCACTACCCTCGTGTCGTGAAAAGTCAAGTACGGGGAGCTTGCAGGAAAGGGCCTGGATCTCTCCCACTCTTCGTGCGGAGGTGATGGCCACAAGAAACGCTGTTTTCCACGACAAGAACTTCAACGGAGTCGAATGCAGAGGCTCGAACGGAGGTCCCATGAGCTTGGTCAGCACCACGTTGAGCTCCCACGCCGGGGCCGGAGCCTTCACCGGCGGGAACGATCTGAACAGTCCCTTCATGAATTCTTTCACCAGACGATGAGACCACAAAGATGTCCACCCCGTGGTTCTGGTGTATCGGGAGATCGCAGCAAGATGAATCTTGATGGACGCGTGCGCCAGCCCAGCCTTGGCCAGCGTCAGAAAGTACGGCAGTACCTGGGGAGCCGTAATCCGTAGAGGGTTAATCTTCTGTGCTTGGCACCAGACAGAGAACCTCTTCCATTTGTGTCCATAGCATTTAAGAGTTAAGGACGCCCTGGCCTTTGCAAGAACCTCTCTGCAGTCGGCTGGTATGGAGTATCCTCCAAACTCTAACGCTGCAGGAGCCAGGCCTGCAAGTTCAGCGACTTCGGGTCGTGATGGAGGATGGCGCCTCCTTCCCTGGAGAGAAGATCCGCGTCCACTGGCAGCTTGATTGACGGGGACACTGACAAGTCCAGAAGGTCCGGGAACCATATCTGCCTCGGCCACGCAGGTGCGACGAGGATCATCCTACACCGTGACCTCTTGAGCTGGTTGATGAGCCGGATCAGCAATGGCAATGGAGGGAACGCGTATAGAAACAGACCCTCCCAGGGGAACGAGAAAGCATCGCCCCTGCTCCTCGGCTGGGGAAATCTGGCGAACCTCCGGCACTTGGTCGCCGTCACGAACAGATCGATCTGGGGTGTGCCCCACCGTCGGAAGAGGCGGTCCACTAGATCCTGACGTAGTTCCCACTCGTGGCACGAGCGCAGCTCTCTGCTGAGCGAGTCGGCGATGGTGTTTTTTATCCCTGCCAGATGAAACGGCACCAGAAACATCCCTTGGGCGACGGCCCAATGCCACAGATCCTGCGCCTCCTTGGACAGGGCTGGGGATCTGGTACCGCCCTGCTTCCTGATGTAGAACATGGTGGTGGTGTTGTCGGTGAAGATCCTCACCACCTTGCCCTTGAGGGACGGAAGAAAGGACCTGAGGGCCCAAAACACTGCACGGAGCTCCAGGACGTTGATATGGAGGGACTTCTTCGTCGGAAGCCAAAGGCCTCTCGCGTGCAGATTTTCGGTGTGCGCTCCCCACCCTTCCAGGGAGGCATCCGTGATCACTGTCTCCTGGTGGCCGGGGGTCTGGAAGTCCATGCCGGCCATCAGATGCGCGCGGGTGCCCCACCACCGGATCGCTCGTCGGAAACTCTCGGCGAGTGTGATCCTCTCCTCGAAGCTGCCCGTTGTCTGGATCCAGCGCGCGTCCAGGAACTCCTGCAACGGGCGCATCCGGAGCCTGCACAGGCGGATGAGATAAATGCAAGAAGACATCATTCCGAGGAGGGACTTGATGGACCTCACCCTGGCTGCGTCCGCAACCAGCATCCGCTGCACCTTGCCCAAGATGGCCCTTGTCCTTTCCTCCGATGGAGAGGCCAGAAGCGACACTGTGTCGAGCAGAAACAGTGCGTCTTGCGCAGGCACCAGGTGGGACTTGGCGTAGTTTATGGAGAATCCCAGGTCCGTGAGTAGTTGGACGGTCCTTGCCGTGTGCTCCACGGCGAGCTCCTTCGTCTTTGCTCGGATGAGCCCGTCGTCCAGGTAGGGGTAGACGTGGATCCCCTCTCAGCGCAGCTGCGCCGCCACCGGTGCGAGGCACTTGGTGAACACCCTGGGTGCCGACCTCAATCCGAAGGGAAGGGCTCTGAACTGGTAGTGACGCCCTTGGACCACGAACCTGTGAAACTTTCGGTGTCCCTTTAGGATGGGAATATGGAAGTAGGCATCCTCCAAATCCAACGACAGGAAATCGCCCTCCTCCAGTTGACCCAGGACGTGTTGGAGGGTGACCATCCGGAACTTCTGTGCCTTGATGAATTTGTTCAGTCGTCGTAGGTCCAGGATGGGACGCCATCCTCCCGTCTTCTTCTTCACGAGGAAGTATCGTGAGTAAACTCCAGAGCCCCGAAGCCTCTTTGGGACGAGCTCGATGGCGCCCTTCTTGAGCATCGCCTTTACCTCCAAGAGAAGTTGAGGGACGTGATGTTCTTTCCTGGCCACAGGGGGGACGCGCGGGCACCTCTTTAGAAACTCGAGCGCGTGACCCTGAGCTAGGGCGTCCAGCACCCAACGGTCGGTGGAGATGGACTCCCACACACTGACGAAGCTCGCCAGCCGGCCTCCCACCGGGGTGCTTCGGTGGGGGCCCGACCCCACGGCCAGTTCAGTCCTGCTTCGACGAGGCTTTGCCACCTTGTCCTCCTTGGCGACGACGGCAGGGTCTGCCTGACTTGCCTCGTCCCCTGTAAGCTTCCTGTGACGACGAACGGGCCGCTTCACGGTGGGTGGAAAAACCGCCGCTGGAACCTTTGGAGGCACCCTGTTTGCCTCCGCCGCTCCGAAAGGGCGGCCGCCGTTGCTGGAGAACCCCAAGAGCCCGGGCCGTCTCCGTGTCCGCCTTGATGGCTTGAAGGGAATCGTCCACTGTTTTCCCAAACAGGTTGTTTCTGTCGAACGGCATGTCCAAGACTCTGGTCTGCACGTCCTGACAGAAGTCAGTAGCCTTGAGCCATCCACGCCGCCTAAGGGACACGCCGTTGCCCAACTGGCGAAATCCAGTGTCAGCGATGTCCGTCGCAATTGTAATGGTGTGGTCCGAAGCCACCTCTCCTTCCTGCAAGATCACTAGGGCTTCCGCCCTTTTGTCGTCTGGTAGGAAGTCCAGCAGGGGGGCCAGTTTGTACCACAACTCCCTGTCGTAGCGGGTTACGACAGCCAAGGCGTTGGCCGCCTTTATCGTCGTCGCTGCCGACGAGATGACTCTGCGTCCCATCGTGTCTAATTTCTTTCCCTCGCCGTCCGGCGGGGAGGTTGACGTAGAGGCCGCGCCCCCCCCGCTTTCTTCCTGGCCACCGCGGAGACGACCGAGTCCGGGGTCGGCTGTGCCCGAAGGCACAAGGGGGCCGCGTCCGGGACCCGGTACTTCTTCTCGTACCGATCCCTTCTAGCCAGCGTCGTGGATGGGTTCTTGAGGAGGGCGAGGCCCTCATCCCAAATATCGTCTAGTAGAGGTACAGCGAGGACCGTCTTCCTCTTGGTCTCGCGCCGTTGATAAAGGAAATCTTCCTTCTTCTTCTCTTCCGGGCAGAGCTGGAAAAGCTCAGATGCTCTGGCGATCATGGAGTGAAACGATCCAATCTCGTCGGGCGGGGAAGCCCGGGTGGGAGGTGACGACGGGAGATCCTCGTCGTAAACCTCGTCGTCTGTACCCGTCGCGGCCGTGTCAGTCCCCGTATCATCCCCACGTGTCGTGGACGGGGAGGAGGGCTGAACAGGGCGCGATGGCTGAAAAGGAGGTGGAGGATGAATCCTTCTTCTCTTAGGGGGAGGGCTCCCAGAAGGGCCTGGCTCCGGGTCCCCCGTCGGGAGCGGTTCCTCCGTTGGTGGTAACGGCAGTCTCGTCCTTATCTCCGAGCATAAGGACTGTATAGCCAACAAAATGGCCGCCGAGTTGTCTTGCGGCACTGGTTGAGGGAGATCCGACAGGCGATCAGGAGCCCCGTCGGCATCCTCGACGCCCTCGTCGTCTTCCACGTCGGGGTCCCTCCCGACAGGATGGCCTTCTTCCACGCCAGAGCCATGGCCTAAGACTTCGACCAGCTCCTCCTCAGAGGTTGAGGCCGAGTCAACGACAACCTCCTGCCCCCCCTTTTTCTTCTCAGTCGGAGGTTTCACGGGGGTCCTGTCGATGGGCATAAAAGAGGACTCCCACCGCGGTGGCAGGGAGATTCTGGGCCCCGGGGTCGCCACCACTGGTGTAGCCTCCACAGGCTGAGCCAGGGCCGCCGCGACTGTCTCGATAGAGGCCTTGGCCGGATGGATCAAGGCTTTCACCACCTTAGGTGCGCTCACCGCCTTCTCCTTGGGGGGAGGGTCACCACCCCACTCCCCCTTCGATGGGGCCTTAGGGCACGACTGGGGTCTCTCCAGGAGTTTCGCTGGGTGCTCGGCCTTCCTCTTACCCAAGCCAGAACGTTGGCTCGTGGTTGATGGCGCCGGGGAGGATGCGCCCTGCCTGGCGCCCGTAGAGCCCGACCGTTCGGCGCTCCCGGTGCCAGCGGACTCACGGTGCTTGGCCTTCTGTTGGACCCCCGTCGCCGGGGCGCCCTCAAAGGTCTTAGAAGACCGCTCGGACTACTTCTTCTTCTCGCCTGACGGGCTCTTTCCTTCCAGCCAGTTGGCGAGACGTTGATGGCGGTCCTTCATGGTCCGCTACGACATATTGCCGCAAAACGCACAGTCCTTCTCCACGTGCGTCTTGTCCTCATGTAGGCAGTAAAGGCAAAGGGAGTGTTCGTCCTCCTTAAAGACATTCTGAAGCTGGCATCCAGGGCAGACCCTGAACAGCTTTCCGGGTGTGGAGCTTCCCTTCTCCTGTGCCATGTCCGAGATGGGCCTGAGAAACTTCTGGAGTCCTCCAAAAGCGTGGCTCGACGAAATCTTCACCCTGGAGGGGCGTAGATGAATCCGACACGGGTCCCCTTTGATCGGATGAAGAAAGGGTGGAGCTTGAGGCTCTTTTGACCTAAAAAAGAGAAATTATTCTGAGAAAAAACGTGAAAAATAGCACTAACGCTCGAGAGCAATAGCACGAGGATCCCAACACTTGAACGTGCGGTAAAAATCTGGAGATGGCTGCCAGAGGCGGGGCTTAGGTAGAGGGCAGTCATTGGCTGTGGTCAGTATGACGCAGAGATCAGTGATTGGTTACTACTACGAAAGACAGATCAGAAACGAAACCGATACTGATTTTTTCTTTACCGAGGATTCCCAGCCTGACGACGGGGAATATTCATGAGCATGTGAAATCATGCCAGACCCCATGCTGGAGAATCTTACATCCAACCTCGCCCCGAGATCCTTCCACGCCAAACCCGGAGAGGACCGAGGACTCCGCCTCCCTCCCCAAAGCCCAAACGCACGTCATGGTCGTCAACCCAGCGGAGCAACAGAAAGAGATGAACGAGGACGCTTCCACGGTCCCAGGTTCTGTCAGCAATTTGGCCTGGACGCAAGTGCCCTTACCTAAATTAAGGCCCACCACCTTTGTCTCGAACTAAGGAACCTTGAAGGCGGTGGCGACGGGCCATACCCATGTTTCATACCCACTCCAAGGATACTTTCCAACCTTTGTTCCTTGGAAACCCACAGTACACAATACGTGATGGGACAGTTGGCCCTGTTGGCCGAGGGTACGCCCGTACTTACAATGTCGGTCTACCCTCCAGTTAAAGTTGCGGCCCCCCGTTGGGGTTCCGCGTTAAACCTCAAGTGCAGGATGATATCAAGGGATCCCCCAAAAGACATGGCAGCTGAATCACCGCCCCACGACCTCCCCCTAACCCAAGGAAAGGAGAGTGAGGCTTCAGCGGACCTCCAGACGCTTCGGGTCCTCTCCCTGAATGTTAATGGCCTGAACTCCCCTAACAAGCGAAAGGCAATTCTACTGAAACTCCGGGACGAAGACGCAGCGATAGCCATGCTCCAAGAGACTCACTTGCTGCCGGTAGATGTGACCCGGCTTCGCTCACGGTTATTCCCGCTCCAATTCTTTGCCTCTGGCACAATCAAAAAAGGAGGTACGGCGATCCTCTTCAGGAAAGACTTGAACCCACAGATTCTGGAAACGAAAATCTGCCCAGAAGGCCGATTTACAGCGGTCAAATGCCTCCTAATGGGAGATCTATATACTCTTGTCTCGGTGTACGCCCCTAACACTGGACAATCACACTTCTATGACTCCTTGGGCACATCTCTCGCTAGCTTTGTGGAGGGCCAAACAATAGTCGGTGGGGACTTCAATGGGGTTCCCGACCCCACCAAAGACCGGTCACACCCCCCCGACTCCAAGCGACTTCACCCAAGCACTTAGCCTCCTCCGACTCTTCAGGACCCTGGAGATAATAGACTCATGGCGGGTGTTCCACCCTGACGAAAAAGACTTCTCTTTTTACTCATTCGTCCATCGCACCTTTTCAAGGATCTACCTGCTCCTGATCTCTCCGCAAACTTTCCCTTCAGTCAAAGAAGTCTCCATCGGCACAAGAGCGATATCCGACCACGCCCCAGTGCTCTTGGAACTCCGGGTTCAGAATCCCAACCTCAATAACCCACGTAAATGGACGTTGTACGACCCGATCCTTAACGACATGGCTACCAGTGACAAGATCGCAACAGGAATAAGAAATTTCTTTAACGAAAATCCAGCCTCGGACACCTCGGTAGCGAACAACTGGAACGCCATGAAGGCAGTAATCAGGGGCTCCCTAATTGCCCAAGGTGCGGCCTACCACCGAGACAGGCGTCAGACCCGGATGGCTCTAGAGAACGAACTAAGAGAGGCCGAGGCACTCCACAAGGAGAAAGGCTGGTACCCCAAAACGCAACGGATCATTCGTACAGCAAGGAAAAACTGGAAGCCCACTATGCGGAACAAACCGCCCAACTAATGGTGAAAGCCGAACAGTCCTACTATGCGAAGGGTAACAAGGCGAACAAGTTCCTGGTGGCCAAGCGGAGACGCGTCAACACGATCACTGGTCTGCGTGATCCCAACGGGGTCACACTATACTCAGAGCCCGAAAAGCAACGACTCGCAATAGATTATTTGACCCAAATCATGAAGGCAACCCCACGAAACTTATCACAACAGAGGGAATATCTGCAGCAGGCAGCAGTGCCCCACCTCTCCGACTCAGCGAGAGACGGACTGGAGGAGCTCATTACAGGGGAGGAAGTTGAGGAAGCCATCAAATCACTTAAAACACGGGCCCCTGGCCCAGACGGCTTTTCAACCAGGTTTTACAAACTATTCAGAGCACAACTGACCCCCCACCTGGTTACCCTATTCAACTCCTTCAGGGAAACGGGAGCAGTGACCCCATCGATGCAGGAATCAACCACCATCCTCCTGCCCAAACCTGGAAAAGATCCAAGAAGCTTAACGTCCTACAGACCGATTGCACTTTTAAACATCGATGCAAACATACACTCAAAAATTCTAGCAACCCGCTTAAATCGCATCTTGCTGAAGATCATTCACCCCGACCAGGCAGGTTTCATCCTACCCCGGACCGCAGGTGACAACATCCGGAGAACCCTGAACCTGGTGGACCTTGCTTTCCGGAACTCCCAAAAACTAGTCTAAGTGGCTCTCGACGCAGCTAAGGCATTTGATAGGGTGGATTGGACATTCATGAGACACACCCTAGGGGCCTTCGGCTTCGGGTCAACTTTCCAAACAATGGTTCTAGCCAACTATAATAGCCCTAAAACTAGCCTGAGAATCAACGGACACAGCTCGGCTCCGATCCCCCTATCATGCGGAACCCGGCAAGGCTGTCCACTGTCACCCTTGCTTTTCGCACTCACCATGGAGCCCTTTGCACAAAAGATCAGGCGAAACGACCAAATCAAGGGCATACAAAGTGGCCCCACGCATCACAAAATCGCCCTATACGCGGACGACAATTCTGTTCACGATCTCGGAGGCCCACTCATCTCTAAAACACGCGATACGAGAAATCGCCAGCTACGGCGAGGTCTCAGGCCTCACCATAAACTTCGATAAATCATCCGCCCTGGGCATCGGCCTCACCCCAGCAGAACGGGAACCACTGACCAAAATGTGCCCGATAACATGGGAAAAAAGAGCCATCCCCTACCTAGGGGTCCACATCCCGGCTGACCCAAGAGACACATACAAAGCCAATTTCCCCCTGACTCTTTAAAGAACTGGAAGGCGGCTTGAAACGCTGGGAGACCCAAGAAATCTCACTGCTCGGGCGCATCACTGCATGCAAGATGAACCTCCTTCCGTGGTTCCTATACGCCTGTGCCTCCCTACCAGTAGCGATCCCCACACCAACTCTTCGAGGGATCCAGAGAAAAATGCTGAACTTTATCTGGAAAGGTAAGAAAGCGAGAATCCCTCTCAGAACTATGCTGGGGAGTTCCAAACTGGGAGGATTGGGGGTCCCAGACTTGCAGGCCTACAGAGTGGCAGCTCAATTGGCACAGGTCCAGGCATGGCAAAATACGACAAACCGCCCTAGATGGGTAGAGTTGGAACAATCACAAGTGCCCCTACCCTTACGATGTCTACCACACAACCCGCCCCGCCTCAGGTCTCAATGGGGAGATCTCCTGCTATCAACCAAACACACCCTTAGCTCCTGGGACTGGGCACTAAAACGGAAGGGAGTGCCAAGAGGACTGAGCCCACGCTCCCCGGTCTTCCATAATCCAACTTTCGCACCGGGAACGAATCCTCACAATTTTCGTAGCTGGATTAAGGGCGGGCTGGAGACCATAGACCAGCTGTATACGGGGGGGAGACCTCTCACATTCGCCCAATGCAAGGAGAAATTCCAACTCCAGGAAAGGGACAGATTCACCTACATTCAATTGCGCCACTGGTGCTCACACCCCCAAACTCTGCAAGCAGCGACACGCCCTCCTACTGCCCTAGAACTCACTCTGGGAGACCTTCCAACCCGCGGCAGAGTATCCACCCTATACAGGCACTTCCTAAGTGACTTCCTGACCACAAAGACCCGCTGCATGGCCCAATGGGAGGCGGACCTGGGTCATCCGATAGAGGATCAAACCTGGGTGGACATATGGACCAGAACACACACCTCATCCACCTGCATTACCAATAGGGAATGTGCGTACAAGATCACGCTGCGGTGGTACTACCCGCCCCTCCGACTACACCATATGAACCCCCAGGTGGATCATTCTTGTTGGAGAGGATGCGGCCACCCAGGCTGCTCCTTCCACATGTGGTGGGCTTGCCCAAAGGTTCAACAATTCGGGAAATCATGCCTGGGGTCCATCACAAAAATTACCGGAACAACGATTCCCCTGGAACCAGATCCAGTTTTGCTGGGAGCTCCAATCCCCGGGATCTACCCGCGCTCCGGGACCAGATCGAAACTACTAACCCACTGCCTACTAGCAGGGAAAACTGTGGTGGCCCGAGCTTGGAAAACCCCGGAAGGCCCTCACATAGCCCAATGGTGGACCAAACTTTGGGACATTCTGGTAGCGGAGAAGGTGATGGCAGCACAAGCGGGAACTCTCCATCGTTTCCAGAATATCAGGGCCCAAGTGCTGGAATTCGACCAGCGCTTCCCCGCCCTGACCTATAAACCTATCAGGGCCCGCTGGATCCTGAAAAATCAAGAGATCCCTGAGGAAGATACATAGACGCTGAGGCGCAAACTGGACAGCCCAGGAGGGAAGAAGCCGCCTACAACGCCTAAGAGACAGAAGGACCAAAGGGAGGAGGGAGGGAGAAAACTCAGGGGGGATAAAGGACTGGGGATCAACATGCCTAAATAATCACTGCTTATAATGTTTTTAATTGTCATCCTGCCTTGATTTAAAATAAACAAAGTTAAAAAAAAAGGGGGGTAGGCAGAGAGGGAGCGATATGGAATACGTCGGGCCATCCCATCGAAAGAACGTTACCAAGTAAGAGAGTAACTTGTTCTTCGAGGGGATGGGGTCCTGAGACGTATTCCATATCTATGACAGACTCCCAGAGCAGTATCAAAGTAAGGAGGTGGGAAAATAATTTAGAATACACAAATTTAAAATGTCCAATCAAATCGCAGAGTAAAGGACTGGCTGCTTCACAGATGTTACGAATAGGAACACCCCTCTGCAGAGCAGTAGAGGCAGCCATACCTCTAGTCGAATGGGCCTGTAAGCCTACCGGAGGGTCCTTACTGGCCAGGCGGTAACATTCAGAAATTGCCAACATAATCCATCTAGACAAAGTCTGCTTAGTCACAGCTTGTCCCAAACGCCTTCCAGCGTAACCAATAAAGAGCTGATCGTCCACTCTGACCCGGGACATGAGTGAAATGTAGAAACTTAAAGCTCTCCTAGGATCCAGCCTATGGAGCCTCTCCTCTTCCTACCAGGATGTGGAGGAGGATAAAATGCCGGAAGAATAACCTTCTGGCTTAAATGAAATTCTGACACCACCTTTGGAAGAAAGGAAGGACGAACTCTAAGGACAACCCTGTCCTTATGAAACACAGTGAAGGGTGGCTTAACTGAAAGTGCCTGTAACTCACTCACTCTGCAAGCGGAAGTGACCGCAACTAAAAATACAGTTTTAAGGGACAAGAATGTAAAGGCTCAAATGGAGCCCCCATTAGAAACTTGAGAACAAGTTTCAAATCCCAACCGGGCACCTGGAAAGGTGACGGAGGGAACACATTAGTGAGCCCTTTCAGAAACTGAGAAATTAAAAATATTTTAAAATAAGAATACTCCTCAGACGAGCGCTTAAATGTGGACAGCGCCGCCAGGTAACCTTTAACGGTACCAACTTGCAAGCCCCTGTGGTCTAAACAAAGCAAAAAAGACAGAACGACAGGAATGTCACATGAAAAAGGATCCACATTCTTAACCCTGCACCAGTCGCAAAACCTTCTCCAACGGCAACGGTACAAGGACTTTGTTGCCGGCCGTCTGGCTGTAAACAACACCTCCATCACATCTTCAGGGAGGTCCCAATCCTTATACCTCAACCTTTCAGAAGCCAAGCGTGAAGGTTGAGGGATCTGACCTCTGGATGGAGAACCTGACCCCCCTCCCGTGAGAGCAGATCGTCTCGGTAGGGAAGATGACGTGGAGGGCAGATGGACAAGTCGAGAAGGTCCGGGTACCACGCCCTCCGGGCCCATGCCGGAGCAAGGAGGATCATCCGGGAACTGAACCTCTGTAACCTCCACAACACTTGCGGGATGACGGGGACTGGAGGAAACGCATACAGCAGTGGGAAGGACCACTCCACTACGAACGCGTCTCCTAAGGCTCCTCTTGGAGGAAATTCCCGCAAGCAGAACCTTTGGGACTTCGGTTGACACTGGAGGCGAAGCGATCCACTTGAAGGTCCCCCAAAGGGCGAAGATCTCCAGGAGAATCTCCTGAGCCAACTCCCACTCATGAGAGATCGTGCTCTGCCTACTCAGAGCGTCCGCAGTCTAGTTTTCGTCTCCGGCCAGATGAACTGCCGAGATCGAAATTTCCTGCTGGATGGCCCAGAACCAGAGCTGCATCCCCTCCCTGCACAGAGGAAGTGACCCTGCCGCCCCCCCTTTTTGTTGAGGTAGTGCATGGCCACTGTGTTGTCTGTCAGAATCAGGACATTCTTTCCTCGCACAGTCGGCAGAAAAGCCTTCAGGGCAAGCCTGATGGCCCTCAGCTCCAACAGATTGAAATGGAGTCTGGACTCCAACGGAGACCAACGACCGCTGACTGTCAGCTCGTTGGCATGAGCTCCCCATCCCGTGAGGGACGCGTCCGTCACGATCCTCACCTCCGGCCAGGGTAGCCAAAACGGAGCCCCCTTCATCAGATTGCCATCGACGGCCCACCACAGAAGGTCCTGGGTGACCAAGGGTGGCACCTGAACGGGGTCCGACATCCTACCGGAGGACTGTGACCACTGGAGCTTGAGAGCCCATTGCAAGGATATCATCTGCAACCTGGCCTCTGGCACCAGAAGAATGCAGGAAGCAACCTCAAGAACTCGAACGCTGGGAGACGCTGGGCACGCTGAAACTTGTGCACCATCTGCTGAATGTGGTGAGCCCTCACCTGGGGAGGAAAACACTGCCGCAGGGACGTGTCGAGAACTGCTCCGATGTACTCAAGCCGCTGTGTTGGCGTCAAGTGGGACTGTTGAGGGAGAAGCCCAGCTTGTGAAGGGAGTGGCAGGTGACGGACAGATGATCCAGGACTTGCTCGGGAGAGCGCGCCCTGATCAACCAATCGTCCAGGTAGGGGTAGACGTGAATCCCCCCCTTTCCTGAGATACGCTGCCACCACCATCATGAGCTTGGTGAAAACCCTCGGGCAGCGGTCAATCCGAACGGCAGGACCCGAAAATGAAAGTGCGAGTCACCAACCGCGAACCTCAGGTACTTCTTGTGCTTGGAATGGATCAGCCCATGAAAGTAAGCGTCCTTGAGGTCAAGAGACACCAACCAGTCCTGAAGTTGAAGGGCCTGGAGGACTTGAGAAAGAGTAACCATCTTGAACTTGTCCTTCCTGAGGAGCTTGTTCAAACCGTGCAAGTCCATGATGGGTCTCAATCCCCCGTCTTTCTTCAAAATCAAAAAATAAGGGGAATACCATCCCTTGTTCCTCTCCGCTACAGGCAAAAGTTCCATGGCGCCTTTCTCCAGCAGGGATTAAATTTCCTGCGCAAAGAGCGGATCTGGACTCTTCAAGGAAAAATTCCCTGGTGGATTGTCGTGAGGCCTCTGCCGGAAAGGGAGACAGTAGCCGTGGGCTATGATCTCCAGAACCCACCCATCTGAAGTAATGGCACGCCATTCTACAAAATGCTGCGCCAGCCTTCCCCCAACCGGAGAAGCATGGGCCTCATGACTGAGCTGAAGCGGCTGCAGTAGTGCCCGAGGGCAAAGAGGCAACTGCTCGCGCGGCCTTGGCACCTCGAGTACCTTGTTCCACCTCTGGCACTCCTACGGTTGCCCCTTTGACGTGCAGCTCCTCTCGATTTACTAAAGGACGAGTAATATCGAAAGGAACCTCCCCTCCATTTCTGTCCCCTAGGACGAAAAGGCAGAGGTTCAACCTCTCAAGACTCTCGTCAGCCTTGCTGCCAAAAAGATGTTCACCATCAAAGGGCATGTTGAGGAGCCGGACTTGCACATCAGGCGCAAAACCGACTTCCGCAACCACGCAAACTTGCGTATTAGGGTACTCGCAGCCATGGACCGGCTGACGCAATCAACCATGTCCAGTCCCGACTAAACGGATTCACACATGGCATCCTGCACAATAGCAAGGAAACCATCCCGTTCCTTCCCTTTGGGAATATGATCAGCCGCTAAGGAAATACAGTTCCACAGAGTGTGCGTGAAACGAGACAAGGCACAAATGGAGCTGGCAGCCTGAAGCGCCATACACCCAGAAGAAAATACCTCCTTCGCCCAGCCGTCAAAACATTTGTCGTCCCTATCAGGAGGGATGGTAGGGTAAGACGCCTGCTTTGCTGGGGACATAGCCACCTGCACCACCAAACACTCCGCAGTAGGGTGCGTGGTCAAGTAGCAGGGGTCGCCACTGGCTGGGCGATATTTCTTCGGCAAGGACTTGCTCACTGCCGGGAGACTCTCCGGAGAAGTCCAAGCCGCAGCCACCCTGCTCTGCAAGGCCATATGGAATGGCAGCACCGGGACAGTTGGAGGACCTTGGTCCAGGATATCAGTCAGGTCGTCCTGCTGAAAATCCCCAGGGGGGCAGACCACCCCAGGTAATCCGTGACTCTCGACATGAGGCACCGGTATGAGGATTCGGCATGCGTGCCAGGCTCCGGCCTACCAAACTCCACCTCCGGAGAGGTGTGTAGACCACTGGCGTCATGCAGCGACTGACGCAGGTCCTCAAGTTGACTATGACCAGAAACAATGTTCACAGGAACCACTGCAGGAACCTCACCTTCCTCAGACCCCTCATCCACCTCAGAAATATAATCCAGAGGCTGGAAGGAGGGTACAGAAAAAGGCACAAAGACATGTTTAGCCTTGACAAAGCCACCTCGAAAGGCGTCGATGGAATCGGCGTCGAGCGCGGTGCAGACAGCTTCGACGGTGTCGACACAAGCCTCGAGGGCGGAGCCCCGAGCGTGTCTCTCGACAGCCTGGGCACCGATGGTGTTGACGACTTCCTCGGAGGCAGGGCCTCGAGAGAGTCCGTCGACGACCTTAGCGCCGCCGGCGTCGATGTCTTCCTCGAAGACTTCACAGGTTCTCGCGGTCTCGAGGGTGTCGAGGACCGGGACCTGGAACGGGCATGTCTAGAGCAACCATCCTTGTCCGGCCGGGACCTCGAAGGCGCCAGGTGGTCGCGACGACTGCTCGAGCCCGAAGGCGGACGAGCGGTGTCTCTAGCACGGCCACGACCGGCATCCTCAGAGGGCGTGGACAGACCGGAGCCCTGCGATTGAAAAATCGCCAACATGTCCCTTCGGAAGAAATCCCATTCCTCAGGAGTGGAATGTTTGTTGGGACAAGCAACTCGCCGACGGGCGGAGTCCTCGGAAGAGGATGGGGAAGGCGACCTGTGACAGCGCTTCCTGGAGTGCCTCGAAGAGGCAGAGGAATGGCGGGACCGACTCCCAGACCGAGAATCCCCAGACTCACGACGACGATGCGGAGAGTCGCCCCTCGAATCGTCCGTCGAAAAACCAGTGGAACGTGACTTCCGGGGTTTGGCCACCTTACCGACCGACAGCTTCTTCTTAAGCTCCCGCAAGGCCTTCGATGTGAGCGATTGGCAGTCGACACAGTCGTCCGTATCATGGTCCTTCCCGAGGCACGCGTCGTGCGTATCCGTCAGCGACATCTTGGACCCGCACACCCACACTTCTTAAACCCGAACCGCGGGGTGGAAGAAGCCGAAGACATCATACAAACTCAATGAAGAAACAGGTTTGAAGAACCGAAAAAACAGGATTCAGTAGAATCGAGGCTCGCCGAGATCTCTGAAGCGAACACGTTCGCGGAAAAAAAGGAACTGAGGCTATGGGCGTTGTGCGTCCTACTTATAACATCTGGTGACATCGGCACGACGGAGGCCCTCGAGGACAGCGTATCGACATCATCGACGCAGAAAGATTTTCCGAAGCAGCACAGCTGTGGTGATTACCGTCATAGATATGGAATACGTCGGAGGACCCAATCCCCTTGAAATTAATTTATTCCGCCATGCCCTTTAACTGTGATACAAGCAGTCTTCCAGCTTTTTCTCCCTGTTCATATTAAGAGACAGGTAATATAAATGGAGCATATTCTGCTTTGTGTGTAAAAAAGGAAGATAATTCATGTTTTGCATTTCTTTTTATTGTTGCTTCATACTTTTCACAGCCTTTTCCAATTGACTATGTTGCATCCTAGGTTCTGCCTATTACTTGCTGCTTTCTGGATTCACACTCCTCCTATATATGCTTTGCCTGCTACCCACAAACTACCTCAATGTCTACAGATCCTTCAATTTACCATAGACAGATACTAATGTCTCAACTTGTTCCTTTTGAGGTGGTGTTTTACACAAGTTCAAGTTTAGCTGCTATCTGTTCTGTACTGTTTATTCTAAGTCAGTTTCCAATGAAATTGGACAATAATCGAAGATCCCATCTGGGAATATGACTCAATTTCATAATTTTTCAAATATAGATGAAGTTGTTGAAAAGCAATGTATTCTCGATTGTGTTCCAAAAACAAAAGCAATTAAATATGTAGTCTCTTTCAGTGGGTTTTATTATTCTCCATATATCCAGTAAGCCATGATCTGACATCCACATTCTTAAAATAGCTCTATCTTTTTTTCCATCATTGGCTCTTCAAGAATTTTCTAAAAAGGGATCTTGTGTTGTCTTTCAATCTCCTCCTAAAATAATCAGTGTATTCTTAGCTTCTGCTTGGGCTTTAAGGAGATACGATAACAAGCCTACTAATAATCTGTTGGAGGATACATCAATCCAATTATCAATGCTTGGTATCTATGTACAAGTCAAAGACAATTAATAGCCCTTTCCCATCACTTCACCTTATTGTAACTTTTACCTGTGTATTCTTGCGTAATAGTGTCGGTACACCACATTTATTTTTGCTTCCATCTAGGCCAGAAGTCTGCAACCTTTGGAATGCCAGATGTTTTGGACTACAGCTCCTATAACCCTACATGGCATATTCAATGGTGAGGGATCACATGAATTTTACTCCTGAACATCTGTCGAGTCATAGGTTGCAGATCCCTGATCTAGGCAACTGAGATATTTTACAGCGACTCACTCCCTCCTGATTATATGTCTCCTTCTAAGTAAGGTGGGTTTGCCTAATATACCTGTTTTTTTAGAAGCTTGGTATCATAGTACGGTCTTCAGTTTTTATAAAACAATATAAAGTTATTAGTCATTACCTTTATGTGGATTAATATACCTTCTCACAATCCATGTGGAGTCTTAACTTACTGCCATAACTCTTTTGTAAGCAGCTGTGCGTTTCGAACACGCAATTCCATGTAGAATGTAAACACCAAATGGTAAACCTGTACCACAAAAAACGATGAACTTTATTTAACGGGTGAGATACCGGTTTTCTGTTTTCATCATGACTTCAGACTCCTTTGAAAAAGGTTAAAGAAAATACCCAATTAAAGGAAACATTGGGTTCTACAAATTGTAGCCAACTGTCTCGGTGGCTGCAGTACCCTGGATTATAACATGTGTGAGAAACCTGAAGGTGTCTCCTTCGCCAGTCCCCGGGGATCTGTCATTTGCTATTCGATCCAGTTCCTGGGGGTGGACCAGTGAGGGAGGATCACCTGGATGGGGGGTCCTTGGGGAGTGGGACAACGACGGGGGAGACGCGGTATCCCCCTTCTTTCAACACCTTTTCCCCATCCTACCACATAGGATATTCCAAAACACTGCCCCCCCTTTTTCCGACACAACACTTTCACACAACACGAAAGACAACGGACTAAAACCAGAGCCGTTTACCTGACATGTCCCAATACAAGGGTCAGGCAAAGTCAGACAATTAACCAGAATCACACACACACACCTGACGGCACGGAGAGCACAGGACGAGCAAAGCAGAGCTAACTCAGCACAGCAGTTCAAGAGGAAGAGAAAGATGGCGCATACCGAGAGGGTGACAAGGAGAGAAGCGTACTTGCCCTTTCCGACAAAGGCACGTGAAACCTCAGCAGAAGGAATCGTAAAACCGCAAACAATAGCCAGCGTGTGTTGCAGCAGATGTCAACGGTGAAGGTCACAGAAGTTTCCAGTGTACCCCATGATGGTGAGGACTACCACAAGAGGTGGAACGACCTGAGAGTGCCTGGCGACAGGAGGAGGCACTGTTGAGACACTGGTCCTTACCGCCTGGGAGGAGAAATGTAGTACAGTGCTGGACCTCAGCCAGGAGACAGGAGGTGAGTGACCCCCCCCCCCAACAAATGCATGCACATATGACAACCCAGCATAAGTAGCCCCAGTGGACAGTGACACAAGTTAGCAGACCCCGAAGCTGAGCATGCCAACAGGGCACATCAGCCACCCTCCACAGCAACCATGGGGCATGGCACTAAGGGCACCCCTGAGCGTCACAGCAGCGGGAAGGGCAGGCAAGTGAACCAAACAAATGCCATGCGCACCAGCGCCATGCGCACCAGACGCCTACTGGTGCACACTGTACCAGCGGGATTGAGGTGCGTGAGCGACCATGACACCGTGCAGCAGTAACCCCAGCATGAAGCGGTCTGCGAAGGCCTGACCCATGAGGGCATGGCAGACAAGTCACAGGGAAGTGCATGTCCCACACACAGACAAGTGCCCAACCTGCCAATTTCTGTGCACCACAGTACAGCCCTGCTGGCTGCGCAGCATTTCCCCCTATGCATGACAGTGCAATGGAAGGAGCCACCGCCCCCCACCCCTCCAGGTCAGTGCCACCCGGGGAGGGGATGTGGGGCCATGAAGGTCCACAAGCATGCATGTCAGACATAATTCGGCCCAGCATGGACACCCTGCACTACCCAAACATAGACCAATGACCAACAGGCCATGGGTCTCACACCCATCACCACAAGCAACCCCATAACAGTAGTCCCACATGCATCCTCCCATGGCGAACCATGCCCATTTACCCAAAAGTGTGGTGTCACACTCTGTACCATTGCAATTGTGTCTTGCATGCCTACTAACATGGGGGAACCATACCTGACAACATGTCCTATGTCCCCTACAGGCACTCGTGCATCGCTAGAGGCCTCTGAGGAGGATGCATGCCCATCAGGGAGTGGTGCTTCAAGGCCCTCAAGGTCTGCCACCACCACCCTACAAAGGCGCCACAATCCTCGCTTAGGTGCACAGACAACAGCAGCAGCAGTGCAGGACAAGCTGCACCCAAACCTGAAACTGTATGCACGGACACAGAGCCAACACCTGCTGCCAGTGCCACTGAGGAGCAACAGGGGGACACCAGCCCGGAGTCAACACCTGTCGAAAGGCCTACACTCCCCAGGAAGTCCTCCACGCTGCCAGCGCATAGCGATACTAGAGCCGGATGTGGACACCTGCATACAGCCCTGGCTCAATGCAGAGACCCCCACCCAGACCGTGTATTCCGTCATGCAGCGTGCTGCTGCAAAGGCTGGATGACATGGATTGCAGACAGCCGGAGATGGAGGCGATTGGGCACACTGACTCCACACACCTGCAGGCCATCAGGGAGAGTATCCAGTGGGCCACCCGCAGGGTTGTGCAGCAAATGGTGAGGAACAGGGCCAGGATGAGTGCCAACACATCCACCCTGACACTACATGCACAACGTGTCAGAGAAATGACGAAGTGTGTCTCTGCCCTAGAAGAAGCCAATGAGTTGCAAAGGCAGCAGTACCTAGTGACAGGCTCCCTCCCATCCACCTCCACCACACCCACGGAGGGGTCACAGCAGGGCACACCGCAACGACAGTCCCAGCGCCTTCTTCGCACAAAGGCACTAGCAGGGGGGGGGCCAGACTGTGAATTACTCTGGGACACTGGGCGCCATGAGTGGGCATGCTGGGGAGTTGGTGGTGGGAAGGAGGAGTGTGTGCTGGGGAGTCAGTGGTTGGAGGGGGCTGGTGGAGCACTTAATTCCAGAAAAAAAACATACAGATTCATCAGTGCAAGGACATTCCTAATTGTGTCCTTGTCGTGTTTATTGATTGAGGTGGTGTCGCATAGTGGTGCATGGCTTGTGCAAAATAAATGTTCCCTGGCATGCCATTCTCCCAACCTTCACATCTCTGGCAACGCGTGCATTTGCCTCTGCCATAGGCACTGCTTCCTCATACTCTGGGGGTGGCATGTCCAAGTCAGGGGGTAGCGAAACATTTCTCCTCAGGCAGATATTGTGCAACATAGCACACACAAGCATAATTTTCCCAACTTTCTCTGGAGCGTATGTAAGAGCTCATCCGGTACGGTCGAAGCAGCGGAAACGTGCCTTCAGGAGGCTAAAGGTACGCTCGACACTTGGTGTTCGTCGCCGTCACAAATAGATCGATCTGGGGATTGCCCCATCGTCGAAACAGTAGTTCCACCTGATCCTGCTGAAGTTACCACTCGTAGCAAGAGCGCAGCTCCCTGCTGAGTGAGTCGGCGGCAGTGTTCTTCACTCCTGCCAGATGAAAGGGTACCAGGAACATCCTCTGGGCGATAGCCTAGTGCCACACAGATCCTGTGCTTCCTTGGAGAGAGCTGGGGATCTGGTGCCCCCCAGCTTCCGAATGTAGAACATCGTGGTGGTGTTGTCGGGGGAAGACCCGCACCACCTTGCCCTTGAGGGACGGAAGGAATGACTTGAGGGCCCAGAACACGGCCCGGAGCTCCAGGACATTGATGTACAACGACTTCTCCTGCGGGAGCCAAAGGCCTCTTGCGTGGAGATTTCCGGTATGTGGGCCCCATCCCTCCAGGGAGGCGTCCGTTGTCACCGTCTCCTGATGCTCTGGGATTTGAAAGTCCGTGCCTGCCGCGAGATGCGCATCGACGCCCCACCACCGAATCACTCGCCGGAATGTCTCGTTGAGGTTGATCTCGTCTTCGAAGCTTCCCGACACTTCCAACGAGCGTCGAGGAACTCCTGCAGCGGCCACATCCGCAGCCTGCACAGCCCAACGAGGTAGATGCATGACGACATCATGCCGAGCAGGGACTTGATGGACCTCACCCTGGCAACTCCCATGGTCAACAGCCGTTGTACCTTGCCCAGGATGGCTGTCATCCTGTCCCCCGTCGGTGATGCCAGGCGCGTCACCATGTTGAGCCTGGCTCCCAGGAACCGAGCGTCCTGCGATGGCACCAAGCAGGACTTTGCATAGTTTATCGAGAACCCCACTTCCGTGAGAAGGCGGACGGTCCTCGCTGTGTGTTCGATGGCGAGCTCCCTTGACTTCGCTCGGATGAGCCAATCGTCCAGATAGGGGTAGACGTGAAGCCCCTGCAGGTGCCTCCAGGCCCTTGGTGAAGACCCTTGGGGCCGACTTCAAGCCGAAGGGAAGGGCCTTGAATTGATAGTGCTGCCCTTGGACCACGAAGCGCAGAAACTTTTGATGCCCCTTGTGTATGGGGATGTGAAAATACGTATCCTCCAAGTCCAGCAACGACAGGAAATCTCCTTCTTACAGCTGCCCCAGCACGTACTGAAGGGTGACCATGTGGAACTTCTGGGATTTTATGTATTTGATGAGGCGGCAGAGATCTAGAATGGGTTGCCAACTGCCGGTCTTCTTTCGGACGAGGAAGTACCGCGAGTATACTCCGGAGCCTCTTCGGGACGAGCTCCATCGCGCCCTTTTTCAGCATCGCTCGTACCTCCAGAAGCAGTTGTGGAACGTGGTTTTCTTTCTTGGCTACAGGTGGAAAACAGGGACACTTCCTTTGGAACTCCAGGGTGTGTCTGTGTGCCAGGGCATCCAGCACCCAACGGTCGGTGGAGATGGACTTCCACACACCGACGAAGTTCGCCAGCCGGCCTCCCACCGGGGTGCTCGGGTGGGGGCCCGACATCACGGCCCGTTCAGTCCTGCTTCGCCAAGGCCGTACCACCTTGGCGACGACTTCCTCCGGCCTTGCTGGGGCCTCTGTACGCCTCCTGTGACGAAGAACGGGCCGCTTGACAGTACGAAGAAGAGCCGCCACCGAATCCTCTGGAGGCACCCTGGGACTTGCCTTGCTGGAGAGTGCCCAAAGCATGGGCCGTCTCTGAGTCTGCCTTGATGGCCTGCAGTGACTCGTCCACCGTCTTGCCGAACAAGTTGTCCCTGTCGAAGGGCATGTCAAATACCCTCGCCTGGATTTCCTGACGAAAGTTGGTGGTCCTGAGCCAACCACGCCGGAGAAGGCAAACGTTGTTGCCCATCTGGCAGAAACCGGTGTCGGCGATGCCCGTGGCCACCGTGAGGGCATGGTCCGAAGCCACCTCGCCTTCTTGCAGGATTTCAAGGGCCTCCGCCCTCTTGTCATCTGGAAGCAAGTCCAGGAGAGGGGTGATTTTAAATGAGAGCTCCGTGTCATAGCGGGCCACGATGGCGAGAGCGTTGGCCGCCTTAATGGGCGTCGCCGCCGACGAGATAACCCGTCGTCCCGTGACGTCTAGCTTCTTTCCCTCGCCGTCCGGTGGGGAAGTGGACGTCAACGCCGCCGAACCTGCAGATTTCTTCCTGGCCGCCGCCGAGACCACTGAGCCCGGGAACGGCTGCGCCCTGAGGCACATCGGCACAGAGTCTGGAACCCAGTATTTCTTCTCGTACCGGTCTCTCTTCACCGGGGTCAAGAATGGGCTCTTCAGGAGGGCCAGCCCTTCGTCCCAAATGTCGTCCAACAGCGGGACCAAGAGCGCGGTCTTCCTCTTGGCCTCTCGTCACTGATAAAGGAAACCCTCCTTTTCATCGGGGTTCAGCTGAAACAGCTCCGACGCCCTAGAGATCATGGAGTGGAAGGATCTGATCTTATCGGGTGGAGAAGCTCTGGGTACCGGCGACAGGAGATCTGTTCCATCGTCGTCGCCATCGTCCGTACCCATTGTCGCCGTATCCTGCTCCGTCTCGTCCCTCGGCCGAGGGGATCGGGTACGGTGGAGGAGGATAGACTCGTCTCCTCTTAGTTGGTGGATCCTCCGATGGTCCAGGCACAGGATTGCCCATCGGTGTGGGCAGCCTTGTCCATATCTCCGTGCACAGGATGTGCAGACCTTGTAGGATGTCCTCCGATCTGTCCGTTGGTGGTAGAGGCAGTTGCAACTGGAGTGTCAGGAGCGGCGTGGGATCAGGTTCCCTTCCGCCCTGCCATTCCTAGTCTGTTCCCTCGTTGCTTTCCCCATCCGCCTCTTCGGGGTCCTTCCCGTAGCACCTGGCCTCGGCGAACTTCTTGTCCAGATCTGCCTTCAGGCCTGAAAGCTCCTCTTCGGAAGAGGTCTCTGCATCTAGCTGGACCAAGGCACCCCCCTTTCTTCTTGGCCAGGGGCGACGGTCTCGGGAGATGGTCGGCATCTTCATGGGAGTCTTATCAATGGGCACAAATGCCGATTCCCTCTGGGCAGGCAGGGAAACTCTCGCCTTGGTGGATGCCTCCTGGGAACCCACATCTGCAGCCTTCACCAGGGATGCCACCACTCCCTCAAACTCCTTCAGCTGGTGAACCTGGGCCTTCACGACCTTAGGCGCGTTTGGGGCCTTCATCGTGAGGGGAGGGTCAGTGCCGCGCTCCCCCATGGTTTTCTCCGTCGGAGGCGGTCAGGCCTTATCCCAAAGCTTACCCAGTTGCTCCGACTTCCTTTTCTTCGCCGAGCTGGAGCATTGGCTCGTGGTTGACTGTGTCCGCGATGCTGCGCCCAGCCTGGCTGCCGCGGAGCCCATACAAATGGCGCTCCTAGTGCCTGCGGACTCGCGGTGCTTTGCCTTCTGTTGGGCCCCCGTCGGCGGAGCGCCCTCAAAGGTCTTAGAAGACCGCTCAGATTTACTCTTGGGAGAAGAACGTTGCGGGGGCTCACCTGCTACCGGGTTCTTTGTCTCCAGCCACTCAGAGAGCCGCTTGTGACGGTCCTTCATGGTATGGGCGGACATGTCCTTGCAGAACGCACAGGCCTCCTCCACGTGCAATATGTCTGTGTGTAGGCAGTAAAAGGCACCAAGAGTGCCCATCTTCCAGGAAAACGTTCCGTAGTCCACATCCTGGGCAGATCCTGAACAGATGCGTTGAGTCTCCTTATCTTCGGCCATGTCCACGCGGGGTAGGCCTCGAGAATCTTCTGGAATCCTACAAGAAGCGAAGTTTGACGAAAAATCGCCCTTGAGGGGCGAAGAAGCTTCCAAAAACGGGTCCCGTTAATCGGATGATGAATCGGTGGAGCTTGAGGCTCAATTGACCGAATAAATAGAGAAAATTCTCTGAAAAAACGCAATACGCAGTAAAAGCTCAAGAGCTATAGCACGAGGACTCCCAACACTTGAACGAGCAGTAAAAATCTGAAGATGACTGCCAGAAGAGGGGCTTAGGTAGAGGGCAGTCATTGGCTGGGGGCAGTATGACCCAGAGACCAGTGATTGGTTATTAGGAGGAAGACAGTTCAGAAACGAAACTGAAAATGATTTTTTTCTTTACTGAGGATTCCCAGCCTGACGACGGGTAATCTTCATGAGCATGTGAATCCATGCCAGACGCCATGCTGGAGAACTCACCTACTCTCCTGGGAGAGGTGATGGCCACAAGGAAAGCGGTCTTCCAAGACAGGAACTTGAGCAGAGCTTGATGCACAGGCTCGAATGGGGCCTCCCCATGAGCCTAGTCAGCACCACGTTGAGTTCCCACACCGGGGCAGGCGCCTTCACTGGCGGGAACGATCGGAACACTCCCTTGATGAACTCCTTGACTAGGCGGTGCAACCAAAATGAAGACCATCCTGGAGATCTGGTGTGCGGGAGATGGCCGCCAGATGTACATTGATGGAGGCGTGCGCCAGCACAGACTTAGCCAACAACAAGTATGGAAGGACTTGGGGGGGCCGTGACCCTCAGAGGGTTAATAATCTGCGACCGGCACCAAGTCGCAAAACGCTTCCATTTGTGTCCGTAACACTTTAGAGTCGATGAGGCCCTGGCCTTGGTGAGGACCTCCCTGCAGTCCGCCGGCAGCTCGTAACCACCGAACTCTAATGCTGCAGGAGCCAGGCCTTCAGGTTCAGCGATCCTGGGTCGTGGTGCAGGATTGCGCCTCTTTCCCTGGTGAGCAGATCCGCGCCCACTGGTAGCTTGACTGCAGGTGACGCTGACATGCTGAGAAGGTCCTGGTACCAGATCTGCCTCAGCCACGCTGGTGCAACGAGGATCATCCTGCACCGACACCGTCCGAGTTGACTGATGACTCGTAGTAGTAGAGGCAATGGAGGGAATGCGTATAGGAACAGGCCTTCCCACAGGAAAGTGAATGTGTCCCCCATGCTCCCTGGCTGGGGGACCCTGTGGGCGAACCTCTGCCACTGGTGTTCATCGCCAATCGCAAAAAGATCGATCTGGGGTCTTGTGATGCTGGAAATGCATCGGAGGGACAGGGCCTCCGTATCCTTGTCCTTTGCTGCTTTTCATCGTGTGTTCTGTCGTGTTTTCCGTGCAGGAGTTCATGTGGGACTCCTGGCGGTGCAGCTCTCTTTTGCTTTGGTGAACGGACCCGTGGGATACCCTTATGGCACCCATGGATGGGGTACAACCCTGTGCCCCTAGTGTATGTTTTTGGGCACCTGTGGGTGGCCCACAGAGCAGGGTATGGGCTGGTGGCAGCTCCATGCTGAATTTGACAGGTGCGCAGAGTATCCTCCATTTTGGGATACCCCGGCCCTGCAATTGGGATCAGTTGATTCCTGATGGAAAACAAGATGGCCCCGGTGGCCTCTTGCTTTCTATTACCCATTACCTTGTTTTCCCAAAGTCCTGGGAAGCCCTGACTCTGCCCTTCCCCCTGACTGGCTGTTGGGTGGAAGTGCCATATATGGTGTTGTTGTGAAGGCCCGGCCAGACTAGCTGGAGCCTTCCCGGTGATGTATGTTGTGGGTACCTCCTGTGGGTGGGACCTGGGTGAATAGAGTGTGTGACGAATATGCATTCTGTGTTGTGGGTGTCTAGTATCTGGTGGTTGACACAATGACTGAGACAACCCTGCCCGAAACCGGTATGAATGTAGCTTGGAGTGTTGAATGGCACGGTACTTGTCCCAATACACATAACTTGTTGTGTCTGGAGAGAAGTGAATGGCCTGAATACCTCATGTGCCTGATTGGCTGCCTGCCTGCATGAATGCCCGTAGTCGTGATTGGATGCTTGAGTGTGACCCAGGGGAATGAATGGGAGATCAACAGTATATCTGGGGACCTCTCACTGCTAGGAATCGTGTTCAGAAGCTGAAGTCCACTACGACGAGTAACTGGATTAACTGACGCTTGACCTTGAAGCCCTGCTGGACGAGAAGAATTGCTGTTGCTCTCCTTCACAATCTGAAAGCTGCTGTGCCTCCAAGGACTGACCCAGAGAGGACCTGGTAAGGCGCCCTCTTCCCGAGCTACAAGGGACCATCGTACACAGCTGATCTTTGCCATCGCTCCCTGGTAGACAGACCTTCGACAGGCTGCCGACCCGATACGGGGACTGCTGCGGAACGCCAAGGAGAAGCACCCGGACTGTTGTCCGCCACAGTCGACGACCGCCGTCGCCGACCGGAGCCGCCGTGCTCCCGTTTGCCTAAGAACTTTCATTGATCATCGGACGCTCTCGTCTGCATCGGCATCGTCTCCCGCTGGAGAAGGCCCGACCGTCGACGCGCCGAGGAGCATCCACCGGTGGGTTTCCCGCCACCTACAAACCGCAGAGACGGCGACGACTCGACGCCCTTGCTGGGCTACAGTTCTTCATCATCTCTTTGCGGTCCAGAACTATCGTCACCGAGGTGCCCCCCACGCCTCTTCCTTGCAGGACGCCAACGCTCTATCGTCGACGAGCATCGCTAGGGACGAAGCCATCACTTCACCGCCGTAGTTCACCCTGTTCTCCATCGGACGTTCGACAACCCGTGACTCCCGCCTTAAAGGGAGGGCACTTAAGAAGGGCCGTCGATTCCCCGACACCGAACGCCAAGTTCCCTGACACCTCTCAACGATCCGTGGCTCCCGCCTCAAAGGGAGGCACTCAAGAAGGATCGGTCGGCGCTTCGTCGGAGAACTCTACTCCACCAGGTACATTGGGGGGGGGGGGGGGGGGTAAAACCTTAATAGGAAGAAGTAAGACTATCGGACAATATATGGACTGGGCTTGTGCTATATATCTTTATTTACAGGTTGCCCAGGTGGGGGATCTCCACACAGAACTGTGCCTAGTGGTAAGGGTCAGCATTCTGCCTATTGTTTCAACCATCTTACGTTCCTGCCTATCTCTATTGCTGGTTTACTCGTTATTGATCTGTGCGACATTTTAACCTTACAGTTGATGCACTTTAATGAGATTTGATAACATTAGTGGTACCACTCTAGACGTGTATATATTTATCATTATTGACTTCCAAGTACAAAGTGCGTTATTGTGATCGTTTACATACCTTTGAATATTAATTATATAAAGACTGTTTTCAGTAATACAGTGTGTGGACATTCCTTTGTGGGGGCTCGGGGACTACACTGTACTTAAGAACCAGCCCGCATCACCTCCTGAGAAGCTAGGCCTTGATTGCTCGTCCATTGCTACCTTATAGAGAATCTTGGCTGGGGTCCGCTGTGCCTCTCCTCTACCATATAGAGAGCGGAAGCGCAGACACCCCCTACCGGTCTTTACAGGTCTGCACCATTTGAGGAAGAGGTTGTCCACTTGATCCTGCCGAAGCTCCCACTCGTGGCAAGAGCGCAGCTCCCTGCTGAGAGAGTCGGCGACAGTGTTCTTTTCTCCCGCCAGGTGACGGCCTAGTGCCACAGCTCCTGCGCCTCTCTGGAGAGCACTGGGGACCTGCTGCCCCCCCCTGCTTCCTGATGTAAAACATTGTTGTGGGATTGTCTGTGAAGACCCTCGCCACCTCGCCCTTGAGAGACGTGAGAAATGACTTGAAGGCCCAAAACATTGCCCTCAGCTCCAGGTCGTTGATGTGAAGCTTCTTCTCTGCAACCCGCAGAGCCTCATCAGGTAGATACATGACATCATGACAAGCAGCGACTTGATGGACCTCACCGTGGCTATCTTCGATGCTAACAGCCATTGCACTTATTCCAAAATGGCCGCTATCCTTTCTTCCGAGGGAGCCACCAGGCAGGATACCGTGTTGAGTGTGGCCCCCAGGAACAGCGCATCCTGCAATGGAACCAAGCAGGACTTTGCATACTTCACCGAGAACCCCATATCTGTCAGCAGTCGGACGGTCCTCTCCATGTGATAGACAGCAATGTACCTTGACTTGGCCCAGATGAGCCAGTCATCGAGGGATGGGTACACATGTATTCCCTGCAGGCACAGATGAGCCACCACCGGAGCCAGGCACTTCGTAAAGACTCTGGGTGCAGACTTCAGTCCGACTGGGAGAGCCTTAAACTGGTAGTGTTCTCCCTGCATGACGAAGCGCAGAAACTTGCAATGTTTTTTCGTGAATGGGGACGTGGAAGTAATCGTCCTCTAGATCCAGCGATGACAGGAAGTCTCCGTCCTCCAGTTGGCCGAGCACGTGCTGCAACGTGACCATCCTGAATTTTTGGGACTTGATGTACTTGTTGAGTTGTCGTAGATCGAGAATGGGCCTCCAGCCCCCTGTCTTTTTTCTTACTAAGTAGTATCTAGAGTAAACTCCGGGAGTCGCTTGGGAACCAGCTCTATTGTCCCTTTTTTTTTTAAACATGGCCCGAATCGCCAGCCGTAGCTGAGGGATGTGTTGTTCAACCGGGCCACCGGTGGGATCCATGGACACTTTCGCTGAAACTCCAAAGTATGTCCGTCGGCGAGAGCGTCCAGCATCCATCTATCAGTGGAGATGTTTTTCCACACGCTGAAGTTCGCCAGCCGGCCTTCCACAGGGGTGCAAGGGTGGGGGCCCGACATCTTGGCAGGAACCACCTTATCGCTCAGGATAGCAGACTCTCTTCGAGGAAGAACTGGAGCGATGGCTGGAGACTGAGGCTGAAGGGGATGATGAACCTGCCCTGCCCATCACGGGACCCGCTTGCGCAGTGACCCTGACGGAAACAGGCTTGCGGTGCTTGGCCTGGTCTTGGGCCCCCACGGATGGAGCACCCTGAAAGAACTTAGAAGCCCGCTCTGACTGGCCGGAACCAGATGAGGTATGCCCCTGTGAACCACATGGGGCAGGGGCCTTGGCTTTGAGCCATGCCGCCAGTCTGAAGTGCTGATCCTTCATAGTGCGCTTGGTAAAATCACGACAGATCTCGCAATCCTCCTCCTGTGTCAGGTGAAGACAATAAAGGCACTGGGAATGCTTGTCCTCCATGAAAACATTCTGCAAACCGCAGCTGGTGCAGAGCTTGAAGAGGGAAGCGCCATCCTTCTCCTCCTCCGACATGATTGGGTGTGCAATTTAGGCCCACAGCCTTCTGGAAACTTCGGTCAAGAAACACTCGACGATTCCACCCTTGAGGGGCAACAAAAGATGCCAAAAAATGGATCCCTGTTAGTCGGATGAAGAAACGATGGAGCACACAGGCTCGATCGAACAAAAATAGAATTTTCCTAGCAAAAAAGCATGAAAAAGGCAGAATCCTGTGCAGTACCCTTAGGGACCACTACACACAATTAAGACCACAGGTGGCAATACAAGTTTTTACCTTTGGTACAAGCCTGTACTACTATGTTAAACTGGTAGCAGTAGCGGAGCAGCCAGGCTTATCTCAAGAGTATATGAGCAGTAGCAGAGATTACACAAAGGGGACCACAATTACTGTGACTCAAGCAAACACTGACTCAAGGTTTCAGGTAAAAAATATAAGTACATTTATTTTTAAACCATTTGTTATAAACACGACACTTCTATTAATTCGAAAACGACGCGTAAAATATACTACAACTAACCAATTCACTTTGAACGGTATACTTCAAGGTAAGTTCCCTGTGTTTTAGCGGACCGGTGTTATGAAACAAAAGACGTTACCAGGAATACACTTGCGATCACTTTTTGACAGTAATGACAGTTCGGTCTTACTAAAGAAACGCGCATCCGCTACAAGAAATGTTACCGGGGCAAAAACACACTTAGCACCTGAGATACCCAGATAGAGTTGGGGGCAAAAAACATAGGCAATACTTTTGTCAAGGCAGACAGAATCAGAGAACACTCTTAGACAGAAATTCAAAAGTCAATAGGCCGGAGCCAGGGTCAAGTGGAACCGGGTTCCTGTTGCCGAGGATCACACAGTCAGATAGTTCACGATTCAACGTAGCCAGGAGTACTTCGATATTGTCAACAGAGGAAGCAAAAGTTATAAGAAGGAGGGAAGACAAGGGCAAGCCTTGGAGGCGAAGAAAAGGGGGTTCACCCAAATTCCTCGAGCAGAACACAGTACCTTATTCAAGGAAGAAGCTGGTGCCACGGCAGTTGTTCCTGGTAGTTTCCTGCAGACCCTCGGTCCCTGGAGCTTCAATCCGAAGCAGGACGTCTGGAGGGGTCTGCACCACACAGGGCTGAAGCCAGCAGCAGCGACGGTAAATAAAAGGTGCACTCCTTAAAAAAACAGGAGAGGCTCTTTAGATGGCTATCCGGACCACTACAGCAGTGTGCAGCAATTTCGACCACGAAGAGGATCCTCTGGCTGTAGAAGATGAACTGGTTATCCCCACCAAACTCAAGGGAAGAAGACTCCAGACTGGATCTTCTCTGGTCATCGAAGGGTAGATAGCTCAAGACTGCAGCAGGGCTTCACCGGGACGGGATAGTTGCAGCATCCGACTTCTTCTCCGCTTCAGTTCCTTGTAGTTCCAGTGGCGACTCTCTGACTTCTAGCCCAAGAGACCTGCCTTTTAATGCGAAAATCCCCCATTCACACAGCCTGGCTGTCAATCGCGCAGCAGGGGGTTGTCCGGCCCGGACAACCACCTCAGCCAATCATGGCAAAGTGCGACTTGGGTTTCCTAGGATACCCTGTGCAGGGGGTGACTACACCCTTCCCTCATATTCAGCCCACCTAGACACCCAGGTGCCTAGAGGAGGGCTTTTTGGCAGAAGCCCGCCAAAAGACAGTGAACAAAGGAGGCAAACCTGGTTTGCCGCGCAAAGTAAAACACAAGAGGGACTTTAACAAAAAGAAATGGTGAATAAACTCGACCGGAGCCAAAAGAAAAAGCTTTTGGTCAAGCGGGTTTGAGTATGAGGCTAATATAATAGCCTTAAACAATACCACGTTTATATAGTATAATCGCAATAGAAAAGTTAGGGTAGGTACCACTGCCACCAGCCAACTCTAAATTTTAAAAGAGCAAAACAATGCTCTAGGAGGTACAGATAAAAAGGGCTAAGGATTAACCCTTTCCAGTACTCCATGTAAGATGGGGTGTACTGGATATGTGGTTAAATGACTAAAGTTACTGGCAACTTTACCCTTTTCTGGGGGACAGTAGCCAGCCTCAGAAATGGAGTCGGTGGGAAGTGTAAAAGACAACCCTGTGTCACTGCACTGAAGATGCTGTGTAACACACAAAAGAAGGGGGCTACTAAAGTGGTGTACTCGAGAGTCCATAATCAGAAACACAGATGGAATACACATGGCAAAACACAGGTAAGAGTGGGAAAAAGGGGTACACACTTACCAAGTGGAAAAAATAAACTCCAGAGATCCAGCAAAGCTGCTGGGGGACTCACTAGGTAAGGGAAATCAGCCATTGAATGAGAATTCTCCCTAACAGAGCGAAACACGAGGACTCCCAACACTTGAACGAGCAGTAAAAATCTGAAGATGGCTGCCAGAGGTGCTGCTTAGGGAGAGGGCAGTCATTGGCTGGGGGCAGTATGACCCAGAGTTCAGTGAGTGGTTTATAGGCGAAATACAGTTTGTAAGTGAAAACTGTTTTTTCTTTTACCGAGGATTCCCGGTCTGACGACAGGGAATATTCATGAGCATGTGAATCCATGGCAGACCCATGCTGGAGAAGTGAATTATTACAGAGCAGTAACGTCCATGGACATTAAGCCTTATCAATGGAAATGGTATCTGTTGGAAGAGCTTAACAGACAGTGTAATAAGAGAGCTAAAAAATAAGCCTCCTATAATGGAGAAGGAATACTAAAGACATGACAGTCCGACTGGAGAAGGTTTCATGGAATTTAATAGGAGATGGCTACTATACATTATGCACAATAATATAGGAGGATCAGAATATAAGAGCTAATTCAAGGGCTAAGTGCCAGTGACTCGGCTAGCATAAAATGTAGATTAAGGGTGAAGTGCAACTCATTTAGGATGATGTGCAATATATATGGTTACCAAATAGTTGGAAGGTTAAAAATAGAAAATAATCTTAGGGAAATGTCCAATTAAGATGGGAATTGCGCGAGAAAGATTAAGGGCAAAGTGCAATTTAGTTCAAAGATGTTCAATAAGTACCATTACAAAATACACCCCTTGTTTAGCTGTTGAAGGAGATTCAAGATATGGTAGAGGGACTGAAACATGTTTAGGTTTTTTATTATTTCTCCTCAAAGTGTTGATCAGAGGTTTAGTAGCTGATGGCAACAAGATTTTTTGACTTACTGCAAACAGATCTTAGTATTAAGTATGAAGTCTACAAATGGTCACACGTGACAAGGTCAAGTCTCTGGTCTTGTCAGCAGAGGTTAAGCATCCCTCTACATGGTAGGTGAGAGGTGCAGGGTGGACACAAATGCCTGTCCCCTCACCCTGTGCCAGTATTTGTCTTTGCAGAGCCTCATCTGTAGCCTTACCGCCAAGTTCAAATGTAAGCTAGTTTTTGACTATTTTCAAACAGTCCCAGTGCAAGAAGAAATAACGACAGAGGATGCCCTTTCAAAGCACCAGCTGCATCAATCCAGAATTGATATGCTAGAGAGGAACAAAGACAAACTGTCACAGCAATGCAGAGACCAAAGCGCAGATGCACGGCTCAAGAGAGCGAGACTGCTGCTGCAGGCACGCACACGAGCAACCAGGTCTGCCCGCACAGACCTACTAAACCAGCAGGGACATTGTCAAAAACGTACCAACACTGTCAGTGAGATTGGATCCCGTAGCATGAACTGTTTTAGTGAACTTAGTACCCTACCATGGAAGCTACACAGCAAGCCGGTGCAATGACAGTGGGTGGGGCTTTGCATTCTTTGCAAAGCTTTTCCATGCACATACACATCTCGGAGAGGGGAGTGCATTACAGATTGGATAGAAAAAGTGATCAATACCAAAGGAAGGAAGGGTACTTACGGGAGGAACTAGGAGCAGAGAGTGAGGGTTTTTCAGTTGGGGTCAGAGGTGGAGAATGACCAAGAGACCCATCAGAAGGAGAAAAGGAGCAGCGGCTTGTGGATGAGATTATTTAAGCAGGAGAGCTATTGGCTTAGGACTGAAAGGGGTTCTGCACTGGGTGTGCGTATGTGTGGAATTGGAGTGGGTGAATAAGGTCCCAATGAGAAAGAGGGGTTTGCTTTGTGTGCGCCATATTGGTGACTGGGGGCACGGTGATGTGGACGCGATGTTGCAATTTAGCCTGTGTCTAGTGTAGTTAATATGGAAGGGATAAGTGTTAATTGTAGTGTTACTTTGTGTTTAAATTGATACATTTTAGATTCACATGCGCGCAGCAAGATAATGTCAAATATGCTGATGCAATATACATACAATGAAGTTGTGTGATGTGCCACGTAGCGACGAAAGTTGGGCAGCGAGGAGCTTCATATGTGCATGCAAGAAAGGAGATTTGCAATGGAGAAACAACTGCGAGAGGACGCAGTAGTTTTGAACATACATGCACAGAAATACATACATGGGGTCTTTAGCACATGTTTTTGGACATTTGGGGTACATGGTGAATTTACAAATCTGTATGCCACAAGTCCTTTCATAGCTAGTAATTGTGCAGGCCCAGAAGCCTGGAGGTAGGCTCGGGAGGGGGGGTGAGATGAACTGTGTGTGACTGGGGAAACTGGTTGACAAAGGATGAAGGTTGAGGAAAGGCAGCAGGCAGCTGCGATAATATCAGATGGTCAGCTATGACCAGGCTCAGGTTTTTACAACTTGGTACTATTATGGAGAGGAGATGCAATCTGTTTAGGTACATGTGAGCCTGTTATTCATTATCCAGGGAAGTCCGGCCATCTGGCAGAATTAGTTTGAGAACGAGTAATAAACCTGGTGCAGAGTTGACAAACGTTTTGTGGGTTTTCGATCGGGTTCTCAGATGTGCCCAGAGGCCATCTGTGTTGAATTGGTAGTCGTATAGATTAGTGTGAAATAAGGATGCCAGCAAGTCTGGGTGGATAAGATATTTATCGCCAGTTCAAAAGGAACTTGTTTGTTTTGCCCTCCCCTCATATTACTGAAGTGTCTTGCAAAGACCATGTGCATCACGGTCGGGGTTAGAGGTCTCCGGCCAGTTGGAACTTGTAATCAATTGTGTTTGTTGTGTGAATGTGGAACTAGGGGATGACGTCATGACCCACCACGGAAATATCCCAAAAAGGGGTGTGCTGTAAGTATGAGCTGATGCAAAGATATGTTGAAAGGAGATGGTAGTTAAATACACGTGTCCAATGAGAGCGTGGGAATTAAAGGAGATTACATTTCTTTGTATAGGTTTGGCCAATCATGTGTGGAGGGATGATTTGTAATAAAATATGTGGGAGCGTTTTAACTGTTGCAAAATGTGTGGTTCGAGGAGACTCTGGTTAGTTTGACTCCACTGCGTCATCTATCTCCTGCTGGTCGTTTGTACAATAAACCTACTTTACAGACAACCATGCGCTCGCTTCTTAAGTGGTGGGACTACTTTGGGTTAAGGTGATTGGAGGTCCATCCACACAGTGGCGAGTGAGTAGAGGAAGTTAGTGTAAGGAGTGAAGGTAGTTGGTATTGAGTGAAAGAAGGGTGTTTGTGTAGCTTAGAGCAAGGAGTGGGGGGAGTGTAGTAATAGCAAGAGGAGTGTAGTAGTGGGAGGAAGAGTTTAATAGTGGGATGAAGAGTGTAGTAGAGAAAAGAGGGGTGGCTTACGTAGAGAAGGGGAATAGACATGTGAAAGGGGAGTAGTAGTTGAGGGAGGGGATAGTGAAGTGGACAGGGAGGAGTGGTTAAATCAAAGGGTGGAGGTTAGAGGTAAGAGGAGTGAAACATCTGAGAGACGGAGAACTGGAACTGTGGGAAGGAGTAAGGTGAAGGGATTGATAGCAAGAGTAGAAAAGAAGACACGAGTCAGTGTGCTTGACCTAGGCTGAATAACAGAGCAAGCAAGTGCAAGGCACAATCCAAAATCCATTTACATTACTAACCTTTGGCTAGAGTAGGGGCAACTAAGAAATCCCAGATAGAGATTAGATAGCCTGCAATTTAGGGAGCCATCAGTAGTCAAAGTTGGCTACCAGACAGCAGGGTTTACCATTTGGTAGCACTAACCCAGGGTTACGGACGCCTGGGTTTTGGGGGAGGGTCATGGACAGACGAGAGCGGGACGGACCTACGCTCCACAAAGAAAATAAAAATCTTTGAGCTGTCTCAAAGAGTGTTTTATGGCATCTGTGACATGCATCTGTAATGTGTACATAATATTGTTGATGAGTGTTTTTTTTTTCTTGTAGGCAGATTGTTAGATAATAAATGAATTGATGAAAAATATTTTGTGATGGTTGCCCTATACTGTTTGTTTTATTCTATTTGTAATGCAGGACTAACTATTGGAAGTAATTATAAATAATCTTACGAAATGGTTATATATTGTTTTTTCTATTGTGCACTATGCGATTGAGTGCTAAGAGAGCCTTTTGTTTATTATATAGTAGTTCTGTGGGTGGATCTCTTGTTGGTAGCACTTTATCCCCCTTTTTGGTGCATTGATACTCGTTTAACAGCAGCCACAGAAAGGAACTTCATTTAAAGCTGAGTCATAGACAATCTTTCAAATGACACAGGGCTCTGAAACGGTTTGAGTGTGACTGATTCATGCCAATGCCCTTATGCCCTCCAACCCAAAACCAAGTTCTGTCACAGTGCATTTTACTTTTCATGAAGGCTGAGGTGGAATCAGGAGTGCTGTTGGACGCACAGCAAGAGGGCTGTGTCCTGAATGGGCTTCCGTAACGTTCTGTGGAAATCCTTATTGAAGATCCTTGTGGTGGTGGTCCGGAGCACCAGGAGTGCAGGTTGTTAGGCAGAATTACATGCAGTACCCTTTGGGAACACTACACACAATTAAGACTACAAGTGACAGTACAATTTCACCTTTTGTACAAGCCTGTACTACACAGTTATAGTGGTAGCAGTAGCGGAGCAGCCAGACTTATCTCAAGAGTAAGTGAGCAGTAAAAGTGTTTACACAAGGGACAGCAATTACTATGGTTCAGTCAAACACCGATTTAAGGTTTCTAAGTAAAAGAATATATATTTATTTACTCACCAGTTGTATAACATTTCACTATTATAAGCAAGATAAAAATCACAATCAAAAATACACCACACCACTTCCCTTTAATTCTAGACAAGTTAGGCTCACAAAATGAAGTGGGAGCAAAATGGCACTCCAGCAATTTAAAAGGGAAGGAAAGACAAAGTTATTAGAAATTAGGCAAAACCAACATGTAAGTAAGCAGGGCAACTGAACAAGAGAGACTACAAGGGTAAAATCAGATAGAAAAGGCTTAGGCCCAAAGTCAATGGTTCAAAAGTCTTTTGCGCAAGATAATAGGTTCAGTGTAGTTTGCGGTAAAGTTCGTGGCACAGATTCTGGACGAAGTTGGTCAGTAGAAAAGTTAGGTAAAAATAGAGAAGGACAAGCCCTTGGATTGGAGAAAGATTTCAAACACTTTCACCGCGATTTAGCGAAACGCACAACCGGATTTGCACAGTACCTTAAAACGGAGAGGGAGCTGTAGCTGAGGTGGACGTTCCTGGTGGTTCCTGCAGGCTCACGGTTCCTGAAGCGACTGTCGGACTGACAAGAAGTAGGAAGACTGGAGGGTCCTGCGCCAACCAGGGAAGAAACCAACAGCAGAGCAAAACAACGAATAAAAGGTGCGCTCCTTAAAACCCAAGCAGGGTCCGACCTTCCTGGCTATCCGGCCCACTTTAGCTCTGTACAGCAAATTCAACTAGAGGAGGGGTCCTGGCTTGCAGTTTGGGTGAACTGGTTGGCCCCACCAGCTCAAGGGAAGAGGTTTCCTGGAGGATCTTCTCTGTCGTCGGATTTGGAGATTCGGACCTGCAGCAGGGCTTCACCGAGCGGTTCAGTCGTTGTAGGGGTCCTCTTCTTCCAGATCCTCGTTGGTTCTTTCGTTCCAGTGGCGACTCTGCTCTCCCAGTCCTAGAGGCCTGCTTTTTATGCAGTTTTCCCCCATTCATACAGCCTGGCTGTCAATCACACAGCAGGGTGGCTGGCCTGGCAAGGCCAGTCCCCTTAGCCAATCAGACAAGAGTGCGACTTGGGTTGCTAAGGCAACCCATGGCAGGGGTCCGAAGATCCCTCCCTCACATCCTGCCCCTCTAGACTATCAGGTGCTTTAAGGAGGGCTTCTGTGCCTGCGAAAAGACAGCGAACAAAGGAATCATCCCCAGTTTGGCGCGTAGAGTAAAACACGAGAAAGACGAACAAAAAGAAATGGCGAATAAACCCAGCCGGAACCAAAACAAAATGTATGTGGTCAAGCGGGTTTATGTTTGAGGCTACTATAATAGCGGTATAAAAGTTCGGGTAGATACCACTGCCACAAGCCAAGTCTTAACGTTAAGGGAGCAAAACAAGGCTCCAAGAGGCACAGACAAAAAGGGATAGGAGTTAACCCTTTCCAGTACTCCATGTAAGATGGGGTGTACTGGTTCTGTAATTTAAAGTGACCATATAAAGTTAATGGAAACTTTACCTTTTTCTGGGGGACAGTAGTCAGCCCCAGAGGAATTGAGTCAGAGGGAAGTCTCAAAGACAACCCAGTGTCACTGCACTGAAGGTGCTGTGAAACACACACAAAAAGTGGTGCACTTGGAGTAGGTGAGGCTCAAGTGCCCAAGATCACACAAAAAGTGAAAACACACACAGCAAACACATGTAAGAGTGGGAAAAAGGCTCACACTCTTACCAGGTGAAAAAATAAACCCTAGCAATCCAGCAAAGCTGCTGAGGGACTCATTAGGTAAGGGGAATCAGCCATTTATTGTGAATTCTCCCTAAGGTATGCTGGCAGCTACGGTCTGTTGCTCTAACTGAAAAGTGTTCTGTGGGCAGTGAAGAATCCCTACCCGGCAAGGACTGTGTCTGGCCCAGACTGCATGGTTGCTTGCTTGTGACAGGTCCATACTGCTATGCAGCTGCAGCGGACAAGATGCTTTATTGATTCTAGCGAGATCCCGCCTGGGACTACTGGCGCCCTTTTGAGTCTTCCCAGCCGACCTGTGAAGCACAAAGTGAGGACTGACACTGGTCCTGGAGAGCTGTCACCGGGGCAGGAGAGGGGAAGGGGGGGGGATGGTCCCAATCTTTCTGAGGAGCTCCGACTCTCATTCGGTCTTCCATCGTGCCATGGCAAGGAGCGGACTGCCGGGGAAAAGACCTGAGACACAAGCACGTTCTATGTGTGCAGAGCGGGTGGCTGACTGCTGAGGCAACTGTGTTGAGATCCCTGTCAGAAGTTGCTGCTGGAGAGGCCCGTACTAAAGGGGGCTTGCAGGAAGCTGCCCCACAGGCGCTGGTAAGCTTTCACATTTGCAGAGGCTGCAGTGTCCCTCCTGAGCCCTGCTGAGCCTTGCTGTCAAAGCCTTCCCCAGGGGGCTCTGGAGAGTCGCTGAGCTCAGTTTAATCAAAGCCCTGTGGACCGACATCAGACCTGCATCAATCCTGTTGCTGGAGGTGAGAGGGGTAGCCGTGATACTGCAGCCACGAGTGCCTGCGCAGGACCTCCTCTGTGTGCAGGCTCCGGTGAGGTGAGAAGGCAATTGGGGATCCCGTCATTGGTGGAGTGTGTCGGCTTGCGGGAGTGGGTGCAGGCCCAACTATCCTAGGCTATGTCCCGAGATCTAAAAAGCATCAGGCCAAGATGGAGGCATTTTCGAGGGCTCCTGTTCTGACCCAGAGACATGTGTGGCAGAGGGCAGCACGATCAGGCACGCAGCAGCTGAACATCACCCTAGCAGCATTTAAGGACAACATGGACAAGCTGGGACAGCAAATCGACTCACAGGGTCGACACCTCGTCAATCCAGCTAGAAAAACTGTACGGGCCGAGTCACGGAGGCAGAGGGGCGCATAGGGACTGCTGACGATCAAATAATCAAGCTGCAAACTGATGTTTCACAACTGCAAGCACCTCTCAAAAAAGTGTCTGCCAAAAATGAAGACCTCGAGGGGTGGTCACGCAATAATAATATCAGAATTTCCAGAGTGCCTGAACCCACAGCCATTCCTGGAACGGCTACTTCTGGACCTACTTGGCCACCCGGCCATGTCCCTGACGTTCCTGGTGGAACGTGCCCACAGATCTCTTGGCCCTGAGCCAACCACCTGGAGTTTCCAATGATTGCCCTGATTTTCAACTAGAGGGACAGAGATGCTATACTGAGGCTGGCCCGGGAGTGGGTAGAGTTTATGTTCAGATCCTCCCTCATACGCATATTTCTGGACTTCAGCCCTCAAGTTCAGGATTCAATGCTGCTGTTTTTGGAGCTTAAGGCCA
Organism: Ambystoma mexicanum; assembly: GCF_040938575.1. Taxonomy (NCBI): domain Eukaryota; kingdom Metazoa; phylum Chordata; class Amphibia; order Caudata; family Ambystomatidae; genus Ambystoma; species Ambystoma mexicanum. Next base: position 797,895,064 of record NC_090921.1, on the reverse strand, counting down.
AGATGCACAAGCATGATCTAAAATACGCCATGTTATACCCGGCGAAGCTCGAAATCATGCATGATGCGAAGACCTCCATCTTTGTGGATCTGAGCGCGGCAACATGTTTCCTGGCGGAGCTGGTGGACAGGGGCAGAAGAGGGCATCATTCCGAACTGCAGGCTAAGCAATCCTGCATGTCGCCCCAGTACTGTTCGTTCCTATCGTAGGGAGCGACTGCGCTAGGCCGTCAGCCACCCGTCATTTGCTTTATTGCTGGCTAGTTGCGGTATTGTGGGGTTGAGGGTGATGGTTTCCACGATTCAGTTTTAGTTTCTGGCGGGGGTGAGCAGGGTAGGTCTTGGGAGTTTACAGTTCATAGTCCATTCACAGCATGATTTCGGTTCCCGCTGGCCACATGCAAGTCCAGGTCCTGATATACAGAGTTAACATGAGCGCCACAATCATGTCACAGACGTCATCTCCAGCGCTAGCTCACAATAGGGGCACTGAGATAAGACTTCTTACATGAAATGTGCGGGGTCTTCAGAATAAAAAGAATCTCAGGATGGTGACGCAACATGCCAATAGACATCACAAACCTACTGATGCTTCAGGAGACACACATGCGGGTGGCCGAGGGAATTCCTTCGGTGCAGGGATGGGGGAATTCACCACTATGGGGCATCCTACTCTTCTCATGTGAGAGGGGTTGCCACATATATTGACCAATTGCTACACTTTCAGCTCCATACGGAGGTAGCAGATACACAAGGCCGCTTCTTGCTACTGGCTGGGGAAATGGCTGGATACAAGTTAATCCTTGCCAACACTTATGCCCCGAACCTCAACAGCTCCGAGTTTTTTACGACTTGGGCAGGCCACCTTGAACAATTTCAGGGTTACGAAGTCATATGGGTCGGGGACATCAACCTAGCGATGAACCCAGATAGGGATAGAGCACACACTACCCAGCAGGCGCTGCCCAGATCAGTGGCCCAGTGGGGGGGACTCATGAGGTGCTACATCTTCTCTGTATCTGTATTTATTTTATTTATAAAGCGCAGCCAGGCCCGGGGGCATATGGGCGCGTAAGTTAGATCTGGTTACAGTTACAATTAAAAGCAGTTAACAAGGGTTACATTACAGTTACAGGTAGGTACATACTTAGTATTGTAAATGCATACATACATAGTCTAAGATAAATACATTAATTACAAAAGTGTGTCGTCAGCAGTCAATCATGCTGGGATCAGGAGGTTAGGCTGTCATAGAGTCCTTGTTGTGAAGCCAGCACTTCGTGTTGTGTTTGAATAGGTTAAATGAAGGTTCTGCTCGCAAAAGCGCAGGGATTGTGTTCCATAATTTAGAAGCTTGTACAGGGAAGCTAGCTCCACCCGAGTTATGAAGTTTGAATCTCGGTATGGGCATGGTGTTAGCTTGTGCTGCTTTGAGTGGTCTTGAAGAAGTGTGAGGTCTAAGTTGGTTGGTAAGCTATGCTGGTGCAAGGTTAGCCCTGGCCCTGGCTTTGTGTGGGAGGGCCAGAGTTTTGAGTGATATTCTGTGCTCGACTGGGAGCCAGCGTAGTTTGCGTCTGGTCTCAGAGATGTGCACCTTTTTGGGAATGTTGAGGGCAGCCCTGATGGCATTATTTTGAATTACATGTAGTTTGTTGATATTTTTGTGGCTGGTGCCTAAGTAAAGAGCATTACAATAGTCTATTTTGGACAGGGCTAGTGCTCTAGCAAGAGTAATGCAATTGGGTGAGGAGATGAACGGCCTACATGCAGTGATCAGCTTACAGGTGTAAGCGGCTGATGATGCTACTGCATTGGTTTGTTTGGAGAAGGATAAGGTGGCATCGATGTAGATACCAAGGATCTTAGTATTATTTGACACGGGGATGCCATCTATGATGAAGGATTTGAATGCAGGATTAAGATTTTTGAGTTTGGCGTGAGTGCCTAGGATGATCAGTTCGGTTTTTTCTTCATTGAGACAAAGTCCATGATGTGCCATCCATGCTTGTATTACTGAGTAGATTTCATTAAGGGTTTTGCTGTCTGTTTCATAGTTATCCGAGATAGGTATGAGTATCTGGGTGTCATCCGCGTAATTGGTATACGTGACGCCCAGATAGTCAAGGATATCAAAGAGGGGCTTTGTGAATACATTATAAAGTGTCGGGGACACGCAAGAGCCTTGCAGGACTCCACAAGGTATTGGTGAGGGCGCAGCAGAATCAATGGGAGAGAAGACCCTCATGGTTCTGTTCGCCAAGAAGGAACTGATCCAAGCCGTGGCTGCGTCTGAAAAGTGTGCTGCAGTTTTCAAGTGGTGACAGAGTGGTGGTTGACCAAGTCAAAAGCTGCTGACAGGTCAAGCAGTAAGAGGAGTGCAAGTTTGCCATTGTCTTTCAGGATTTGGATCTGGGTCGCGAGATCTATTAATGCAGTTTCCGTACCGTGTCTCGGTCTGAAACCTGATTGCCTAAGTCCAAGGAGATTGTTTGATTCTAACTAGGCTTGTATTTGTAAATAGGCTGCTCTGTCCAGTATTTTTAATAAGAAAGGTACAGTCGTTATAGGCCTATAGTTAGACGGGTTGACTGGGTCAAGAGTAGGTTTTTTGAGGAGTGGAATGACCCACGCGTCTTTTAGGTTATCAGGTACTACTCCAGATTTGAAGGAGGCATTGATGAGGTTGGTAATGAATGGTGCCAGACCGTGCGCGGCAGCTTTGATGATCGGGGCAGGGCAGACATCACCTTGGCAATTTGAAAGTTTAAGTTTCCTGATGATGTTTTCTACTTCCCAGATTGAGTGGGGTGAGAAGCTGAAAGGTTTACAAGTTGACTTAAAGGTAGGTGATTTGTTGGGTAATTGTTTGTAGTCCGGGTCAGCTAGTAGTAGGGATTTTTTTGCGTTGATTTTAGATTGTAGGCGAGCTATTTTATCTAATAAGGCCTTCTGAATATTACTACACCATAGTGTGTCAGTAACACATTTGTCTTTAGGGGCAATGGGGGATTCTAGTTCTTTCAGAATCTTAAAAAGTTCTTTTGTGTTGGATTCCGCTTGTGTAATCCTTTTGTTATAGGTGTCTTTTTTAGCAAGAAGGATGGCTTCTTTGTAGCTAGAGGAGGCTAGAGTTAGCTCAGTCTTATTGGATGCTGTGGGATGTTTTTTCCAATGTGCCTCAGCGGTTCTCTTAGATTTGCGCAATTCTCTTAACTGCGGCGTGAACCAAGTGTTAAGGTGACGCTGTGGTTTAGGTTTCCGCAATTTTAGGGGGGCGATGGTGTTCAGTGCTTTTCGTATAGCCTGGTTGTAGATATCCACTAAAACTGTGGCGCTTAGCGTATCCGCTTGATATGAGTTTACATTCCAATCTCAGGTACATGGGTCATCGTCCTGCATTGATTATGTGATGTCGACAACCAGTTTTCTACGTGATCAATTTCACTGCGAGATTTTGCCTAGAATGCTCTTCGATCATTCCCCTGTATTATTTGTTTTCTGCTGGCCAGCCCAAGATGCTCATAGGCGACACTGGCGCTTCCGGGCAGAGATTATCCGTTACACTGTAAGCCGCGAGGAAATAGCACAGGAAATAACCCAATAGTTTGAACACAACATAACATCGATGGACGGTTTCCACATAGTCTGGGAGGCCCTAAAGGTCTACATAAGGGTCATATGCATGGATGAAGATCAGATCAAGGAATTCTGAACTTAGTTTGGGCATCTCTGTCCTCGCTGGAGCAGGAAATCAAAGGTTTGGAGGAAGAACTTGACCAGAAAGAGTATCTCGCCCTGCTGGCACGGATAAGGTTGGCCAAACAAGAATTTGTGGACGCGGCTGCCCGGGAGGCCCGCCTCCAGGAAGACACACGCAGAGCCAGGCAGTATGGTGAAGGTGAGAGGTCTGGGTGGTTTTTGGCTAGGGCCATACGCTAGGAGAGGGATCATGGGGACATTGTAGAGGTGGCAAGGGGCAGTGGGGACATGGTCAGGGATAACGCAGGGATAAATAATGCATTTGCCCAATTCTATGGCCGGTTATATTCAGCGTGAAATACTGCCTCTGCAGAGCACATCGCTGCATTTCTCGATAGGGTGGCGTTGGGCTGGCTTGATGAGACCACCGGGGCGCTTCTTAATCAACCAATCTATGAAGAAGAGATTAATACTTCCCTACTGGTAAGGCCTCTCGGAACGACAGTTTGCCCAGTGAATTCTACAAAGAGTTTGCCACTGAGCTTGTGCCGCACAGTCCATTTATATGCATGCTCCTCAAGAGAGAGGTCCTCCCTGCAGCCACCTTAACAGCAGTGATTAACGTCCTACTCAAGCCAGGCAAACCTTCATCGAAATGCTCCTCCCATCGCTCACTGTCCCCGATTAATATGGACAGTAAATTGCTGGCCGAGATAATAGCTAGCCCAAAGAAAACACCAGTATAGGTAAGAATTGACCAAATTATCTTTGCCATTTGAACTTTTGGATATTTGAACCTTACTTTTTTTGAAATTGTATATATGGTTTATTAAAACACTTATACAAAAATATTTCACTGTTACATATCAATTAATTGGTGCCTTTAACATAAGGAATAAGTTACTTACCTGTAACTCTGGTTCTCCATCATTGGTATCTTTCATAGATTCATATGCTGTGAATAATCCGTCGTTAGGCTGGGAATCCTCAGTAACAGAGCAGTTTAGATTTAAAATGAAATTGTGAGTCACATTTGTGCTCTATTCCAGTCATTTTGGGAGTATACTGCCCACAGCCAATAGGAACATTTCCCTTAACTCCTCCCCTGTCTGCCATCCTCTGATTTGGCAAGCACATGGGAGTGGCAGTAAGAGCCAAAAGATGAGCCATGCAGGGTAGGTGGGAGGGTTGCATGTGAATCTATGAAAGATACCAATGCTGGAGAACCAGAGTTATAGGTAAGTAACTTATTCCTACTCCAGCATTGGATCTTTCATAGATTCACATGCTGTGAATAGATTACAAAGCATTATTAATAAACAATACAAACGGGTGGAGGCCAGCTCCCAGAACAACTTACCAGTGTAGACTTACTAACCTCACGCAAAGAGGTTCCTCAGAACCGACTGGCCAACTCTAGATTCCTCTGCCGAATCTCTGTCGACAGAGTAGAACTTGGTAATGTATGCACCGATCACCAGGTAGCTGCACAGCAGATGTCAGGCAGTGGGATCCCAGAGAAGACGACAGTGGTAGCAGCCACCGCTCTAGTGGAGTGAGCCCAAGGCCTACCCGGGAGGGGCCTTCCCTCCTGTTGATGGCAGGAAGAGATTCAGGCAGCAATCCATCTCGAAATGGAAGATGTGGATGAAGCCTTCCCTTGGTCCAGAGGGGCCAAAAGACACAAATAATTGGTCTGTGAGATGGAGGGACTTGGTCTGGGGCACAAAGTACTTCAGGGCGCGTACCACATCCAGTGTATGTAAAGGCCGCTCATCTGAAGACGGAGTGCCGAAAAAACACTGGCAAAAACACTGGATGATTCAGGAGGAAGGCACCTTAGGCATAAATGTTGGGTTAGTAAGAAGGATAGCCTTCTCCTTGTAAGCAAGAAAAGGCCTGGATTTCATCTAGTTGCCTGGTCAACGTTATGGCCACCAAGGAGGCGGTCGTCCAGGAAAGATGCTTCATTGATGCCTTGTGCAAAGGCGCAAAGGGTGGCTTCATGAGCTTTGATAGCAGCATTTAGTTCCCACGCTGGAACTGGGTGGCGGATGGGTGGAAAAGACCTGACCAGCCCGTAAAAGAACTCCTTCAATAGCCGGTGGGACCACAGGGATGGTATCCTGCGGAATGGTTGTATCTGGAAATTGCAGCTAAGTGCACCTTGATAGAATAACGCATCAAGCCTGCTTGAGCCAAGGATAACAAATAAGGTAAAATGTCTTATGGCCGGAAGGCATGAGCCGCAACTTCTGGCTCCTGCACCACACTTGCAATAATTTCCACTTGCTATTGTAACACTTCAAAATGGATGGAGCCCCACCTTCCCCGCTAGTAGGGGAAGAAAGGATTTTAGGGCCCAGAAAATGGCCCGCAACTCGAGCAGGTTGATGTGTAGATGCTTCTTCTCTTTGGACCAGAGGCCTCATGTGTTGGTTCTGACAGTGGGCTCCTCAGCCCTCCAGTAACCTGAAAGGAGCTACCTTCACCAGATGCTGTGGTACTGACCACCAGCGAAAGCTCTGCCTGAAATTCTGTGTTGAGAGTGATACAATCATTACCCATTGCCCTGAGGCCTGAATCCATTGCGCGTCCAGGAATTCCTGCACCAGCCGCATGCGCAGCCTGCGGTGTGTGGTCAGAGGAATGCACAATGACATCATCCCTAGTAGTGACTATGTCAGTCTAGAAATACGGATACCTCTACTTTGAGACCGCAAGCGCATTTTGGTGGCTGTGGACTAACCGTCTTATGCACGATACGACAGAATATAGGTTTTCGAGTTTGCCAATTAACGGCCATTTTGATGTAACAAGAATCGCCATTTTGTTTTCTAACCAATGCCCATTGCTTTCTGTTCCTATTGCTTCGCAGTATATTTTACGCTTACACTGCTCGACTGTGGAACATTGTTGTCTGTATGTGAAAAGGACAAGGCCGCAGGGCCGTGAGGATAACAAGAGTTCGCTGAAACACAAACTTAGGCAGCGCCAGGAAGAATGCCCGGCTCTCTCCCGAATGTAGCCTTGAAGTAGAGCTGCAGGGCATTTAATCATTTCACAGCTGCCAGCCAGTTTCGCTATATGGTAGAATATGTTAGAATAATACCGCTAAAGGCTTGAATTATGCTGTTCTAACAGCCCCCTTTGCTGAGCCCGCTAGAGCAGGCCGGCTCCCAGGACGCAAATAGCACCTGATAGATAGCAAGGTCCGGAATGCAACTCCCCCCGTATGTAGTTCGCTTCCAAGAACAGAAGCGCCGTGTTCTATCCAATAACCGAAAGATGCCTTCGCACTCACAAATTGCAAATTGTTACTAGAATAGATGTTTGAAGGTGTCATAGTGGTCGGAGATGTCCATCATCACACCAAGTTCAAAGAAACCCAATAAAGGAGGGTGTTAAACATGTCATAGCTGATTGTTTGATATGCATTTTGTATTTATGTAACTGATGTACGTAATTCACTCTCTTGCGTCCCTCGAGGTCTAGAGATGCACATCGCGGGGCGTGAGACCGAGTTGGCCAACTGAGACTTTTGCTTTGCAATAAAACCCTAGCTTTGGGAATACAACCTCGTGTCTGGCGTCTCTATCGTGTGTGGTGACCCACCTTGTTTCCATAGACGTCAGGGTCCCCTAGAGGCCCCTTCCAAGATGGCGCCTGAATAGGGATCCTCCCCCACTTGTTCCTTCGCGTAACGTTGTAATTGAGAAAGGCAGAGAACGGGACGATCGAGCCGGGATCAAGAGGTGTTCGGGGCGCCCTGTAAAAGTGATGAGACTCCTTTGCAGATCTGCACACATCTGATCGACGTGCCTGGCTAGAGAACAAGAAGGCGAGGGACCCGAAACGAGGCGGAAGCCAAGAAAAGCAGACACAACGTCCTTTGGTGCGTCAGTATACAGACGACATGATTTATCAGGTGAGTCATTCCCCGATTCAAAGCATCCTGATACTGGTTGAGAGTTGACTTTGAAAAATCAAACGCCCTAGGTAAGGTTGATTAACCAGGGGAAGGTTGAAACATGCCTGGGGTATTGTCCACCCTAGCTGGGTTTTTCCGCTGTGGTAGACAATCTTTGGAAGATGGCCAAATTGTACCACCTGGGGGAACGCCAGCGTATGAGATGTATGTGAAGTATGGAGTGGGTGCGATAATATTCTGCGAGACTTGGCATAGGCAAACCAGAAAGCAACAAGACCATCAGTGGCCGATTAATAGTAGTTTTGAGATGGCGAGGATAGATAACTTGGAAAGGATGTTGATAAGAAAGAAAGCGCGTCATGCATCATTTCAGACTATTAAAGACTGGAGAAAGGAAGCAATGCTCCGATTTAAAAGCAGAGCAAAGCATGCGCGCAGGCATAAATCAAAAGGTGAGGTAGCGGAAGAAAAAGAAGAGGAGGAGTGGACTGAGTCTCTAAGAAGGGCAGGCAGACGTGACCAGTTGAATATAGAAAAGATATACCCACAGCGAGAATAACACATAGCAGATGAATTGATACAAAATATATTGACCCATAAAAAACAAGGCCCAAGATCAGAAGTAAGACCAGACACGTCAGTAGCTATTGCCCAGACCCCGCCCTTAGCCCAAGCTCCCCCTCCGGTAGCTCAAGCCCTCCCACAGCCACAGAGCGCGCAAGTAACACTTCCTATTAGCCAACAAGGCCCACAACAGACACTCCCTGTTCCCATTGTCCCATCCGCACCTTCCGCCTTAGACACAGACTCGGTACCGTCCGTTCCTCCTGGGGTTGAAGTTGAAACCGCGGGGGCAAGAGGCGGGACTAACCAAAGGGGGTGCACGAGGGTAACCCGCAGCACAATCAGAAAAGAAAGGAAGGTGGAATTGCAGCAACAGGCAGAGATGCATATAGACGGGAATGATGGGACGGCAACATTGGCTTTGATATATGACTTTCGTAGAAGCAACGAAAGACAGGTAGTGTTGGAATGCATGGGTGAATATTTGGTGGAGAAATGGAAACAGCTAATTGGGAAATTACCACCGCAGCGATTGTTAGATTTGAATGCATTAGCATGCTGTAGGGAGAGGGATGAAGAAGTGAGAGAACATGTGTATAGACTTTTTGAGCATAAAGATGAATTAGATAATGACTATGCCGAAATGTTTACTGCACCTGAGTACAGGAGTAGAGATATCGGGAGAAATAGGAAGGAAACTGTAGAGTAATATATACAACAACGACATTCAATGTCGTCAGTACAAAAGGGCGACAAGTTAAAAGTATGTATGCCAGAAGCGTTTAGATGGATGTCAGATCCTAGTATTCCCACAATGGAGATACACGAGATATTTGATGAATATTTCATGCCTATGAAAAGAAAAGCGCTACAAGCGATGGTTAAACATTTATTAGATAAAGATATAAAAAACGATAAGGCCAGCCCGCCCGAAATAATGGCAGTATATAGAAGAGCACTAGAGCGAGGGACAGGAGAAACAGCCCTATCATTGGATCTGGGAATATTGTTACATCTAAGAGAAGGGGGAGGGACGGTAAGTGGGGCATTTCCTATGAGAGAGGTCCCACCTACCTTTGTACCCAAAGTGGAGGTTCCCACAGTGGGCGGTGCAGCGGCGCAGGTGACACCAGCCCATTACACCGCCCAATATGTGCATGTCCCCTTTTCCAGACAGGAGGTGAACAACATAAAGCAGACGATTCCGGATATAAGAAAGAATCCTGCAGGGTTTTACAAGGAAGTAGAGTCCTGCCTACAATCATCCGTGCTTACCATGGGTGATATAGACCTAATATTCCCGGTGATCCTGCCAGCAGACATATGGAAACAAATAAGGAAGGTAGATGACACAACGGCCTTTGGCGACACATGGGCATACTTGATAATAGAAGATAGAAATAAAGCGGTTGGAGGGACACCAGGAGCGAACCTGGCGGCGTTACCAGCACGTATAGTACAGAAGTTAAAAACAATTGTCCCAGAGAAAAGAATCCAATGGGACAAATTGACTGCATGTGTACAAGGCAAAGATGAGTTGGCTACAGATTATTTTATTAGATTTGAAGAAGTATTCACAGACTTCAGCGGGCAGGATGTGGGTTCAGAAGCAGTAAAGAGGTTATTTGTTTACAAATATGTGAGGGGGTTAAAACTTCCAATTCAGGATCTAATAATGACATCAGAGAGTGCATGGCAAGCAAAAACGTTGGCTGAAGTACTGCATATGGCCCAATATTATGAGCGCAGAGTGACTGCAGGAAAAGAAAAAGAAGAGAGGGATGGGGTAAATCTAAAGACACGAGTATTAATGCAGCAAGTAGTACGACATAATAGAGGGCGAGGGAACGCACAAGGAAGGAGTAGTTCGAATATGCATGGGGGAACAGTGGGCCGAATCAGTGTGCATATTGTAAAGAGGAAGGACATTGGTGAGCGCAATGCCTGCATCTACAGAATAGAAATGGGTCTGGTCAGATGAGACAGCATAGAGGACACCCAGGAGCGAATGGACCAAATAGGAATAGTATGCAGCAGCATCATAATAACCGAGGTAATCAAATCCAAGGCCAAAACCAAAAGGCCCCAAACCAGAATCAGGGACAGCAAAATCAACAATATGGAAATCATAGTGGGGGAAATAGAGGGAAGAGTGGAAATGTTTTCGATACACAGCCAAACACGTATTACAGTAATAGTAATGATTACACATTGGACGATGTGTTATTTCCCCAATAGGACAGCCCAGGACAGGGGTCGGAACCAGTGTCTATTCCCGTGAATCAGAGAGGACCCTACGTAGAAATGAGAGTCGGGAATGAGGAGCACCGCTTTCTTGTACATACAGGAGCACAGAAGTGTTCAATAGACCATCACTTGGTTCCGAATATACCACTGTCAGGGCAAAAGAATATTTCCGTAGGGTTTGCAGGTACACCAGTCATAAACCCAGTGTCCAAACCAGTCCCAGTTACCATAGGACATTTACCAAACATTGTCCTTTCCTTCTAACAGTAAATTGTGGAGAAAATTTGTTGAGATTAAATTTGTTGAAAAAACTAGGTTCCGTTATATATTGCACGGCAGACAGAGTGTTTCTAACGATAATGGCCAAACGATGCCCCGGTGTCAGAATTCATGTCTGAAGCGTTACCAGGGGAACTAAGTAAAGTACCAACCTGTATATGGGCAATGCATGACAACGATGTGGGATGTTTAAAGATAGAGCCAGTAAAGATCATTTTGAAAGAAGTTGTTACCCTACCGCGAATACCCCAATACAAAATTTCGGTTGAAGGTGAGAAAGGATTGAAGAGTATTGTTACCGATTTGGTGAAATTAGGGGTAATAGAGGAAATCACAGGCAGTACATGCAACAGCCTGATTCTTCCGGTTTATAAAAAAGGAGGTAATGAGGTACCATACCGTTTCATAATTGATCTACGCGCATTGAAAAGATAGTAGATCCGCAATTAACTCTAGTGCCTGACGTCACTACAATATTGACAATGATACCTTTTTCAGCAGAATATTTTAGTGTAATAGATTTGAAAAACGCATTCTTTAGTATTCCAGTGGACAAGGACAGTAGATATTTGTTCGCGTTCACATTAGGAGGACAATCATTTACATTTACGCGGATTCCGGAAGGTTATACGGAAAGTCCAAGTATTTACAGTAGAGCATCAAAAGAACAGCTAGACATGCTGGAATTACCCATGGGTTGTGTACTTTTGCAATACATAGACTATTTATTGCTAGCTGCAGACACAGAGGAGATTTGTAAAGAAAGCACTGTATTACTACTGTCACACCTTAGCGGCACATGGCCATAAAGCTAGTTTGAAGAAATTTCAGTATAATCGAAAGGAGGTGGCTTATTTGGACTACCTACTTTCGAAAGGAGGGAGAAGACCAACGCCAGAACGCATAGAAAGTATTTCTTGTATGCCTATTCCAAAGACACAAAAAAGAGTCAGAGCCATAATAGGCATGGCTTCATATTGCCGACAATGTATTGGTAATTTTGCGTTAATTGTGAAACCATTAGTGAATTTAACTAGAAAAGATGCGGTTATGCCTTTGCAGTGGGATGAGGAATGTCAGAGAGCATTTGATGGATTGAAAACTTGCATTATGCTCGGCTCCAGTTTTGGGTACGCCGAACTATGAGAACATTTTTAGACTGTGTGTGTGTGAAAGTGAAGGATGTGCATTGGCGGTTTTGACACAGGAACAAGGTGGAAGAAATAGGCCGTGCGGCTATTTTTCTTCTGCGCTGGACCCTGTAGCGCGCGCACTACCACGATGTTTGCGATCTGTCGCAGCGGCTGCTGCGTCAGTGAAACAAACGGAAGGGATGGTATTGGGGCACACTTTAATTCTGATGGTGCCACATGCCATAGATGTTCTATTAACTAGGACACAGACGCAACACCTCACCTCTGCTAGATTGACAAGATATGAGATTATCTTGTTCGCGCCCCATATCCAAATTATGAGGTGTAGCGCTTTGAATCCTGCAGAATTAATGCCACTAACCATAAAAGAAATTGGGAAGAATGAATCACCCCCACGATTGCTTAATAGTCACTGAGGAAGAAACCAAGGGAAGAGTTGATTTAAGTGATATTCCACAGAAAGAGCCGGATGGAGAGTTATTTTTTGACGGCTCATGTTTTAAATTACCAGATGGCACGACAACTGCTGCATACGCTATCACTACCCCAGAGAGTGTTGTAGAAAGTAAAAGAATCCCCTATAATTCAGCACAAGCCACAGAAATAATAGCATTGACCAGAGCCTGCGAGATTTCTGAAAATTTGAATGCGAATATATATACTGATAGTCAGTATGCTTTTGGAGTGGTTCATAACTTTGGTCGACTCTGGGCTGAGAGAGGGTTTCTGACATCACATGGTACCAGAATTGAACATGACCCTTTGATTGTACGATTGCTGTCTGCACTCACGTTTCCAAAGCGCCTAGCAATAGTGAAATGCGAGGCACATAAAAAAGTAACATGCAAAATAGGAGAGGGAAACGCGTTTGCAGACAGAATTGCAAAACAAACTGCCACTGATTTGAATACCAAGATGATGACGGTTCAGACAGAGGAAGTATCCTATATGCTAGAAGATGGAGTTGCGACTGTCAAAGAAATGCAGGCCGAGGCTACGGCCGTTGAAATACAGGGATGGGCAGAGGGATCTGCTGAGTTGGATTTGGAGGGTTGTTGGGTGGACAAGGGAACTAGAAACTGGATGTTGCCAAATTCGTATGCGACTGCAATGGTCACAATGGCCCACAGCCCTACGCACATCTGTGCCAAGAAAATGATACAGCACCTTTCTACAGTATGGCAGAATGTAAACATAAAAAAGAATGCAGAGAGGTTGGTGCAGAACTGTATCACGTGTTTACAACACAATGTAGGAAAGGGAACAGTGACTCCAACAGGCAGTTTTGGCCCGCCCTCCATGCCGTTTGAGGTAGTTCATTTTGATTTCATAGAGATGGAGAGGTGCCAAAACTTAAAATACGTCTTGGTGGTAATCTGTGCATTCAGTAAGTGGGTGGAGGCATATCCTTTGAAAGATTGCACAGCAATGAGTACGGCAAAAGTAATGTTAAAGGAGTATTTTTCCAGATTTGGCTTGCCCCGGGTCCTATGGTCTGATAATGGACCGCATTTTGTGGGTGCAGTGGTATTACAGATATGTGCTGATCTCCAGATTGATAAGAGATTCCATAGTTCAAGGCATCTGAGTTCTGCCTGTCTTGTGGAGAGGCACAACGGGATTCTTAAATCAAAGATTAGCAGGATTTGTGCGGGAAGCAAGTTGAGTTGGGTGGATGCATTACCAATAGCACTATTATGCATGCGTACATCTGTACAGGCTAAAACTGGGCTCTCGCCGTACAAAATCGTAATGGGGAGGGCCGGCAAATGTTTGGTGCGCACCTCAGCCAAAACGACTTAGTGAGATAGAACATCCTGTGCTTAGTACTTATTGTGGTCTTTTAATGCAGAAATTGCGTTTGATCCATCAGCAGGTGCAGGAGGCATTACCAGTAAGGTACACCGGTCTGGGGTACGCGCTGGAGCCAGGAGAATGGGTGCTGCTAAAAAACTTTGAAAGAAAGTCATCATTAGCACCCAGGTGGCACGGGCCTCATCAAGTACTTTTTGCGACGCAGACGGCAATACGGGTGGATGGAAGGAAGTCGTGGATCCATGCAACCCATGCCAAAAAGATTCCAACTGCACTGAAAGTCTTGCCTGACACTGATGACCGGAAAGAGTCAGCGGTCCCAGAAACGAAAGAAACTGTTGCCAGTGAGCAGCCACCTAATCTGCCAAAACGAGAAGTGAAACTCGAAACAAAGCCTGAGACGATTGCCAAAAAGGGGGAAGGGCAAAGAGTGCCCCAAAGTTGCCCAGCAGAATCGACATCACTGCTGACTGACGTGAAATCTGCCTTGCAGATACCAGCAAAACCAAATCGTGTACCCCTTCGGCGCCCACCAGCACTTGCCAGCACGCCAAAAACGGATCTGCATCATAAGCGCGGCGCACACCAGCATCTGCAGTAGCGCCACAGGCTGACTTCAAGCCTGAATCTGAAAGTGCACCGGCACTGTTCACGGATCATACGATACCAGGAGCAAAGCGATACAACCTGCGGCCTCGGAAGACAAAGTGATCCGCAGTCTTTTTTGGTGTTTATGTCAACCTCTGGTTCAGCTCATGGACGGAGAAGGAACCAGGGGTGTAGAGGAGAGAAGCGTGAGAATTGTGCAAATCGGACAATTCAAGACTCGCGGCTCCTCGGTGCGATCATAAAAAGTACATGTGTCCGGAACCAGAGCGGACAAGCTGGGCGCACATGATACTGAGGCGATAACTGATCAAAGTTCCTCTGAGCAGTATAAGAAGGGACAAGTGATCTCGCCTAAAAACGAATAATCGAATCCAGGCTAAAAAGGACAGGCAAAACTGAACTGTGACAATTCCATTGAACTTATTAACATCAGAGCAAGCGCAACGAAGAAAGATATCCACAACGAGCTGTGATAAAAAAGAAGGACGACGAGAAACATGCCGGGACCAGTTCCAGCCTCCTCCTGCACCACCACCGCTGAGAATGAGTCAGTTATAAAGACTATAAGTTTAAGAAAAACGCATGGTAAAACAAATTGTATGCTGGCACTAACGATAATAATGTGCTTTATGAGCGTGGTAGCACCAATATCGACAGCCCTAATATTATGGTGGGTAGAAACAATACAACCATTAGAAATGTTTTTACCAATAATTAATATATCCACTACTGAAAGCCCGGTTCAGGTGATCACTTATACCCTACCCCCAATGGAAGAAAAACACATGGAAGGTTTTGGAAATAACACCTTACTGCTGATAATGAACATGACACATGCAATCCTGAAGAAAACAAACTGCTGGGTATGTGCCCATTTACCACAGCATGCCGGAAAAGGAATAGGGTGGTATGTGCAGCCATTACCATTAAGTTCTGCATGTAGTGCATCTTTAGGTGCAATGTTCTATGGGAAATGGAATGAGAGTAATACGGGTCAATTAGACAGAACCAACATGAATGAGTTTGAGTAGATAATAATGAAGCCTGTGGGTTGTTCCATTTTCCATAAAGCACAAGTAATAGCCCCAGAGCCCACGAGGAAAAGTACACGGAAGATAACACGACAAAATAGACGAGATAGATTGTTCCCGCCAGAAAAAACATCTGTAATGACGTTTCGTGTAAGAACAGAAGGGGACAAAGATGCAATTCCCCCATTTTACACGGTGAATTATAGCCCAAGAACTGTCCCTTTTTGTCTAAAAAAGAAAGGCTCTTTTTCAGTCGGAACATATACTGGTTGTATGAATACAGTGGTACTAAAATGGGAAATAGAACCAGTATACGTAGGTGATCCAGTTTATATTATATGTGGAGAGAAAGCATACCCTTAGTTGCCCAGAAACTGGGGAGGTACATGTTACCTAGGGCTACTGTTCCCAGGAGTATTCCTCTTAGAAACAGCAGCCATGGCCAGATTATCCAAAACTAGAGTCAAAAGGACTGACGAAGGTGTTTTAATAGCAACTGATGTAGCGAAATCATTCATTCCATTCTTAGGACAGATAGTGAACTCCTATAATATAAGGCAATTGTCCAGAATCCTAAAGAATACAATAAACACAATAACAGATATATTATTTAACATGACGTTGGAAGAAAGAGGAATAAGGTTAATGACGCTGCAAAATAGAATGGCTCTCGATGTAATCCTGGTTGATCGTGGGGGAATTTGCAAAATAGTGGGATCAGCATGTTGCGTTTATGTCGATGACTATTCCCCCACGATCTTTGAAGCAATAAAGAAAATGCACATTCTAAGCTCTGAACTCCCCACGGGAGAAGGGAGCTGGGGAATAGGATCTTGGTTTTGGGGAATACTACGATCTTGGGGATGGAAGTTGATCTCAATATTAGTAGTGGTGTTCGGAATATTCCTAACGTGCTGTTGTTGTATACATTGTTTACCCATAGTTTGCGCAGAGGTAACTGAGGGATGTACGGAAGGATGCATGCATATGATAAAGAAAAAACAACCTCATGATCGAACTAGCCCAGACCCAAATGAGATGAGCAGTAAAAGAGTTGATGGCAATAGATATTGATGAAGACAATGATGTCCACGATAGCATGCACGACTCAGACATAAGTACTTCAGATTCATCATCACTAGAGGAGGTTTCAATAAATAGATCAGACGTTTGGCATACGGCCAAAGGAGGGTTTGTCAGTCTAGAAATACGGATACCTCTACTTTGAGACCGCAAACGCATTTTGGTGGCCGTGGACCAACCGTCTCATGCACGATACGACAGAATATAGGTTTTCGAGTTTGCCAATGAACGGCCATTTTGATGTAGCAAGAATCGCCATTTTGTTTTCTAACCATTGCTCATTGCTTTCTGTTCCTATTGCTTTGCAGTATATTTTCCGCTTACACTGCTCAACTGTGGAACATTGTTGTCTGTATGTGAAAAGGACAAGGCCGCAGGGCCGTGAGGATAACAAGAGTTCGCTGAAACACAAACGTAGGCAGCGCCAGGAAGAATGCCCGGCTCCCTCCTGAATGTAGCCTCGAAGCCGAGCTGCATGGCATTTAATTTCACAGCTGCCAGCAAGTCTCGTTATATGGTAGAATATGTTAGAATAATAGCGCTAAAGGCTTGAATTATGCTGTTCTAACGGCCCCCTTTGCTGAGCCCGCTAGAGCATGTCGGCTCCCAGGACGCGAATAGCACCTGATAGATAGCAAGGTCCGGAATGCAATGTAGTTCGCTTCCAAGAACAGAAGCGCTGTGTTCTATCCAATAACCGAAAGATGCCTTCGCACTCACAAATTGCAAATTATTACTAGAATAGATGTTTGAAGGTGTCAGAGTGGTCGGAGATGTCCATCATCACACCAAGTTCAAAGAAACCCAAAAAAGGGGATTGTTAAACATGTCATAGCTGATTGTTTGATGTGCATTTTGTATATATGTAACTGATGTACGTAATTCACTCTCACAGGTCTAGAGATACACGTTGCGGGGCGTGAGACCGAGTTGGCCAACTGAGATTTTTGCTTTGCAATAAAACCCTAGCTTTGGGAATACAACCTTGTGTCTGGCGTCTCTATCGTGTGTGGTGACCCGCCTTGTTTCCATAGACGTCAGGGTCCACTAGGGGCCCCTTTCAACTACAGTACTCGTGAACTGGGGTGACCTGGGCACTGCTGAGACAAGGCACCTTTGCGAGGAGCGCCCCCACTCTCTCGTCCAAGGGCGTTGCGGTGCATGACTGAGTGTTGAGATCTGTTCTCAGGTAGAGAGCCTGTCTTCACTGCACTATGCATGACTTTTGGAAATTGATGGAGAATCCGAGCTGTTGAAGACAATGAAAAGTGCACTCTGTGCTATCTTCACCCAGTGGGTGGGAGGGGGCTCTCACCAACCAATCATCCAAGTACGGGTATGCGTGAATGCCTCTCCGTCGCAGGTGAGCCACCACTGGCACAAGGCACTTGGTAAAAACCGTGGAGCTGAATTGGTAGTGCACTTCTGCCACTACGAAGCGTAGGTAGCGCCGGTGTGGTAGCATTCTGCAATACAGAGAGGTTTCCAGCAGGAAACCATCTGCTTAGACACTGCCATACCTTTCCTAGAAGGCCACAAAAAGTGGGTCATCACGTCTTAACTCTGCTGTCCTGGCCACGTAGAAGCTCAGCTCCCTCTTGGGGTCCAGCCTGTTCAGCCTTTCCTCATCCTTAGATGGGTGAGGTGGAGGATAGAACACTGTCAGGTCAATGCTCTGAGAGATGTGATTCCTATACCAGCTTTGGCAAGGAATTTAGGTTGGACTTGCCCACATACATGACACAATGGAAACAGACCTGGGACACCCGATCAAGGATCACACCTGGGTAGACATTTGGACAAGAAGCTACTCCTCCTCGCTATGCGTCACAAATAGAGAATGTGCCCTTAAGCTGCTCCTCCGCTGGCACTACCCACCAGTGTGACTCCATCACATCTGGAATTTGCTAGACCCACAATGCTGGCGTAAATACTGACTGCAAAGCTCCTACTTACACATGTGGTGGTACTGTACCATCGTTCAATCCTTCTGGGACCAGTGTCTCTCCACTATCAAGGCCATCACCCGGATCACGATGCTCTTGGAGTTACAACATACGCCAAACCATTTCCATTTACTAGAATAGCAGTATCTAGTGTTAGGTTTCCTTGCTTCCCTGAGAATGTCCATACATCTGAGGGAGTTGCAGGTGCCCAAACTCTATGCCCTCAGGAGCCAGGCTGCTAAGTTCAATGTCTGCGGGCATGGGTGAAGCGTCTCCCCTCTGTCTTGCGACAACATGTTGTACGGGCAAGGCAGTTTGACTGCAGGAGATAGGGATATCTCCATCAGGTGAGCGAACCAGGGTTGGCGGGCCCACATGGGGGCCATCAATATCATTGTGACTGGTTCCTGGTGCATCTTGTGCACGATCTTGCTGAGAAGGGGAGGAGGGGAAAAGCGTAGACAAATTTCCCTGACCATGTTATCCAGAGTCCATTCCGCTTGCATCGGTTTGGGGGGTATCTGGAGGCGTAACCTTGGCATTGGGCGTTCTCCAGGGTCTCGAACAGATCGATCTCTGGTAAACCCCATAGTGCGAAAACGTTGGAGACGATGTCTCTGTGTAATCGTCGTTCGTACTCCCTGGGCAACGGAATGTTTTTGTGGAGTACGTCTGCCAGAAAATTGAGTTCCCCTGGAACATGTTGTGACAACAGGAACATGTTGCGTTTGAGAGCACACTTCCAAATGTTCTGGGACAGTTTGGACAGCCCTGGAGCATGAGTGCCTCCCTGGTTGTTCAGATAGTACATGGCCATGGTGCTGTCTGTAAGGATTAGTATAGTCTTTCCCTGTAGTTGTGTTTCGAACGCCTTCAGTGCTTTGAACACTGCCAGCAGTTCCAGCAGGTTTATGTGGTTGGACGCTATGTCTGGGGACCACACTCCGCTGGCTGTCTGTTGGAGCAGGTGGGCTCCCCATCCTGTAAGGGAAGCATCCGTAGTCGGAGTGGCTTCCACTGCGGGGGTGGTGAAGGATTTCCCCTTCAATAGGTTCTCCCTCGACCACCACCACAGCGAGAGAACTAGGGCCGGAGAGACCACTACTAAAATCGTCCCACTGTCTGTTGGCCTGACACCACTGGTTGCTTAGCCACTCTTGCATTGGGCGCAGGCGCGCGTGAGGAACTAAGTAGATACATGACGCCATCATTCCCAGTAGACGCATGGCTTTGCGTACTGTTACCTCTCGACTGGCTACATAGTGAGGGATTTGAAACAGCATGTTTTGAACCCTCTCGTTGGAGGGGAAGACAAGGCCATCCTTTGTTCGAATTAGAGCCCCTAGTAATTGTTTGACTTAACTGGGGTCTAAGCTGGATTTCTTCTCGTTGATGGAGAAGCCCGGGCTGAATAAAAGATCTATCGTCTTTTGGGTATTTGAAAGGCATGTTTCGTAAGAGTCCCCTGTTATGAGCCAGTCGTCGAGGTAAGGATAAACTGGAATGGATTGTCTGCGCAGGTGTGCTGCTGCTACTGTCAATACCTTCGTAAATATCCTTGGCGCAGATGCTATGTGGAAGGGTAGTACCTTGAACTGATAATATCTGTTTTCTATCATGAACCTAAGGTACTTTCTGTGCGCTCGCAGCATCCAAATATGAAAGTATGCATCTTTCATATCCAGAGTTGCCATGTAATCTCCATGTGAGCAGAGGAATTAATTCCTGCAGGTTGACCATGCAAAACTTCTGTGGTTTTACAAACATGTTTGCTGGGCGCAGATCTAGAACAGGACGCATGGTTAGATCCTTTCTGGGTAAAAGTATGTACACTGAATAAATACCCTCCTTTACCTGTGATAGAGGCAGGATCTCTATGGTTCCTTTTTGTTCCAGTATCTAGACTTCTTGAAGTATGCAAAGATGTTCTGGTGTTACTCTTTGCTGACGTGAAGGTCTGTATTTTGGGGATTGGTTGAACTCTACACAGAACCCGTGGGCTATGGTCTTTAGCACCCACTGGTCTGTGGTTATTCCCTCCCATGCTTTCAGGAATTATGTGAACCGGCCCCCAACCGGGCAGGCACAGGAGTGGACCCGAATCTTCAAGTCATTTGGAGCCTGAGGCAGGAGAAGCTATGGGGGTCGGGTTCCTGCCTCTACCCTTACCATGCTGCTGTCCCCTTTAGGGGTACGGGTTATTGTAAGAGTTGCAGTTGTTTCCTGAAGGGTATTGCTGGTGAGAGGAGCGTTGGCCACGAAAAAAACCTTTTGTTTCCAAATCCTCACCTTGTGGCAGGTCTCAGAGTAATTTGGTCCAAGCTCTTTAGGGTTTCATGTTCTTTTTTCGCGGTCTCTAAGGCCTTATCGACCGCCTTCCCAAACAAGTTGGATTCCTCCACCCTTTTGTTTATAAGAGATGCTTGTGTTTCAGGTTTAAATCCTGAATTACAAAACAAAGCGTGTCTTTTGAGGAGAATGCCTTGAGCGAGGGCTCGGCTGGCTGTCTCGGCAGAATCCAAAGTATTCTTTAAAATACTTTGGTTAACTTGCCTCCCTTCAGAGACAGTGGAAAGTACGCGGGTCCGTAGAGGTTCTGGAGCCTCTTGTAGACCTTCTTGTATTAAAGCCCATTGCGCATCTGCGTAACTAGCCAATAGAGTAGTATTATTGGCGATACGTGTGGAGTACGCTGCTGCTGTGGTAACCCTCTTACCCAGGGCATAAAGTCTTTTCCCTTCTTTGTCAGGGGGAGCCTTGTCTGTCGATAAAGGGACCCCTGCTCTTTTTCTTGTGGTAGTGGCTACCAAAGAATCTGGGGTGGAGTGACCTCTAATATATAGAGGGTCTGATGGGGAGGGGCAGAAGAGTTTTTAAATTCTTGGGTTTACACCCCTTGTACCAGCTGGTGTAGACCAAGACGGAGCCAGGCGTTTTTAATCAAGCTGAGTAAAGAGTAAAGGGATGGCTTTGCTAGTTGGCGAGACCCTAGCCTCCGCTTAAGACAATCGGCAGCCACAATCCTTGCCAAGCTGACATCGATGTCCTCACCTGTCGGGAAACGCTTAGGTACATCTGACGGTTGTAAGGGAATCTATTTCGGAGGAACCGAGGCCTTGCCTTTATCGGCTGCTTTTTCCAGCAGTGCCGTAACTTTCGGCGGCTTATGTTTTTCATCGCCGTACGCTTTCCCATGATGCATGTCGGCGGAAATATGTGTTTTGGGGGTAGCGCCCTTTGTCTTGGATTGCCCAGTCACTAGGCGCACATGCGGCTGCGAGGAGGGCTGCTGAACTCGTTGCTCTGCGGGTATTACCGGAAGGACCGGTGCACCCGTTGGCGCCAAAGTCTTTTTCGACACAGTCGAAATAAGGCTAGGGGTTGTGTGCCTAGTGTCATGCACGTGTCTGTCTTTGTCGCCGGGGTGTGACTTCCCCATAGCAGGGCTTATGCCGTGCTTATAGGGGACAGACGATACGGAACGCAAGCGTTCCGTCGAAAAGTCAACAACCTCCGATTCGGAGGCCTGATAGTCACTCTCGCCGTCGTCACATTCGGTGGCAGCGGGAGAAGTCCCGGCCTTGGACATACTGTAGGCAGCCCACCGTTTTACCCTACGCTCCTTTAAAGTCTTGGGTCGAAGGAGCTTGCATGCCGCACACCCTTCCTCTTTATGATCGAGCGGTAGGCACCGGTTACACCGTTTGTGCTTGTCCTTCCATGGGAATTTGCCCTTACTAATAGGGCAAAATCTAAATGGAGTCCTCTCCATAGCAGAGGTAATAGAGTGACTAAGACCAACTGGGAAAGAGGGAAGAAAGGGAAAGGCATTTTCTTTATTTTTTTATAAGACATTTTTATAACAGACAAAACAACCGAAAACAAAAACAATAGAAAAAGAGGCAGTGGCAGCATCAAGTCCAGATCAACTGATCGTACAGTAACATTAATACTTATATCACCTTTTGCCTAGCACACAACCGTGACCGATCATGTCCGTGTTCAGAGGCATCACGCCAGTAGTCGTGCGCCTCAGGGCCCCCCCCCACACCTCCCATATTTTAGAAGCCTTAGTGGGGCAGCCTCTTGCGTTGTAAATCCGGTGTTCAACCATTGCACATATGTCCATATCCAGCGCCCATTGTTCAAGTGTCGGGGACTCTGGCACTCCCCATTTTTGTGAGATGTTGCGCTTCATCAGGGCCGCTGCTGTGTACAGTAACAGTTTTCCCCACTTGGTAAGCTCGATCTCACCCGGTATTCCCAGGATTAGGACCTTGGGGTCCAGTTCTATTGTGATGGAGAGTACAACGGCCAGTTTCCGGCAGCAGGCACTCCAGAAGTCACGGTGGCGAGGACATGACAACAGTATATGGAAGAAGGTTCCCTCCTCCCCCCCACACCGGAGACAGTTCAGGTTTGTCGCCCTCTTCCAGCCATACAATGCAGTCCTAGGGTAATACTCTCTGTGCAATATTTGAAACTGCACCATCCTAAGCCTAGAGGAGATGGCCACCTCACGTGGGTGCATTAGTACCTGGATCCAATCTTCAGGGTCAATTTCTCCTACATCCCTTTCCCATTTAGCTTTTAGGCTGGTCAATTCAGGGGTAGCAAAGGATGTGATAGCGTTATAGAGGAGGGAGGTGCATTTGGAGGGAATGTACTCAGGTAATATATTAGGTTCCATTGGTGTATAATCCGGGATAGTGTCCCCTGCCGGTATGTGGGTTCTCAGGGCGTGGGTCATTTGCATGTAGTGGTAGCGTTCAGTATGCGGGAGATGGAATTTGAGTTGCAAGTCCGCGAATGGGGCTAGGTTCTCATCTATCAAGACATCTTCCACCTTCGTAATCCCAGCCCTCACCCAACGTGGCCATGGTACACGTTTCTCCATTTCTTTGAGGTTGCTGTTGTGCCATGGGGGTTGTGCCGCAGTCATTTTGTTCTCCCATCCCACAAACACGTGTGCTTGTTTCCAGATAGCGGTGATATGTGTCCTAGTGGTTAACAGAGGAGGTCTCTGGGAGGGTTGGTACAATAAGTGTATTGGATCCGTGTCTCGCATGGCCCCCATGTCGGCCCTAATATGAGGTAGCTCCCGGTCCCCGTGGAGCAGGTCGTTGACCACCGCTAGCTGTGAGGCCCAGTAATAGGTCTGAAGGCGGGGCACCCCTATCCCACCCTCCCAGACCGACCTCTGGAGTGTACTCAGTGCTATACGTGCTTGGCCCCCACCCCATACAAGTTCCCTAAGGAGGGATTCCACCAGGTCAAAATCAGAGTTTGGAATCTGCAGTGGGGCATTCGGGAGGGCGTAGAGGAAATGCGGGAGGGCCATCATTTTAAAGAGTGCCGCTCTACCCATGAGGGTCAGGGGGAGAAGCTTCCAGTGGTGGTTGTCATTGGAAAATCAATCAATGATTGGTTGGAGATTGTGCGCAGCATAGCTGGCAAGGTCTGTTATCCAGATTCCAAGGTACCGGAAGCCGTGCTGCTCTGTACGGTACGGGCATTTGTGGGTAAGTCTGTTCTCCCACTTTCACCAGAAAGAAGACGGATTGTTTCCAGTTAATTCTCAGTCCACTAAATTCCCCATAGCGGACAAGCATCTGGGTTACTATAGGGCATGTCTGAGCAGGTCTCCCAGATAAACCAGGAGGTCATCCGCATACAGGGAAATTCGATCTTCATGTCCCTCTGGCCATCTAAAACCAGTCCAGGATGCACTCTGACGGAGCCATAGGGCGAGTGGTTCAATCGCGAAGAGGAGGGGGGAGAGGGGACACCCCTGTTGCGTGCCCCTACCCAAGCAGAAGGGACGAGATGTCCACCCATTCACCCTGATTCACGCTTGGATGTTTGTATATAGCAGCTTCACCCAACCCAGGAACCCGTCCCCAAATCCCATGCGTCTCATAATTTCCCACAGGCTATCCCATCGAACCGAATTGAAGGCCTTTTCAAAATCGATTGCCAGAAGGGCAAGTGGACTGCTAATAATGGGAGCCCGCTCTAGTGCCAGGTGGAGCCGGCGCAGGTTCATTCGGGTTCATTTGTGTGGCATAAAGCCACATTGGTCCGTGTGTATCAGAGTGTCGGCAACTGGTTGTAACCTATTAGCTAAGACCTTAGCCAGGACCTTGGCTTTGCCGTTGATTAACGAGATCGGCCTATAAGAGGCACATTTTTCCTGGGGTTTGTCAGGTTTGGGGATGACCACTATGATCGCCTTATATAGGTCCGGTGGGAGGGTGCCTTGTTCACAGGCGCTCAGTAGCATCTTGTGGAAGGAGGTTGTTATATTGTCCCCGCTCAGCTTCTGCCAAATTTCGACCGGGAACCCGTTGGGGCCCAGCGTTTTCCCTGCCTGCAATTGTGCTAGGGCATCCGCCACTTCGGCCTCCGAGAGGTCAGAGTCCATGGATGCCTGCTGTTGTGCGTCAGCGTTGGGATTGTTATGCCATTTAGAAGGGTTGGATCCAGCGGCGAGGTTGGAGCCTTTTATAGTGCTGCATAGAATTGGGCAAAGGCCTCTGCTATATCTGCATCCGAGTGGCACCTCTCCTGGACACAGCTCAGGGAAAGGCATTTTCAGTTTGAATGAAATGTCCGCCCCGACCCCACTTTCCCTACTGTAAAGGCCGGCGAAGGCCCGGCCACGTGGACGGCAGTGCCGACGGAATCACTTTCCGTCGAATCTCACAGGTCTTCGGCGGAAACTGGAACAGCCGTCGAGACAAGGGACGGAAGGGGTGATATTAAATATTTCTCTAGAATAAATCGACCAAAGGTCGTTGGACAATCGCAATGTTCTTTACGAACTCGGCATAAGGGCAACCAGTTATCTGGGTGGAAAAAAACAATCTGAGGGACCTCGACGCGTGAGGGATCTTGGGTACACTACACGTCACACAGGGATAGTGTTACAGGCACACCCACGTCGACGTCCCCTTTCGATTCTCAAAAGACAAGATGCAATACTCTGCGGTTACCACTGGATGTCGGACTATGCACAGCATGTGATTCCAAGCAGATTGACAAACATCAGAAACCTATTTACAAGGTCTTTCAGAAGTTGGGTCATTACCGGAATAGTAGAAAAAGATCCTTGATCCGAAGACCTCTTGAACACAAAGCCACCAAGTAACCCTTGACTGTGCCTACCTGAAGGCACGGTGAGGCCAGGTATAGGAAGAATGCCATCACTGTGGTAGTGGGGTCTATCCTGCGCTCCTTAGATCACACCTCAATTGTCCTCCACCTGCACGCAAAGTAGAATGTTTGCCGGCAGCCAGTAACACCTGAAGCACCTCTTCCGAGAGGTCCCACGCATGTAGGTTGAGTTCAGGTGGAGTACCCAACCTTCCTACTGGGATAGGAGGTCTGGCCTCTGAGGAACCTGGAGAGGTGGGCAGATTACCCTTTCCAGAAGTGATGAGTACCATGTTCTCCTCACCCAGTGTGGGGCAATCAAGATCATTGTGGCTCAGAACCTCCTCAACTTCCCGAGAACCCAAAGGATTACAGGTATCAGCAGAAACACATAATGGAGGTCGAAGACCCACTCCACTAGAAACGTGTTCCTTAGTGCACCCTTCACTGGGAATTCCCTCGAGCAGAACTGCCTGCACCTCATGTGGGCGCTCGTGGCAAACAGATCAACTGTAGGGGTACCTCACAGAGCAAAGGTCTCTTCCAGAACTTCCTGCCACACTTACCACTTGTGTGAGACCGTGCTCTGCCTGCTGAGAGTGTCCGCAAGCCAGCTCTCTGCACCTGCCAGATGTGCTGCAGAAGCAGAGATCTCGTTCTCCAGTGACCAGAACCACAGTTGCAATGCCTCCCTGCATAACAGCAGGGCCGCACACCCCCTTGCTTGCTGAGGTAGTGCATGGCTACTGGAATTGTCAGTCAGAATGAGGACATGTTTCCCCTTGAGGGCAGATGGAAAAAGCCATCAGGGCTAGCCTGATCGCTCGCATCTCCAGCCTGTTGATGTGCCACCGGCATTCCACCGAGTACCAAAGACTGTTCACCTGCAGATCCACACAGTGAGCAGCCCATCCCTTCAGGGATGAATCCATGACCACTTGGGCATGGGGCTACGGTGGCCAAAAGAGTTCCCCCAACCATCATGCTCATCTTGCTGGCCCACCAAGAGAGGTTGTTGGCCACTGACCTAGACACCATGAAAATGTCCTTCAAGGCATCGATCGCTCAAAAGCTACTGACGGGATAGCATCTGCAGTCCGGCCTCTATTACCAGAAAAATGCAGGAAGCCATGAGACCTAAAAGACGGAGGAAGGAAGCCACTGATAGACGATCGTGGTTCTGGAAAAGCTTAACCATCTGCCTGATACTGGAGACTCTCTCCTCGGGAGGAAAAGCCTTCCCCACCTGTGTGTCCAGGAATGCCCGGATTAATTGTTGCCTCTGCGTTGAGGTCACGTGGGACTTCTGGAAGTAAAGGGCCTGAAAAGATCCACCTGGTACCGGAAGAATTATTTACACCAGACAAAATTATTACGGGGGAAACCCTCTAATGCCTCGGCAAACCGAACAGGCAACGGTTACTTCAAAGAGGCGAACGCCTCTGTGGTTGACTCGGTACCTTCCGATTGCCCTGTATCTGCTACAGCCAAGACAGCTACTGCATGCAAAACTTCCGGTACCGAAGGACAAAATATTATCCTCAGTAACCGCAGTTGAGCCCTCAAGCTCCTCGGTACCGAAGAAGTCACATAAATCCTCTGACAAGACGCATAAACCTTCTCACTCGAGATCCAGTCCAGTACCAACTTCTCCAAAGAAGCAAAAGCGAAAAAAAATAACCTGTTGCATTTATCGCCGATTAGATATTTACATTCTAGTTTCTGACTCTGAAGACTGATGCTTCCAAATTTGTTACAGTTCCTCCGGACCAATTATTAAGCATTCCTGTGAGAGTGAATTCACCTCAACGTGAAACGAGCAGCTTGCTGGTGCGTGGAGGCAGGGTCTTAGCCGGCCCCTCAGCTCTCTTCTCTGAACTCTCCCGGCTTCTTGGAGACACGGCTCCCTCGCCACGCTTTCTCCTGCCTCAGCTTGCAGCATGTTAGCGCCTTGCTGTCCTGTTTTTTTACCTGGCCTGGCCCTCAGCAGCTATCTCTCAGCTGCTCCTGTTTCACAATCCAGCTTGCCTTCCTTCTTGGCCCCTGTCTCGCTCTCTGTGTCTTGCTGTGCTCCACCTTTTATAGTCTGGAAAAGGGTCCATGAGTTTCAGGTGTGTGCGATTATGGCTGAGTGCTTGACCCTGCCTGACCTTATTAGTGGGACAAGGCCAGTACATGTTACTAGTGGTAATCTTCCTAGTCTCAGTCTTCATCTTCCTCATCTCAGTAGATGGGCTGAAAAGGAAAGGGAGGAGTTTTAGTATCCCATAAAGGTAGAGGGAATGTAAGCAAAATAACTGCCAGGAAATGGGGGACACCATGTCTCACCTTGCGGTTTCTGCTCCCCTCTCCCCGAGAACCCCTATCCATGTGATCATCCTTCGCTAGTCTACCCCAGGGTCGGGATCCAATAGTGATGGCCTTTCCCTGGCCACCTGAATAAGGGATCCCCGGGGACTGAGTCGTGAAACACCTTCAAGGTTTTCACAGTATGAAAAAAATAAGAATACCAGCCCGGACCTCTCACCTCAGGCGATCCTCTCTTCCACTGCACCCTTTAACGGCAGGGCTCTCAGTTCTTCTTGGAGCTCATGCCCCAGTTGCTGGTGAGGAGGGGGTGGCCTGTCTGAAGGCTTTTTTAAGAAAGGCAGGCAGTAACCCCATCTGACAAGCTGCAAGGACCAGGTGTCTGATATTATTGACTTCCAAATGACCTTGTGCTCGGAGAACTTCCCACTAACCGGTGAAACATGTGAGGAGAATTCAACAGCGGCTTAGTGGGCACGGACGCCCCTGCCGCTCCTGCTCAAGTCTGTTGACCTTACAAGCTCCTCTGCCGCTTCTGGGATGTGAAAAACACCCCAAGCCTTGCTTGGCCTGCAGCAGACAAGTCTTCCTTCCGAAAGGAAGGGACCGCCTATAGCCCCTGCCTTTAGAGGCAAAACTGACTGTTTGGTGGGCTGCTGCACGATTAGACCAAGAGACTTGGCAGCCACTTTTGATTCCTTCAACTTCTCCAGCGAATCATCTACCTTCAGCCCAAACCGATGTTTGTCGTCACATGGGTGAAAACCCAGAACTGTAGAGCAACGCTGCCCTCCTCTGCACTGCAGATGTTCCCATAGCCCGACCTATGGAGACAGTGGTGTCAAGACCCAACTGCAGCGCCTGGCAGTCCATCTCCCTGCCATCGTTCACTATGTCCACACAGCCATTCCTCATTTCCCTTGCCGGGATATGCTCAGCTGTCACAGAAATTGGCCTCCACAGTATGGGCCTCATCACAAGTTAGGCGGCAATGCAGCGGTGTTCCCGTTGAGCGTAATTAGCGCGAACGCCAAGGCCCCCGGCGGATAGTCCGCCAGATCACGAGTTTGCGTGCACGCGCACAGGGACATGGCGGTAGCGCAAATAGCGCTCGATGGGAAAAGGGAACCCGTAAATCCAGCGCACCGCGCGCTACCGCCATGCGGCGCTAATAGCGCATGCTATTAGCACGTGGGAAACGGGTCACCACCGGAACGGGAAAAAAAGCAGCGGCCATCTTGGAAATCACAATCCATTGGATATCACAGCCCCTGCAAGTCATCCACCCCTGGGAAGAGTGAATCATGTCACATGAGCGCACTAGGGGCAAGTCAGCCCTGGACAGGGTCAGGAAGTCAAAATTTAGTGACCAGGAGCTGGCCGTACTGGTGGAGGAGGCAGAGATTCACCATGAAGAACTGCAGCAGCGCAAGACCAGTGGGCAGCGTGTGCACAGATCTGGTGGAACATCAGCCAAAGGGTGTCTGCAGTGGGGCGCGTGCCCCGGGATGGCGAGGACTGTCGCAAGCGCCTCAATGACTTGCGTGTGAGAGTTCACGCCATCCTCTCACAGCACAGAAGTGCAAGCAGGGGCACTGGAGGAGGGCCACCACCCGAACTCACACCCTGGGAGGAGAAGAGGACTTCCCTAATCGACATGGGCACCATAGAGGGAATTGGTGGAGAGGAGGCAGGCACTGGTATTGAACCGACTGCAGGTGAGTCCCACCCCGAATGCATGCATCTGAAAGGACCACACATGCAGATCCTGAGTGAATGAATGTGATGAAATGAGTGTGAGGCACTGCAGACACCCATAAATGAGCCCTTGAACCATTGAACCATAGTGCCACCTAGACTCCCCTGCACGTGCAGTGCATCAATACAAGGGACAGGGGACAGGCATCCCTAGCCATGTGACAGCTATGTAGAGTGTGAGTGTGCATGAATACACCCCCAGGACCCTGAGCATGGTGCATCCCAATCCCGCATGTTATGATGGCACACAAACATCTCCATGCAGGGTTCCTCCACACTCAGACATTCCACCAATCACTACATGGAGACTGAACAAAATGCAAGTGCCATGCATAATTGATACTGCCTACAATCCCACTTGATGGCATGATCTGCTTGATACTTATGTCGGTTGCCTTGAACTCAATCCACACCCTATGTACCCCACAGGCACACGGCGAACCTCACGGGATGACGACGGTGAGGAGGCCACTCCATCACAGTGCCCGAGGCAGCATGCCTCGACCAGCACCACGACCCCACAAAGGGGCCGCGCGGAAGGGAACCGACGCCGGACCCATGCCACATCACCACAACGCAGCCTAACCAGACCGCTGCAGCACCCACATGGCCGCATGGTGTCAGCGCCAAGCTCACCCCAAGCCACCATGCAGACTTCCGATGCAGAGGGAGTCACCTGTGGGTCAGAGCCCGATGTGGGAGTGACACCTCTGGCTGCGCATCAGGCAGGACATTTGCAGTCCCCCGGAAGTAGCGACGCCGAAGGGATGGGCACACCACCAGGGACCCCAAGGCCAGTCACACAGGGAGCACAAACCCCACGTGTGCATGTGCATCGTGTCCGCACACCAGAGCCAGATGTAGACACACCATCATATGGCAGCCCTGAAGACCGGCACTCAGAGCCCGGCAGCAGCCAACATGTCCCCATGCAGCCCCCCCACCCAACAGCGCACAAGTGGCAGGCCGGTACCTGCCACACCAGGGGTACCTTTCGTCACGGGAGCAGCTGTGATGGGACGTCTGGACATAATTGAGGCCAAACAGGCAAAAGTGGAATCCATGGCCAAAGTGCACAGTTGGAGCAATGCACCTCAGACCCGACAGGATTTGGCCAAAGGGTACGGGAGTTGTGCGAGGCAGTATCGGCACTCGCTGAGCAGACAAGGGAATTGAACAACCTTCTCCGTCAGCATCTGCAGGCAACCGGGTCAGTCCCATCGACCTCCACTACACCCACGGAGAGATCCTTTGTGCCTTCTCCTAGGCACCGCTCATTGCGCCACCCGAGATCCTGCACACCTGAGGGGCCAGGACATGGAAAGTGCCCGCGACCATCATAGTTGGACATGGCATTGTTGTGGGTGCCCCGAGAACATGCACCTACCTGCAATGTTGTGGGGAGTTGACTGGGGGAGGAGGGATTGTGTGCTGGGTGTTCACTGGGGCGAGGGGGGATTGTTTGCTGGGTGTTCACTGGGGGGAGGGGGATAGACAATCTTTGAATAAATCACGTTTAAAATTCATACAAAGCATGACAGTAGTGATTGTGATTAAGTGCTCTTTAATGTTCAAGAGACATGTGCAAAATGTAGCCGTCACCTGTATCAACAAAAAATTATCAACCAAGCCCTGTCTGGCCAATCTCCCCTCCCTCAGCCCATTCCTGTGTGCACGTGCAACACCTACTGGCACATCATCACCTTCCCTCCCATCCTCAGGTGGCTGCACATGAATCGGGGGGCAGTGGCACATTCCTGCGACAGCAAATGTTGTGCAGCATGGCACATGTCAGTACAATTTTTCCAACTTTTTCAGGTGCATAAATCAATGCCCCTCCCGTACGGTCTAGGCACCGGAAGCGTGCCTTCAGCAGTCCAAATGCCCTCTCCACGCAGATCCGTGTACGTCCATGGGCAATGTTATGTGCCCACTCAGCTGCAGTGTGTGGATGACGCACAGGGGTCATGAGCCATGTGTACTGGGGATATCCAGAATCACCTGCAGGGGAGAGAAAGCAGGTATGGGACAAGGTAAGTTCAGTGGGTGCACAAGGCTCAGTCATCAGTGACATTTTCAGCATTAAGTTTGTGTCGAGAAGGTCATGCTATCTCATTGCAATGTTAACATCCGACCTTTGACTTCCAGGACATGCATGGTGTGAGGTTGCCATACAGTTGTTTATCTATGTATTTGTGAGTTATGTGCATCACACTCATGTATTACACGTCGCCTACTTATCATTTGGTCACTTGCATTGTGGAGTGTGCTGTGCTAGGAGCAGCATTGAATCAATGGAGTACTCAAAACTTGCTACGCCTCTGTTTCTAAATGTAACAGTACTCTGTCCCTTGTCACTGGAGGAGGGGACCCTTCCATCTGCTTGTGCATGCAGTAAGTGGTTGGCCCATGAGTCATTGGCATTCCCTTTGGCTGCTGCTGCATTTGCTGGTTGGCACGATTATGTACTGTTCTCCAGGCATGTGATTGGCCAATCAGGGGTCATTGCTTCAGGGATGTGCATTGTCGTTAATCAGATTACTTATGTGTAGTGTTTTTGTGGATGTGCCGATTTTTGTGTAACACTGGCATGACTGTCGGGTGGCCAGTGTGGGATGTCTGTAATGTGTCAGGGTGGGAAGCTATAGTGTAACTCACACAGGAGGCTTTGTGGTAGTGGGCCATCTATATGTCACTGTGCTGCCACATGTCTTACATCCTGACTGGGTGTGTTCTGCTGTGTTGGACATGTCCAAGGGTTCTTGTGCATGGTACATGCATGTAAATGCTGCAGTGATGGTGCCGCCTATTGCCATGCAGGGATTTGACTGTGTGTGACCAGCCCCATCAGATGTGATTCAACATGCATTACGGACTACATTTGTACTCACCCAGCATTCATGTGTTTTGGCCTCAGTGCCTTTCCATGTGGCTGAAGGTGAGGTCAGGGCTACATGTCATCTGCACATTCAGGGAATGGTAATTTATCCGGTTTCTGTAGGCTGCCTCATGTGCCTGGGGTGGTACGAGTGCTACATGTGTGCAGTCCAGGGCTACTATTACATTCGGAACATGGGCAATGGCATGGAATTGACACCTCAGCTGGTTCACCTGTGCCTGTGTGGCTGGCAATGCAATGTGCTCATTCACATGGATCAACAGTGCATCCAGCACCTGTCCCAGCGTGGCACTGAAGGTGGACTGGGCCATACCATGCATCATGGCAATGGTGTGTTGGTAGCTGCCAGTCCTGAGGAATTGAAGCACGGACACAAGCTTCACAAGCGGGGGTACTGCTGTGCTGATGGCTATACGGCTGCCGATGTCAGCCTGGATTGCGTCTAGCAACTGGCTGATGGTTGCCCTGTCCAGCCTATATTCCGTCACCAACTGGCCATCAGTCAGGGCCCAGGGTATTGGCCTGGGGATGGCTGGCCGCCTTGCTGGTGCTGCTCTCTTCCTCCTTCTCCTCATCCTCACCACCCCCTGCGCTCAAGGCCTTGGCCTGGTTGGCTGGCCTCTGTAGCTCCAGGCGCAGCAGGTAAATGTCCACATCAAGGCTTCCGGCTCCAAATGGCAGCATGGTGTTTGGAAGTGTGTGTTGTGCATGGGTGGGTCCTCTGTAGGCCTCTGATTTGCATTGGTTTCGCCTGGGCCCTTATTGCTGTCTCCTCCCTGCTCCTGCTGGTGTAACGGTGTGTTGTGCAAGGTGGCTCCTTTGTAGGCCTCTGGTTTGCATTGGTTTCACCTGGGCCCTTATTGCTGTCTCCTCCCTGCTCCTGCTGGTGTAATGGTGTTGGGGAGGGTGTGTTGTGCATGGGTGGGTCCTTTGTAGGCCTCTGATTTGCATTGGTTTCACCTGGGCCCTTATTGCTGTGCCCTGTGTTCTTTTACCTCCAGCATTTTGCTGGGGGGTATTTTCGGCAAATTATCTGCCGCTTTTCTGGCGCTAATAGCGCCTACGCCAGACTCGCGATTGCTATATTTTAGCGCGCATGGATACTGGTGCTTTTACAGCCAAGGCTTTTATTGCCGGATGTACTTGCACCGGCTGTAATGGTGCCGGCTGTATTTGTACTTGTGATCCGGCTGACCCTTAAATTCGGCGCTGATAGCGTTACCGCCGATTTTAAGGGTTACCGCCCAACTCGTGATGAGGCCCTATGTGCGAGTACTTCAAGCAGGCGCAGCTGGCATTGATTGCTTTAAGAGCCATACTCCCAGACGCAAAAAGCTTCTTGGCTAGAGTCAGTATTTTTGGACTCTCTGTCCGCGGGGAGGTTTGAGGTGGCAGAACATGAACTCACCATAGCGGCTTGAACCACCAACCCCTCAGGGGTAGGATGCGTAGAAAGGTAAGGCAAGTCCCCCCTGACCGGTTTTTCGTTAGCTCAGGGTCTATGGCTGGCATGGAATAGGGCTTCTGTCACAATGTTCCAACTAGGTCGTATATGGCCGCATTAAAGAGTAAGACCTTTATGTCTGTGGGCCTTTATCTTGAATGTCCCTAAGGTCGTAGCACACGAGTAACTTGGCTGATGGACCTAGACTCAAAACTAGGACCACGTTTTTTTCTTGTGGGAGGACGAGGAATGGTGGGACCCGCTTCAAGAATGGGAAAGCTTTTTCATCACATTCTTCCAGTGCCTGTCCTCCTCCTTGGGCGCGGGGCCTATGGTGTCGAGGCACAATGGCCGTACGGTCGATCGCAGCTGTGACTTCAACAGAGGCCACCAGAGTGCCAATATTGCCAATTGTTCCCTGATGGCCTTCAGATTCATTTGCTCACAAAAATGGCAGTGCTTGACGTTGTGTTCCTTCCCGAGACACCACACGCAGAGGCATGGCCGTAATTTTAGGGGGGGGACAGGGGTGTTTGTCCGCCCCAACTTTCATGGCACACCATTTGGTCCCCATTCATTTGGCTGGGGCACCTTTTCTTCAGATGTCATGTCCCCCCCCCCCAACATTTTCAGTAAAGTTACTCCACTGCGCAGAGGCAGTGTGGCCCTGTGATGGACATATTTCAGTCGCAGTTCTGACAGCACTTGAAACTCAAAGTTTTAGGGCCTGACAGATCGGCATTGTATGAAAAAGGAATTCTCTTAAGGGAATCGTTCCAAAAACAGTGTGCTGAATGTGCAGAAAAAAGGAAGTGAGGTATGGGGGCAGAGTGACGCATCATATATATCGCCAATGACAGTTGAGGACTGTCGCGACTGAGTCGAGATAAGAGTCGAAGGTCGATGTTGATGTTGATCCAAACTATGGCCCTGTCGAAAGCTTTCCTAGTAGCTAACGCTGGAAGGGATATCTATCGGAGGAGGTATCTGCAGGAGAATGCAATTGATTGAATTAGGCATACATATTTCCATAATTCTGACAAAGAATTTTTATTTCTCATTTTTGAGCAATAATATAACAGATAAACAGATCACACATTATTTCTACATTTGAAGAACCTGCATTTCTACATTCAATATAAGACTGAATGAATTTTTGGTTGAATTAAGACAGAAAAATCTGGAGCACAATATAAAATTAAGGTCAGTAACATAACGGTACAGTATTTATCAACAACTACAATAAATATAAATGTCTCTAAACAAAAGAGAATTACATTTCCTTTACAGGACAATTCATCCTGATGAACAGAAGACGACAACATTTTTGGTTGAATGAAGACCCCAAAAACCCAGAGCACAAGATAGAACTATTAAGAATTCCTCCTAATTCGCCATAAGCGAGTGGTGAAACACGTGTAGAGGAAGCTTTCATTGGCAGCTGTGAGAAACCTGAGGGTATTCTCACTCCCACTCCCTTTGGCTCCTCTACATAGGTGGCCAGGGAAAGGCCATCGTTTTTGGATCCTGCCACTGGAGGTGGAGAAGCGAGGGAGGATCACCTGGGTGGTGGGTCCCTGTGGGTTTGGAGAGAGATGCTCTCGGGCGAGATGCAGTATCCCATATTTTCCCTTCAGGAAAAAAACCCTATTCCAGAAGCAGTTATGGGATATTTTTCTGCATTGACCCAGGAACTGACAGGAGATGTTATAAGCCTATACTTAGTAGAAGGAGGAGGAAAAGGACTAAGGAACAAGTTACTTACTTGTAACTGTTGTTCTCCAGCATGGGTCTGGCATGGATTCACATGCTCATGAATATTACCCGTCGTCAAGCTGGGAATCCTCAGTAGCAGAAAAAACTGTTTCAGTTTCCAAAACTGTCTTTCTCCTATAAACCAATCACTGAGCTCTGGGTCATACTGCCCCCAGCCAATGACTGCCCTCTACCCAAGCCCCTCCTCTGGCAGCTATCTTCAGATATGGTAGCACAAAGTGGCAGTAGGACCAAGATAAGAGCCGCAGAAGTGCAGGAGGGAGGGTTTGCATGTGAATTCATGCCAGACCCATGCTGGAGAAAAACAGTTACAGGTAAGTAACTTGTTCCCTCTCCGGCATGGGGTCTGGCATGGATTCATATGCTCAGAAATAAAGAACACATAGCAGTACACACATGCACAACCATGGGAGGTGGCAAGGCTCAACAGAAGCAGGTCTTACCTCCTCACCAGGCTCACATTCAAGCGAACAGGTTGTGCAGCACTGCTTGGCCGACTCTGGACACCTCCCTGGAATCCCTGTCAACGCAGTAGAATCTCGTGTAGGTGTGCGTTGACCTCCACGTAGCAGCCCTGCAGGTGTCCAGCGGGGGTACACCAGAGAAGAACACTGTCGTAGCAGCGATTGCTCTGGTGGAATGGGCTCTCGGATGGCCATGCAACGGTCGGTTTGCCAACCGGTGACTGTGGGTGATGCAGCTGGAGCGCCGCTTGGAAATGGAAGCCTTGGACAGGGCCTTCCCATGGTTCACAGGACCAATGTTCACAAACAGTCGAGAAGTCTTCCGGAAATCCTTAGTGTGGGCCACTTAAAACTTTAGCGATCGAGCCACATGCAGCAAGTGCAAAGTCCTTTCAGCCGGCGACAAAGGCGTTGGAAAAAACACAGGCAAAACCACGGGTTTGTTGAGGTGAAAGTCTGACAGAACCTTGGGCATGAAGGAGGGGTGCGTCCGCAGCACCACCCTCGTCTCGTGAAAAGTCAAGTAAAGTGGCTTCCAGGAGAGCACCTGGACCTCACCTACTCTTCTGGCAGAGGTGATGGTCACGACAAAAGCGGCCTTCCTAGACAGAAACTTTAGAGGAGCTGTATGCATAGGTTCGAAAGGAGCCCCCATGAGCCTAGTCAGCACCACGTTGAGTTCCCACGCCGGGGCCAGAGCCTTCACCGGCAGGAACGAACGGAACAGTCCTTTGATGAATTCCTTAACCAGACGGTGCGACCACAGGGAGAACAGTCCCGGAGATCTGGTGTAGCGAGAGATAGAGGCCAGATGAACCGTGATGGAGGCTGGCGTGAGCCAGCCCAGACTTAGCCAACGACAGCAAATATGGAAGCACTTGAGGGGCCGGGACCCTCAGAGGGTCGATCTTCGGGGAGGTATTGGCAAACTGCCAGGGCTCCCTGGTGGGGAAAAGCTGTAACACAGGTCAGCCAGAACACAAGGACAGTTGCAGGTGATGTCCCCGGTCTTGGACATCCATTTATCATGTGGGTGTACCATCACCAAGCACAGCGGCAGCTCCAGACAGCCCCGTTAGGGCCCTCTTCCCTCCCCCAAGGGAAATTCTGTAACGTAGCCCAGCCAGCACTCCAGGATGGTCAGGGGTGATGTCCCTTACCTTAGGTGGCTGTCTCCCATGTTGTTTGACCGTCCCCAAGCCCAGCAGCGGGTCCATGAAGCCTCTGCATGGCCCCTGTCCTTTTCCAGAGGAAGACGCTGCAACGCAACCAAGCCAGAGCTCCAGGGTGGTAGGGGGTCATATCCCTGGCCTTGGGCAGCTGACTCCCATGTGGGTTGAACATCCCCAAGCCCAGCGATAGTTCCAGGGAGGCTTGGGACATTCCCCGTCCTTTCCCGGAGGGAGAAGCTGTAATGAAGGCCAGCCAGAGCTCCAGGAAAGTCAGGGGTAATGTCCCTGGCCTTGGTCACCCATCTCCATGTGGGTCTTTGGTGGGGCTTTTGAGTAATAAATTCTGGGGCGATTCACGCAAGTCAGACATCTGTGGATTCCCACAGGTGTCTTCTTTTCTGAAATGCATGGGGTTCCCCGTTTTCCTTGGTGGCTGCGACACCCCAGGCCCACATCTGTAGGTTGGCTCCCCAAACCCTTTGGTGGACAGCAGTGATTTAGCCTTTTCTCTTTGCGCCCATGTAGGTGCACCCACACATGTGAGGTACCGTTTTCATCAGGACACCTGTGGGAAAGTAGGAAGGTAGGACATGTGGTGTTGGTGGCGTTTTTCATTGGGTGGGCAGAGGGATAATTGTGGTTTTTGCCGAATTTCCTACATTGCCGGGGATTGTGGGTAATACATTCTGGGGCGATTCGTGCAAGTCAGACCTCTGTGGATTCCCATGGGTGTCTACTTTTCGGAAATACATGGGGTTCCCCGTTTAACTTGGTTCCTGCGACACCCTAGGCCCAAATCTGTAGATTGTCCACAAAAGCAAAATTCCTCAAAATCTGCTCTGCTGAAGGACTTGGGATTACCGGTGGTTTAGCCTTTTCCCTTTGTGCCCAGGTAGGTGTACCCACACATGTGATGTACTGCTTTTGTCGGGACACCTGTGGGAACACGGGAAGGTAGCAACTGAAAAGACGAGCATCAGATCTGAATCCGTGAGCCAGAGAATCTTAAGACTGACCAGGCCACATATATCGACATCTGGGACAGTGGCACGGTTCAGTGCTTCCACATTCCACAGTATCACAGCAGATGAACGTGGACACTGTGGAAAGTTGATGTTGAACAATAATCAATCAATGCCTAAGAGCCCTGATGATGGACAGAAGTCCGAAATGCATTGGCAATGATAAAAAATTGGGCACTGACTTGTCAGGCAAAGAATCAATGAGATATGACATTGGAGTGACATAACATATATTACTCTTTATCTTTATTATTTTTCTGGATAAACCTAAACAAAAGTGTTTTGAAGGAATCAAAGTATGTTGTACATAAATAAAACTCCAGAAGTAGAGTTAGGAGTGAGCACACTCAGGAACGCAGGGCTTTCCAGTGCTACTTCTCTTGAACACGGGAAGGTAGGACATTTGTTGTGTTTGCGTGGTTTTCCTAACATGGACACATTTGCTGCTGCACTTTGTCACACAACCCTTTAATTTCCCAAATGTGACCTACATTTAGTCGCTGCTTTAGGCACTATAAACTTTTGTAACCTGCACAAGTCACCTACCGTTCAAAAGGTCTGCCTGTGCTCTTTCAAAAAATGTATGCTTGCCCTACCTCACCACATTTGTTTTCCCTATTTACACATGCTAAGTACGTCTGTTTAGGCCGCAAGCATAAACATCCTGTGTACCATGGCTCATTTTTTGGCTTGTGGTATTGCTTGTTTTGTGAAACATTTCGAAAAATGTGTGATTTCCTAACTGGAAGAGTCGGGGGAATGTAGCTGAGCATTGCTTTTCTCAAAATTCACAGAAGCCATTGCCTTACTGGGCCAGCCATGTCCACCACATATCTTTTTTTTCTGTCAAATTCCCAATTTTCCCCCAAACTATGGAATTTTCCCTACGTAGTTGTTGCCTGACCTGTGCAAATCACCCCTTCCTAAACTGGGAATGTTGTCTACTTTCCAGAAATGTATGTCTTTCTGTCTTCCCATTCAGCTTTCCTACCCTTCTCTTCCATTTCGTCCACGCATGTCCTATTGGAAAAAAAGGCCAAAATCGCCTACCTCTCACAAAACGGCTGGTAACCATATCAAAATATGTTTTATTGGTTTCCATTCAACCTGTTCTTGAAAGCCTGGAAAATGACAAATTGAACACAGTAAACCATTTGTTCCTAGCTCTTACAAGGAAAAAAGGAAAACACCACAGGCTTCTTTGTACATAATTTTATTGCCATTTTCTGAAGAAAAAAACAAATGTTCTCCTTTTTGGTTATTTTCTCTCACCCCCCCCCCCCCCCCCACCCCCCCAAAACAAACTAGGATTCCTTGGTGGCGTTATGACCGTCTACGTGTGGTAAGAAAATGGGCCATATTTGGCTGAGATATCTCATGTAACCAAGAAGTTACAAGGGATGAAATGGTGACATACCGGACCAAATTGATCTACTTTTCCAAAGTTTCTCTACTTCATCAAAATCGAAGACTTTTGACTGTGCGCAGGATTTTGTTTGAACGGTTACAGGACCACTTCGATTAACAATTACTCGTTCTCTTCTTGATATAACCCTTTTCTCACTTTCGCTTTTGCCACTGCTCAGCTGGATACCTTACAAAGACCTTCAATTGAGCACCCATGCAGTGGCGGACCACTCTGTTAAAGGTATTGTATCTTGCTTTTAAAGTTCAAACACTCATCAGCAGATCAACTTTACTCTCGTCTCTTATCACGTGCGTTTTAACAATGCTCGTTCCAACACTCGCCCACCATTGTTGCTGCTTGCAACCATGGTTTCAACACAGACCGACCTTGTATCGGTCTCCCGAAATAACCGCCTGTGTGGATTTCACTGACGCTGCTTTGTTCTTGGAGACAAGGTCGGTACCACAATGGCTAGTGTTTCTGCCCGCCTTGATTATTGACGCGGGAGGGCCCCGGGTATCTTCAAAACACAATGCAGGATTCTTCAGCCTGGTTTCCTGGTCTTACACTTTCTATGTTCGGGGTTTCTGGAAAGTAACGGTTCCTTGTTGAAAAGCTCAAGGTAACTTCCCTCCTTGCAATCACCTTCTGTTTTGAAGTCTTTCTTCTCTCGTTCACCTGCCGTCCTGAAACTACTTTCTCCTCGGGTGCTGTGCCTCGCTCAGAGTGTGCTCTCGTGCTCCGCCTTTTATCCATGTGGGGAAGCTTAATGGAAGTCAGGTGTGTGTAATGGTCAGTAATTGCCTGACCTCGCCTGGCCACTGTATTGGGAAACGTCAGGTATACTGCTCGGGTGTTGGTCTGTTTTCTCTCATAGCGGTTTGTCTGTGTTAAAGTGTTCGTGTTGTAAAAGTGGGGTTGAGGGGTAGAGTTCCTAAATATCCTACCTGGCAGGATGGGGTAAAGGTGTTACAGGGAAGGGGATACCGCGTCTCACTATCCGGTGTCCCACTCTCACTCCCTGAAGACCCCTCACCCAGGTGATCCTCCCGCACTGGTCCACCCGCACGAACTGGATCCAAAAACGATGGCCGTGTCGCGGCCACCAGGATGACAGATCCCTGGGGACTAGTGTGTGCGACATATTCTGGTTTCTCACACAAGGAACGTATGTGGGGCTGAGAAGTCCAGGCACCCTGGTTGCACGACCTGCGATGGGTGGACCATGTGGTCTGACAAATGCACCTAGACCAGAGGACCCAAAATGGTGAAAGCTAAGGACACCCAAAACCAGCCCAACGAGAGTTCAGGGATCCTGGTTGCATGACCTATGATGGGTGGACCGTGTGGTCTGACAACGGCGTCTAGACCAGAGAATCCTAATTGGTGAGAGCCAAAGACATCACGAGACAAGCTCAACAAAACCACTGCAACACTTTTAAACTACACTTGTTGTCTTGAGTCCTGAGACTATTTTTGTTCTGGATTGTGCTACTTAAAACTTGGGGAAGGGGACCCCCAAGGATTGGTCCTGAACTATATTGCTTTGAACTGGAAAAGGTAGAACCTCAAGGATTAGTCCTGAACTATATTGCCTTGAACTGAAGAAGGTAACCTTTGAGACTTTTCTATCATGGAACTTTCTTAAGCTTGGGGAAGGGGAGCTGAGTGAAAGCTGGGAGCTGCAAGAAGCTCAGAACTTTGAGATAAACACGGTTTTATTGGAGTTTGACATCCCTACACATTGGTTTACTATAGTTGTGAGGGCAAGGATAGATTCTGGGCATGAACAGACTTTTAAGTTGAACTCTTTGACACAGACTTTTCTTAGTTTCATTCCGGTAGGGAAACCCCACATTAGCATAGGGCAAGTTAGGCCTTCAACCATCCTGACATTTCAGTTAAATAAAAATGTTTTGCTTAAACTTGAAGTCTGATGTCTGTTGTACTTCATGATGCCCTTCACACAGCATACCAAATACACACATGAGGAAGGTTAAATTGGCAGCATACAAAATATATATATGATCTATGATGGAGAACCTTAAAAAGAGTAAGCTTTAATTGGCAATATACAAAATCTTTAATTGACAACATACTAAATATATATATGATCCATGATGGATGAACTTACGCTTTCTTTGAGTAACATGAGAAAGCTCTACGGCAACATTCAAAAACTAGACTGTTCAATACCTTTTTGGACCAAAACAGTCAAAAATAATTGTCAGCGTAATTAGTAAAATTATAGGACAAGATTGTCATTATCAAGCTTCATCAGGAATTTTTAAAAAATGCAGCGGTTAAGTTAACTAGTATCATGTCATATTCAAAATATCAAAAGTAGCTATATAACCATTAATTGTTGACTGTGACAAAGATTATTTTCTTAACTGTAATGAAAGAAAAATTGGCGCAACATTTCTCCAAATTTTCTTCTTTTAGTATTGTATATACTAGACAGATACATCTGCTATATATGTCTTTGCCAATTCTACGACCTTATGAACCAGCTAAGATGTTGTTCGAGTTTACCAGACAAAAGCGGAGGGAAGAGGTTTAGTAAATCTTTTAAATCAATAATGTCCATCTCTTTGTTATCCTTATCCAAGGGAGTAATTGTGGGGCCTAGCATCTTTTATTATGGACGTCTGGGACCATCACGTAGGACTGGGATGAAAGCTGTTACATGAGGCTCAGGATCACATGCCCTTATCGCATCATTTACAGAATGGAAGTACTAAGCATTTTGTAAAGAATCCTCAACTTACTCCTCTGGTGAAGCATCAGGATCCATGTCCACTTAATGTGGATTGGCCCCCAAATCCAAGGGTTAGGTCGAGACCGGAGGCTATGCCAAGCCACCTTCCTGGTTGGGGGTAGAAGCCGATGTTACAATTAAGGATCAGGTAGTCAAAGGTCGAAGGCTAAAGCATGAGCCCCAGAATTAGGTTTTACAAAAATTCCTCATAAAATCTGAGATCACCATCATGGCCAATGTCCCCCGAGATAAAAGTGCTCCCTCAAACTGGATGCCCTACTACACCATACAAGTGGGATATCCTGAAATAAGAACTCCCTGGTTCCAAAAACCGCTGGTCATTCAAGCATTCCATAATAGGGCACAGAAAGTCTTGCAAGTGGCAATATGAATACTGTTATAAAGTGCCACCGCAGAGGAGCAGAGAAGACTTCGGTCTGAAATCCGTTTTCCCTGACCATGGTCAATGGATCCAGTCTGCAGCACTGTGACCAAGTCAAAGGCATCTGGGAGTAAAGAAGGTATTGTCTAAGTGCTGCAGTGAAGCTGTGCCTGGAGTACTGTATGCTCAATATACACTGTTGGCAAATGGGGGGGGGGGAGGGTTCCTCACTATGCTGTCCTGCTAAAGGAGGAGCTGTAAAACAGCTCGTGAAAGTTGAATAGTGAGAGAAGCGACTTGCGGAATCAGAGTAAAAGTTGCCAGAGGAAGCCTTGATATGAGAATCGAGGACTGAGAGATAAATGCCAAACACAATCAGTTTCAAACCAAATGGAGAGCCTGGGAAGGTGTGGCCGATACCAGCCAGAGAAGAAAGATGGAGGACGACCAAGAGGAAGTGAGAAAGACTCCAACCCAGAAGTCACAAAAGCACAACAGTAAACAAGGAGTGATGCTGATTGCAGAAACGTGTGGACCGGTCAATAAAGCACATTGGAATGTGAAAATGTACAGAGAAAACAAAACCAACAATAAACTGTGCATTCTGTGATTTGGAGTGTGAATACCTGTGGTGCTCAATGAATATCCCACTAACAAAGCATCTATGTGGTTTCCTCAAATTTCTCTGGGCAAAATTACATTTTGCAGATTTTATTTTCTTACCCTTTGTGCTGTTTCTGTTTTACTGCAAAAGTGGGGGAAGACACCCTCACATCCCCCCCAGCCCACCCTTGGTGAAAAAACAATGGTACAAATGCAGAAAAATGTAATTCGGCCAAATGATAGCTTGAAAAGTGTGGAAAATCCTAACAAACACTACTTGCTGAAACTCAGCCCACGAGTTTATAGCACAAAGAGCATAAATACAAGAAATAATTAAGAACAAGATATGAATATGCAAAACTGAGTACCATAATGGTATGTTATGCAATGTAACGGAACTAAAAAGAGGAGTTCCCAAAACACCTGAGGAGAAAATCTTTTAAAGATACATTGCTTGCTGGATAGGGGAGTGTCTCAACTCATCAAGCATTTGAGTAAGACATTTAGAGGACATCCTAAGCGCCCTCATCCCTGTGGACATCTCAGCAGCCGTCCACACAAATATTCAGGACATTCTGATAAAAAGATTTACTGGCGCGGGGCTGGAGCAAACAGCCATATGCTCAGAGACTTGTCTCTAACAGGATGGTGAATCCCCATATGCCACCAATGAACTCATCATCGTCAACCATACACGCAGATACCTAGCCTTTCATTCCCACTCTTCAATAAATACATGGCCCCATGCACGGGCTCACCTGCTACAACTATGCAGATGATGCCCAAATCAACAAGTTAAACCCGGGTGAAAAGTATACAAGTATGATCAATGTATAATTAGACACTCAGTTGTGATTTTGTTATTCAGGATTTTAGTTAAACCTGGAACAAAGAAATCACCAACTAGACCTACCCTAGATCTTAATAACAGAAGCCTTGATGGCTAACAAAAGGTTGAGGCTTTATGA
Source organism: Ambystoma mexicanum (assembly GCF_040938575.1). NCBI lineage: Eukaryota > Metazoa > Chordata > Amphibia > Caudata > Ambystomatidae > Ambystoma > Ambystoma mexicanum. Next base: position 797,850,588 of record NC_090921.1, on the reverse strand, counting down.
ACAGAAAACAGAAATAATGAATTGACCAATTAAAGCAATGCACTCAACAACTTCCTTGGCCAGAAGAGATGGGGAGACTACGGTGAGGGATCAGAAATGTGAGACGGACAACTTTTGGATAATTTCTCAAAATATGCCATTTAATTAAATCATAAATGTTATCAAACACCTCACTATTTTCCAGCCTATCAAAGCTGCAGGAAAACACTAGCACAGGATATCTGGCCCTCACACTTATTCAAATACACAAAGACATATATGGCAATTCACAGTAACATCAACAATGATATTCATAGTCTTTCTTGGTAACCTGGGCAAACTCCCTTCCCCAGGCTTCAAGGTAAATTCAGCTCTAATGTTCAACAAAAAGAAACAAGTAAATATGGGTTTGGAAAAAAGTCTAAATTCAGTTCTTGGCTCCTTCAATGTCAAAACAAAGTTTTGTTAACCAAAGTTCAAACAACAAAAAAGCTTCTCTTCTCGGGGAAATGAAGACTTTCTACTTCATCAAAATACCATCAATGTCATTCCCAGCCAAAGTGCTTTGTGAAAACTTTCAGTTGGCCAAGAAGAAATACCATAGTTCTTTGTTAGGTTAAGGTAAACACAACTTCTGAAAATGTTAATGAAAGACAGTTCTTGGTTAACACCTGGTACGTCTCTTTATAAGATTAGGAGTCAGTGTGTGTATTTTGTCAGGATTACTTCACAGCACTTCTACTTCACCTTAGCAACTTTCAACTTAGATTTCACCAAGGTGGTCTACTCCTCTGCCTCATAGTATTACACCTTCAATTGTGCTACTGAAGTATCAAATCTACTGACAACCAAATACACCACCACAGCTTTGGTATGTTGTGACTTTAAACAGTGTTCAGAAATAACACGATTCACTTTCTGATACTTCAAAACCTTCAAGCAAGCAAGGGACTCGTCCTCTGAATATTCAGCCTCTTTGCCACTCTTGTCTGTCTGCAAAAATAGACTACCAAATTTGCCTTTAGGACACACTTCTCTCTTCTTCCTATTGGCTTTGGCAATGTAGGCTGTATCAACTTCAAGAAGTCAATTACAAGTAGCAAGTTTCCCTTCCCCAACCTTGCCTTTATACTGCTATCTTCTGTTAGCCAGGATAATTACCCAGAAGGGAATAATTTCTTACCTGTAACTCCATTTCTCCAGCATTGGTATCTTTCATGGATTCACGTGCTTAGAATATTCCCCGTCGTCAGACTGGGACCCCTCGGTACACATATGTAGCCTTTTCCTATAGGAAAACTTCAGACACTTTTGTGTCCTATCTACGTCCTTCTAGGACCCGCCTACGCATGCTCCGTAGGCCGTCCCAGTATAAGAGGCCCGCCCCCGCGGCTCCCCTTCAGATTTTGGCCCCTCCAAAGTAGGAAGGGTTAAACTTATCAATCAAATACATTGCATTCCGGGGAGGCTGGCGGGCGCATGTGAATCCATGAAAGATACCAATGCTGGAGGAATGGAGTTACAGGTAAGAAACTATTCCCTTCTCCAGCATTGGATCTTTCATGGATTCACATGCTTAGAATAGATTGTATAGCAGTAACACCTGAAACGGCGGTGAGAATGTAATGTAATATACCCTCACCATAATACACAATGCATATGTACAGTAGGAATAAGTTAATTCATATAGCCTTACCCACCTAAAATATACTGTCATCAAAAGGTAGAAACAGATTCTCCACAGCGTGGAGCTTACCTTACTGAAACAGATGGCGCAGGACAGCTCTTCCCATCTGCACCTCGTCCGCATGCTGCCTGGCAAGGCAGTAGTGGCGGGTAAACGTGTGGGGCACTGACCATGCCGCAGCTTGGCATATGTCCGTCAGCGGAATTCCTGCCCACAATGCTGCTGAGGAGGACGTTGATCTTGTAGAATGGGCTCTAGGATGTCCTTGTAGTGGCCTTCTGGCCTTGGAGTGACAAAACGCAATCGTCGATGAGACCCATCGAGCCAATCCCTGTTTAGAGATTGCTTTTCCTCTCGTCGACGGACCATATGCGATGAACAGTTGTCGAGTAGACCCGAGTTCCTGTGTACGATGTAGGTAAAATTTCAGAGCCCTCTTAACGTCCAAGGTATGAAGAGCTTTTTCTGCTGTCGATGATGGGGTCGCGAAGAAAGTAGGGAGAACAATGGACGAGTGTTTGTGATACACTGTCGGAACTTTTGGGACGAACGTCGGATTAGTTGCCAGGACCACTTTGTCCTTAAAGAATCTTAAGTATGGCGGGTCCACGACCAGCGCTTGCAGTTCCGAAATTCTCCTAGCGGATGTGATAGCAATCAAGAATGCCAACTTCCACGATATGAATTTTATGTCGGACGTGGCCATAGGCTCAAAAGGCGGTTTCATTAAGCCTGCCAACACTGTGTTGAGACTCCAAGTTGGAGGGAACCGTTTTACCGGGGGAAAAGTTTGAAATAAACCCCTCATGAAGTGTTTCACAAGTCTGTCGCTAAATAGAGGAGACGACTGTCTCTTCCTTGTGAACCTCGAGATGGCCGCCAGGTGCACCTTTATCGATGTGAAGGATAAACCCTTCTCCGCCAAGAGAAGCAGGTAAGGTAGAACTTGTTCCGGCGTCACCAACAACGGTTGTAGGCCTTGTTGTCCTCGACACCATTCACAGAATCTCCGCCACTTATAGGTGTAAGATTTGTTTGTAGAAGAGGCTCGAGCCGCCTGCAGAACTTTTTGACAATCCTCCGAAACGTCTAAAGCACCAAACTCCGAAAAGTCAGGAGCCAGGTTCTAAGGTTGAGACTGTCCGGGTCGTGATGCCACACCGTGCCTTTGTCCCGGGATAGTAGATTCGGGACTCTCGGAAACGCTATAGGATGTTCCAGCGACAAGTGAAGCAGGTCGGAGAACCACGGTTGCCGCGGCCAATATGGTGCCACTAGAATTACCCGGCAATTGTATCTGCGTATCCACTGTATTGTCCTCCTTATGAGGGGAAACAGGGGAAAAGCATAAAGGAACATGTCCGTCCATGGGAAGGAGAATGCCTCCCCCATGGAACCCTCTTGGGGCCATCTGCTTGCGAATTGCTCGCATTTCTTGTTGTCTTTGGTCGCGAAGGCGTCCAGAGGGGGGTGACCCCATTTCTCGAACACTTTCATCAGTTGGACTGTGTCCATTTCCCATTCGTGTATCTGGGCCATGCTTCTGCTGAGGGAGCCTGCTTGCGAGTTCTTCACTCCCGGAAGGTGGTGAGCCACGATGCAAATTTCATGCTTTAATGCCCAATGCCATGTTTTCTTGGCCTCTATGGAAAGAGTTCTTGATTGCGTCCCTCCTTGTTTCCTCAGATAAAACATGGCCGTTGTATTGTCGGTCAGTACTCGTACTCGCGATCTCTTGATGTGTGGTAGGAATGCTTTCAAGGCCCATCGTACTGCTTTGAGCTCCAACACGTTTATGTGTAGGAGTGACTCCGTTGGAGACCAGCGACCATGCGTTTGGAGCGCACCCATGTGAGCTCCCCATCCGGTTAGGGACGCATCCATGACTATGGTTCGCTGAAACTCCGGTTCCTGTAGGGGTACACCGTTGTTCAGATTGTGGAAACTCGGCCACCACTGAAGGGTCCAAAGCAGCTTGTCGTCGTCGATGGTTATCTTGTCTGACCACGATCCTTGGGCCTGCGTCCATCGGTCCGCGAGGAATTCCTGGACTGGCCTCATGAATGGATGCAGGATGCCATGGCCCCTAGGACCGAACCGTATTTTCTCACTGAGAGCTTGGTGTTTTGACGTAGTCGGCTCGCCAGCTGATTGAGTTTTGAGGTTCTGTCGAGAGAAGGCTTCACTAGCCCTAACTGGGTCTCGAACTGTGCCCCCAGGAATACCAGCGTTCTAGATGGCTGCAGAGAGGATTTTTCGAAGTTTATGGCGAATCCCAGCTGTTGTAGAAGCTGCATGGTGGCTTGTAAACTTGTGTTGGTCGACGCTGGGGAGGATCCCCTTACCAGCCAGTCGTCGAGGTATGGGTATACATGGTGGCCTTGCTTCCTTAGCCAGGCCGCCACTGGAGCAAGGCATTTCGTGAACGTTCTGAGGGAGGTCTTGAGCCCAAAGGGAAGAACCGTGAACTGGAGGTGAGTCCGCCCTATTACAAATCTCAGGAATTTCCTGTGTTTCCGACACATTGGAATATGGAAGTACGCGTCCTGTAAATCCAGGGACGCTAGAAAATCCCCTTCTTGAACGGCGCGGACCACTTCCTGCAGAGTGAGCATTTTGAATTTTAGGCTCTTTAAAGACTTGTTGAAATCGCGTAAGTCTAAAATGGGACGCCATTTGCCGTTTGGCTTTTTTACGACGAAGTATCTTGAGTAGACTCCATGACCTCTCTGTGATGTTGGAACTAATTCTATCATGCCCTTTGCTAACATGAGTGTTACCTCTTGTTGCAGTATCCTTAGATGGGAATGAGCGGTGAACGCAGGTGGAATGTGCGGAGGGCTGTGTTTGAATTGTAGAGAGTGTCCGTTTCTTATAGTGTCCAGCACCCATTGAGCCGTCGTTATTCGTTCCCATTCGTCGACATATGCTGACACTCTTCCCCCCAGAACGGTGTGTTGTATGTCACTGCTGGTCTTTATTTTGCTTGTCTCTCGACGACGACGGATAGGGTGGTCTTTTCCTGGACGTCTGGAAGTTACAGCGTCGGTTTGCCGTTTGGGAGGCACACCTGTATCCCTGGGAGGGGTAAGCCGACCTGCCAAAGGATCTGTCCCCAGACGCAGAGAATCTGGAATTACCTGAAGCCCCTCTAAAGGGACGAAAAGACTTGTAGCTTCGGCCACTCTGGAGGGCACCCAATGAACGTGCCGTGTCCGAGTCCTCTTTCATTCCCTTTAGGGCTTCGTCCACCTTCTCACCAAATAGAAGGTCTCCCTCAAAAGGCATATCCAATACTTTGTATTGTACCTCTGGCCTGAAGTAGGTACATTTTAGCCATGACTGTCGTCGTAATACAACCCCATTATTGACTTGTTTGAAGCCTGACTCTGCGAGGTCCACCGCGATGTTTATTGCGTGATTTGTGGCTTCCTCACCCTCTTGGACAAGTAACATCGCTGCCTTCCTATGCTCTTCCGGAAGATGATCAAGCAACGGGGCTAGCCTGTGCCACATCTCTCTGTCGTATCTGGCTACAATCGCCAGAGAGTTTGCGGCCTTTACTGTGGTTGCTCCCACAGATAGCACTTTTTTGCCAAAGGCATCCTGGCGTCTCGCTTTGTTTTCAGGCGGAGTCGTGCACTTGTGCTGGGCCTTCGCCTTCCTCGCCGCTGCCGCCGACACCCCCGAGTCTGGCGTTGGTTCGGAGGATAAACACTTGGGGGTAGACTCTGGAGCCTTAAACTTTTTCTCTAGGCGTCCTTTCACTGCCGGCTCTGAAAAAGGGTGACGCATTGTCTGCAACCCCTCCTTCCACACGTGGTCAAGTATTGGTATTGAGAACACAGACCTCCTTCTCTTACCCATGTGGTCGAACAAAAAACAGTTCTTTTTCTGTTCTTCCTGGGACAAACCAAATTCTTTACACGCCTTCTCCATCATAGAATGGAATGATGCAATGTCGTCCGGAGGGGACGGGTGAGCTGGGCTTCTAGGGGTTTCCAACTCCACCTCTGACTCCCAGGTTGGATCCCTGGAGGGGGATGATGAGATATCCGACATGGCTCCCCTGTCAGAATCCGAATCTGGCAGCTCACCTTCCTCTTGTGCCAGTGCTGAGATTGGCGTGCGTAGGTGCGTCGGTGGTCGGGACGGGCCCGGCTCGTCGACGGGTGACTGTGGCAGGTTTGCCTGAGGTAGTCTCTGGTCCAGTGACTGTAGCAAGGACTGAAGCGTGGACAGAATTTCCAACGACAAAACAGATTGAGGCTTGAGAAGAGGGGCAGATCCTGGTATACCGGATCCCCTCGTCGACGACTTGTCAGCCACTCGTAGTCCTAGGTCTGCTGGGCCAGCTATTCTCTCGCTCTCGTCCTCCGAGCACAGCGACACAGCCTGTTCTTGCAGTAAAGTATCCGGGAGGATCGGATCAAAAACCTCAGGCCTCCAGTAGAATCCCCGTCGACGAGGCCATCGTCGTCGCCGTTGTCGGTGGGACGGTGGATGCCACCGGCGTTAGTGGCAGGGTGGAGGCCGATGACTGTACCGCCGTCGACGACTGTGACTTAGCAGGTGGTTTAGGCGGTCCCGCCTTTTCCCCCACTTGGCCTGCTTTTACTTGACTCTCGACTCGTGGTCGATCTATGATGATCGCCCAAGGAGGATTTTTGCCTTTCCTTTTCATGCTTTTTTGATGAAGATGATTTTTTTGACGAGGAGTCTCTAGCTGAGTGACTCCCAGATGACTCTCTTTCCGTCGGTCGAGATTTCTTCGCCGGTGGTTCCGACGAGGTAGCGCGGCGTGATGTTTTCGCTGATTGTGTGGTGCCTACCTCCGAAGGGGGGTATGCCCCCGCTCCATCATTCAGCCATGCCACCAGCCGTCGACTCCGGTCTTTGAGGGTTTTTTGAGAGAACCCTTTGCATATGTCGCAGTTATCAGCCGAATGATGAGGGTGGAGGCAATATATACAATCCATATGTCCGTCCCCCTTGTAAACTTTTTTCAAGCCGCACGTCGCGCATGGACGGAACAGCGCTTTTCCTGACATGGAGGACATTTTCTCTAACTCCATCTCCAGGTATAAAACCTTGGACAAAATAGTAAGACAACGCGAGGAGATCCCACTACTTTGGAGACGGTTGAAATCTGAAGGGGACCCGCGGGGGCGGGCCTCTTATACTGGGACGGCCTACGGAGCATGCGTAGGCGGGTCCTAGAAGGACGTAGATAGGACACAAAAGTGTCGGAAGTTTTCCTATAGGAAAAGGCTATATATGTGTACCGAGGGGTCCCAGTCTGACGACGGGGAATATTCTAAGCATGTGAATCCATGAAAGATCCAATGCTGGAGAAGTGTTGTTGCCACTCTCTTGGCCTCAGTTAATGCTTGCACACTCTTAGCATAGGCAATGCTGATGCTCCAATTGGCTCACAGTAATGTTTAAACCATTCTTTGGCTCTGGGAATGGCTGGTTTCAATCTTAATTGGGGAAATAACTTGTTCGCTCTTGGCTTGAGTAATGCTTGCTCTTTCCAACTTGTAATAACAATGTGCAAACACTATCTATTGTTAGAATGGTTTGACTGCTTCAGTAAAGATTCAGAGTCAACCTTCATGCCGGAATCTTTATTAGGCACACACGACCACTTCTTTCTGTGTTTTTACAAGATTTAAGTTGAACAATAGAGTTTCACTGCGTTTCTTCCCCACACAAGTAAAAGATAGAATGTCTGCTCATACGCGAGTGCTACAATTCAAGTGTTCCATTGTTAAATCAACGATCAGCTTAGCATCACTTTTGCTCATATGCAAGTGATTATATTTCTGGATACTGTTGCAGGCAGTGTTCGCACAAGGAATCAGAACACTCAGTCAGACTTACCGGCTTTTGTATTCTTTCCTTTGCGGGCTGCAGAACTTCTACCACTTCGGGCTTCACTTTGGCCCCACACCCTTCCTCGCTGAAGGGAGTCTGCGGTCTGGCCATGCAATTAAGGAGCTCCACTGTGTCCTGAGACCCTTGGCACCACAGCAACTTCTGGCCACGGTCTCCAACATGCTTCCTGCTGCGCAATCTGTGCAATTAGGTTCATATGGGGAAAAGAAGTTTTCCTTCACGCCTTTCGCAGTGCAACCTCTGCACATCAGAGTTTGGGGGAACAGGACCCTCACAGGACACGCAGTTGGAATCTGCTGTATCAGAGTCCCAGCGTCCCTTCGGTTCTCCCACTTCTGCCTCGATTGCCCAACACTGTGCTTTCTGCCGCCTCCTTCTACTACTACTGCTGCTGCTGCTGGAACTGTGGGCTGGAGTCTACTCCAGCCACAGTTCCAGCTCCTTCTAATGGCCTGCACCTGAGGGGGCCTTTTAATCCTCTTAGCTTCCCTCAGGTGTGGACTATCAGGTTAATTGCCCGACTACTGCTGCAACATTGCTCTTCAGCCCTCTTCCTTGTTCCAGTACTTACAGGATTGTGGGACTTGTAGTCCCCAACAACAAAATTACATCTTTTTGGCAACTTCTTGTTTTTAAGGGTATATTTATTTCCCTTAAAGGTATTTAGGGATGAATCATCAGAATTCATTGGAAAAGAGGAAGACAGTTTATTTAAGGCAACATTTTTAATTCCCTTCTGTTCTACCTTTGGGAGTAAAGGGGATTTATATTCTTAAGGGCCTCAAATGGTCTTTCCGTTCTCAGGGTTTGTTCCGATTGCATGTCAGCTCTGCCCATAGCCACAGATTTTATATGTGGTTCAAATACATCATGACAATAGGCCCTTAAATGCTTTGGCAACTTCAAAAGGTTCTCCATTTTAAAGTATAAATACTGTGTCTCATCCTATGGGGTCTCCTCATCACCCTGAGCCTGGTCTCCTCCCAGGTGATCCTCCTGCAGTACACCAGCCCAAAGGTCAGGACCAGGAAGAGTCTCTGGCCACCTGGGAGGAGACTTTAGGCAGGATTCTAGTGAGGGATCCGTAGGATTCATCACACTACACTTAGCCCAACAAAATAATCAAAAACTTAAGGACTCTTATGGACAACCTCACCATTAACATCAATAAAACAGATCATGCCATACTTGTTCAGCCACCGAACCCTTACTGTCAACACACTTGTACTTTCAATATTGGATTATGCTAAATGCATCTACAAAGGCCTTCCAAATTACCTTGTGCACTGCCTCCAGAGAGTACAAATAACAGCAGCCAAACTACTGCCAAGACTGGTAAGATATGAACACATCACCCCATACAGTCCACTGGCTTCCAGTCACAGGCAGCATACAATTTACAACATGTTGCATCACCCACCGAGCCTTCAATCGCAGGGGGAAAGACGTAACCTAGAAGAGATTCATGGAAGATACTACGATCATATGAGGCAGCCTTGACAGCTCCAGGATACATCAGGAAACACTTAAGCAGATCCTCCTTTGCAGTTAAGGGTACACCATCCCCAAATAGCTGCACACACAGAAAGATCACTTCATCTGCTGTCAACCTTTGAAAATATGGCTGTTCAATACAACGCAAGAAGGAACACATGGGCACATCAGGTCCCTCACTTGTGGCCTAGCCTAATTTAAAGATACAAACTGAAAAGCAGCTAGATTAGCATCAACTGACATGACCATGGGACTTAACAGCCAACAAGCCAAACAATTGAGGAACAGAACACACCTCAGGTTGGACACTCTGAATTAATGGCTAACCTGTTCAAAATAACAGGCCCTTAAATCAAGCTAAGCAAGAACGTACTGCTGAGTGAAAAACTGATAGAAGAGATTCCACATCATCATAAAATAAGCAAACCAATGCCTTTTGTTACTGCTTATTCAAAAACTGACAAGTGATCTTAGACAAAATAAACAAGGGTATACCTTTTTGGTAGAACAGATCCCAAATTACCAGAAAAAAAGAGCATGACTTTTCAGTACTGCTCATTTGAAATGGATATAGATCAGCTAGTAGACATGTACTTTGCCTCCAACAAACTACTCCTCGAAAACCCATTTATCACCCACATGCCAAACCACACACAGCAGTGGACCAGCCTGGCCTCTAAAACCCAACCACACCAATCTCTATTCCTCACTGACCTGCTCATAATATAGCCCTCTACACAATCAACAGTGTGTGCAGGGTTAAATTAGTTAGCAAGCAACCAAGAGTGAATGTACCTATTACACACCCCTTGTACTCTACCCAAATTCGACCCTAGAATCCTACAAGTACACAGAGAACCTTTGTATCCAATCTGCATGCATGAACACCTCAGATTTCGCATCTTGCTGCTTTTCAATTAGTCCTATGGCTGTCAGTCTCTTTCTCTCGTCTAGCATTGAACCCTTTGATGTTACTCCTCCTTCAACTATTTCACACCAACTTCAACACTATTCCCTCCTCCACACCACTGCTCCCTCCTCCACACCACTGCCCCCCTCCTCGCTACTACTCTTACCTCCACACTACACAAACTCCCTCCTTTCTCACAGTAACATCCACTTCAATCACTCCTTACCAATCTCTCTACACACCCGCCACACAAACATGCACACTCACACTGCTGTACCACTACTACCACTCTCTAGCCAATACCTCATCTACCCCACAAATGGCCTGCACAGTCCACTGCTCCTTTTTCCTTCCTGCTGGTCTCTTGATCACCCCTCACCTTCACCTCTGACCTCACTCACCCTTCCTGTATATATCTCCCTTTTTTGGCCAATACTGGTTCCCTTTTCAGTCTAAGAGCTCCTACCACCTTACACTACACACAGACACACACACACACCCACAAACGGCAACACAGGCTTAGCCATTAGCACAGTAAACAATCCATGACTAAGATCTCCTCTTTAGTCCTATCACATTCTCCCCCATCAGCAGCTAACCCGAGCCAAAGCACTGTAATCAATCAGATCTTGAGTACTTCTCTATAGGTAGCATACTGCCAAATTTCTCCAAAAAATCCATAGAAAGCAGATTGGCATACTTCCAACTTGCGCCCATAAACACCACAGGCTTTGCATCTGCCTCTATTTATTTCCAACTGGGTTTGGGGGAGGTGTCTATGCCTCCTCAGCAGTACGTTTTCGCTTCATTTTCTAGAGAAGTATTCAAGATCTGATTGATTACAGTGCTTTGGGTCTGGTTAGCTGCTGATGGGGGAGAATGTGATAGGACTAAAGAGGAGATCTTAGTCATGGATTGTTTACTGTGCTAATGGCTAAGCCTGTGTTGCCGTTTTTGGGTGGGTGTGTGCGTCTGTGTGTGTAGTGTAAGGTGGTAGGAGCTCTTAGACTGAAAAGGGAACCAGTCTTGGCCAAGAAAGGGAGATATATACAGGAAGGGTGAGTGAGGTCAGAGGTGAAGGTGAGGGGTGATCAGGAGACCAGCAGAAAGGAAAAGGGAGCAGTGGTCTATGCAGGCCATGTGTGGGGCAGGTGAGGTATTGGCTAGAGAGTGGTAGTGGTACAGCAGTGTGAGTGTGCATGTTAGTCACCAAAACTGGAAGATTGCCACCGGAAAAACAAGTAGCTAGAGTACATGACCGCCAGCATTAAAATGGAGACTGAATAGGGGTGGGGCTAAAATCCATCTTAAAACCGTCAAGAGGAAGTCCCAACCCTCAGCAGGATTGTTTAGCCAGAGATTGGCCAAGGGGAGCATGTGACAAGGAAGGCCATTGGTAGCCAGGAGGAGGATCGTGGGAAGGAGGGAATCTGGCTATAAAATCACACCTGGCACAGACATGATTGGAAGGTGTGTGGCTGAGGACAGGTGGAGCACTTGTTGACCAAGAGGCCATTCAAAGGGAAGACGGCGGAGTGGACTGGAGTACTAAGGAGACTGTCAGTATTCTGCGAGAGTGCAGGTAAGGTATTATTTGTAAGAGAGTGGTAGCTGATGAGTGTAGAGTGGAAAAGGGAGTGTGAAAGTTGAGATATAGAGAGGGGAGAAGTGTAAGGGAATTGTGAGAGGAACGAGTAGAAGTGATAGGGAGAGAATATATTGTAGAAGACTTTTTTGAGTGTCCAACGCGACAGTTGGAATAGTGGTAAGGACAGAGTGAATCAGGAGAAAGGTAGTTGGGAGAGACATGTGGAGAGATTGTATAAAATCAGGAGACAGATGAGTAGACACTGGTCATTGAGGGGGAGATGTGCGAGAAGAGTGAGTGCAGGTTGAGAGGAGGGAAGTGTGGGTCGTCTGATGTGATGAAGGAAGGGAAAAGAAGTAGAGGGGATAATGTAGGAGCGAGGAGAAGATAAGATCATGGAGGGAGAAGAGAGGAGACTGATATAGACAGAGTAATAAAGACAGAAAGCAAGAGAGAACGTGTGAGGGGGAGACTGGAGGAGAAATCCAGGTGCAATCAGTCTGCTGGCCAAAGGGAGAGGATCATTTAGAACTTTTCGTGAGGGTGCCAGACAGAGAAGGCTGCAGCCTTTAGGTTTCCCTCCCAGAATATAGATGGCTTTAGTATACATTGGGAACGTCATGAGGCTAGGGATGCCTGGGTTAGGGCGGAGGGAGCTCATAGCCATAGGGACACCTTAGTCTTATTCATCCCAGTCCTCCTGACAAATTAGTTAAAAATTCAATGAAGCATGACCAACTGGACATTGATTATTGTCTGTTGATTATTGAGACCATCTATGACAGAGTGCAGAAGCCATGTTACACACAATACAGCAAATCATTAGCCCATGAACCTAGCTTTGCCTTTATTGTTCCTAGGTAAAGTTGCAGACTGTTGGTGGAGCAATAAAAAGTTACTCACCATAGTGATTGGAGTACTTCTAGTTCATGGCACGCTTTCCTCCATACTTTATGGGCGTCCCTGGATGATGATGGGATCTGAACCTTTTTGCACAAAAAAAAATGTGAAATTCCCCTTTAAACTTTGAAGCTTGGGGGTTAGGGGGGCCTCAGCTGCAGGTGTGACCACGCTCCACTAGACCGCCGCCTGGCACCTCACTTCAGTCCCCCCTTTTACCTGTTAGAAGCCAGATTTGGGGTTGAATGACCGAGGTAAAAATGTTTCGAGCGAGAAAAGACTGAAGATTATTTTTTCTAAATAACCTTCAGTCTTTTCTCCCCTGAACATTTCAGACTTGGCCAAACTCCTTCCCACACCTACACCCCAACCGCCTACTTACATTGCCTCCCACATGCTGGTCCCTACGACGCTGGTTCCCTTTCACGTCCGTGATCGGGAACCGGCGCCGCAGGGTCCTTTCCTTTTTTCCCTTTTTTAGGGTCAGCTGCAGGGGTGTCCCCCGCAACCCTCATTCATTTTACTGTATAGTATAGTGTGCGCGGGATTGCGCGGGGCACTCCCCAGCCCTTGTTTTGGGGGGGGGACTGCTGAAGGGGACACCCCTGCAGCCCTAGACCTAATTGAAGAGACCTACCCTACCAAAAGTCAAACTTTTAGAAGGTAGAACATTTGGTAGTACTATTTCTGACTTTTGGTTAGGAAGGTCTTTTCAATGCGGTCTTTTTGGACGAAACCGGACGACAGGCTGCAGCCGAGTGCTTTTTAGAGGGATGGATAGTGGTTTGTATGGAGGAAAGTGGACCATGGACTAGGAGTGTCATTACTTTGAACAACTTTTTATTACTATGTCCTTCTCCCTTTGACTCCATACTGTATGGGCAATTTCAAAGCACCACCTAAACTGGGAGGAATATCATTTGTTTCCCACTGAAAGTAAACAGATTCTTTAATACTGCTTGTTCAAAAGCATCACCTGACCTGGCAAATATGTCTAAACAACAGTGCTTGTAGAAGGCGGAAGGCAAGTCCCATGTAGCTGCCTTGCTGATAACTTGCCTGGATGGCAGTCTATGGAAAGCTACTGCTGTGGCTTTTTCCCTGACCTCATGCGCATGGAGACCTACAGGTGGGTGCTTTATTTCGAAATTTCTATGCTACTGAGATGGTAGAAATCATCCATCTGGTAATGGAGGCTTTTTAATACTTGATAGTAGAGGAACTCTAGAATGCATTTTAAAGAGCTTCTGACTTTCTGAACAATTTAAAGGGGAAGTTCGCTCAGAAATTGTACTGGCCCAATTGATCAGGCATATGTTTTTGAGCATACATCGATCTTAAAAAAAAAAAAATCATATGAATCTTGCTTTAGTTTTCCTCGCTTTTACATATGTGAAAACGACGGGTTGGGTACCGCCATCTTGTGCTAATCTGATCCGTTGATCCATCGCCCCAAGTTCAAGTGCCCTTGTGGCAGTAATTCAGATCAGCTGCTCTCTAAAGCTGATCTCACTAGACGCTTACTCCCCTTTTCACAAAGCCAATGCACGTTTCATGTCAAACTGCTCTGTGCGCAATCTATTGGCGTGTCTCCATGCAAATGCCAAGACGCCTCTTTCCTCATCAAGTATAAACAACCCCTTTCTGATCACACAACGTTGGCGTTTCTTTGTCCTTCGTGTCAGTATATTTAATTTCAAGCCTCCCTGACTTGCTTCTGCTCCGTTCAGCTATCTTCCAAGCACGACGCACTGAAAACAGGTCCTTATACAGCCTAAAATGAATTAACTCAGTAGTTGCTTTTTATTTAAACATTTCTTAGATTATGTGCAAATGTCTTTACCAAACCATATTTAAATTCCAGTTTAACATGGCGTGTTGTTTACATGTTTCTTTGCAAACTTTCAAAATTGTGCCTATTAATCTTGTATTTGCACGATGGGTTTTTGTAACATGACTGTTTCTTCTCTTGTCTTTCTTTAACCCCTTAACTGACATGGGTTTTCCGCCCCGAGTGCCAAGGCCTTTTTTGGTGATTTTGGTATGTCGCCATTCAATCCCTTGTAACTGTTTTGTTACAAGAGATATCTAGGCCAAATTTGGCCCCTTTTCTTTCCCACATCTAGCTGGTCGTAACGCCACCGATCATAATTTGTTGTAGGGGGGTGAGAGAAAATAATGAAAAATGGAGAAAATGTTTTTGTTTTTTTCAGAAAATGGCAATAAAATGATGTACAAAGAACCCTGTGTTTTTCTTCCCTTGTAAGATGTGCTGTATTCAACATTTTCTAGGCTTTCAAGAACAGGTTGAGTGGAAACCAAAAAAACATATTTTGATATGGTTACGAGCCATTTTGTGAGAGGTAGGCGATTTTTACCTTTATTGTCCAATAGGACTTGCGTGGACGGAATGGTAGATAAGGCTAGGAAAGCTGAATGGGAAGCCAGAAAGGCATACATTTCAGAAAAGTAGACAAAATTCCAAGTTTAGGACGGGGTGATTTGCACAGGTCAGGAAACAACTATGTAGGGAAAAATTCCATAGTTTGGGGAAAAATCGGAAGAATGACAGAAAAAAAAGGTATGTGGTGGACATGGTTGGCCCGGTACAGCAATGGCGTCTGTGAATTTTGAGAAAAGCAATGCTCCGCCACATTCCCCCGACTCTTACAGTTAGGAAATCACACATTTTTCGTAATGGTTCACAAAACAAGCAATACCACAAGCCAAAAACTGAGCCATGGTACACAGGATTTTTATGCTTACGGCCTAAACAGACGTACTTAGCATGTGTAAATAAGGAAAACTAATGTGGTGAGGAAGAGCAAGCGTACATTTTTGAAAGAACACAGGCAGACCTTTTGAAGGGTAGGTGACTTGTGCAGGTTACAAAAGTGTATAGTGCCTAAAGCATCGAGTAAATGTAGGTCACATTTGGGAAATTAAAGGGTTGTGTGACAAAGTGCAGCGGTAAATGTGTTTGAAACGGTATGAAAACCATGCAAACACAACAGATGTCCTACTTTCCTGCGTTTCCACAGGTGTCCCGATGAAAACGATACAGCACATGTGTGGGTGCACCTACCTGGGAGCAAAGGGAAAAGGCTAAACCACTTGTAACCCCCAAAGGGTTTGGGGAGTCAACCTACAGATGTAGGCCTAGGGTGTCCAAACAACTAAGGAAAACAGGGAAGCCCATGCATTTCCAAAAAGAGGACACCCGTGGGAAAGTACAGAGGTCTGACTTGTGCACATCGGCCCAGAATGTATTACCCACAATCCTTGGCAAAGTCAGAAATGTGGCGAAAAAACACACAATTTTCAGACATTTCACTTTGGCCACCCACCGAAACACACCGCCAACAACACATGTCCTACCATCTCGCATTCCCACAGGTGTCCCGATGCCTCACATGTGTGGGTGCACCAACCTGGGCGCAAAAGGGAAAAATCTAAACCACTGGTAACGCCAAGTCTTTCGCCAGAGCAGATTTTGCTCATGTGGACAAAGTATAGATTTGGGCCTAAGGTGTGGAAGCCACCAAGGAAAACGTGTAACCCCATGCATTTCCGAAAAGAAGACACCAGTGGGAATCCACAGAGGTCTGACTTGCACGAATCGGCCCAGAATGTATTACCCACAATCCCTGGCAAAGTCCGAAATTTGGCAAAAAAAACGCACAATTTTCAGACATTTCACTCTGGCCACCCACCGAAACACACCACCAACACCATATGTCCTACCTTCCTATGTTCCCACAGGTGTCCCGACGAAAACGGTACCTCACATGTTTGGGTGCACCTACCTGGGCGCAAAAGGGAAAAGGCATTTTTTTATTTTTTGCCCCTTCCCTAGGGGCAGATGGGCACATATGTGTGCCCATCTGCCCCCAAGGGGGGCAAAACGTACTGCCCCAGGCTTAGGGGGCCTGCGCCAATATTTCTGGTGGCCTCTCCCCCCACCCCAAATGGATGGTGGGCATCTCATGTACACTTTCCTATGGGCAGAAATCTGCCCCCAGGGAGAGCTACATGACTTGCCCCCCCATCCACTTAGGGTGGAGGGGAGAGGGCCACCCCCCTTTCATTAGGCCAAAAATTCCTGGTGGCCTAGTGGTCCCCACGCCCACCTAAAACATCATTTTCTTTTTTTGTTTGCTCTTTTTTGTTTGCCCCCTTCCCTGGGGGCAGATGATCACCCATCTGCCCCCAGGGTATTGCCCCATGCTTTGGGGGCAGGGGAGGGAAGAGGGCCACTTACATAGTAAGCAGCCCCTCTCACACTTCAGAAACAGATCCCTGGTGGTCTAGTGGGCATTGCTGGGCACGGATCGAGTTCTGCGGCTGATCCGCGCCCAGCAATGCTTCACAAAAGGTGTTGTTGGAAAGGGGACAGTCTCCCCTTTCCAACAACACTCCCCTCGATCTGAACGGCAAAACAGTGCAGCAGATTGAGGGGAAGAAAGGTGGAGACTCGCCTTTCATTTTCACTGCAGCAGCCATTTCGGCGGCCGCAGTAAAAATTACTTTCAGTTTAATGTCGGAAACTGAAAGAAATCCAGCCTGATTTGCAAAGCAGGGATCGCACAAAACAGATTGCCAAAAAGGACAAGCTATCTCGTCCTTGTCACTACGAACGTAATGTCAAGGACGAGGTAGCTTGTCCTTGGCAATTAATAAGTTAACATTGAATTTAATGTAAAACCTAATTTCGTTACTGTATACAAACAAAAACATTTTTATTTTTCTCACTGTTGATTTTGTACTTCTTCAATATTCAGGAACTATGGCAACAATTCAGCCCTACCAGTACATGTCTGAATATACAGAAGAGGAGATCCTTGAAAGAGAAAGAAGCCGAGACGATGGGGAATGAGTTGAAAGTCGTGACGATCAATCACCGGAGACTGAACCCTGTCGCATGGAAGACGTTCCCACATGTTGTACCTGCCATCGTTGTGAAGTGTTGCCAACTGTGGTGGAGAACTGGTGATGCAGAGAAAACTCTGGCTGCTCGGCCTACACTGTCAAAGAAGACACACCACCACCATGCGTTACCGAGCTGCATAAGTTCTGTGTTGCGAATTATGATGGTCCTTATGCACGAACTTCGAGCTACAGTTCGCCCTTGTAATCCAAATAACGAGTACTTTTAGTCTATGTATGTTGTATGTTTGACAACTGAGACGGCTAACATTTCATGTTGATCTTCTCGAAGATTTTTTTCTGTAAATTTAATACATTTCTTGTACTAATCTCAAACCAAAGTATCCATCACTAGATTCATCGTCTGGACAATTACGTTTCTTTCACTTTGAAGTTAAATACCATATTTCCCTACGTCCGTTTTTGGTGGAATGGGGGTTCACATTTCTAATTGATCCCTACTTGAAATCACAAGTACTGTCAGTACTTTGCACAAGTAATTCAAACAAAATCAATGCAATTATTGGGTTTATTCAAGCAAACTATTTCTGTATCCCTCACACAGGTGGTACAGGTTTGTGGCCTATAGTGCGGTTACATGGTGGATTCAAGGAAGACTGGGATTCTGCGATCAACGATTAATACCTGCCTGTGCGGTTCGAGCCATTCGTGAGGAATTTCCCAGTGACTACGGCAAACAGAGTGGAGTTATACAGACAGTACCTCAACCACAGCAGTATAATTAGTAGTTTATCATTGCCATCCACTTTACCAAACTAAATAACTGTTTTTTTAAATGAGTTCATATGAAAAGTTGCTAGACATTTTTTAAGTCCACAACACGTCCAAACATCTAAGAGGATCATGAAAGACTGGTGCGCTCGCACCGTCCACTTCTATCCCCCCCATTCGGTATTCACTCCTGGGTGTGCACTCGCAAGGGTGCTGGGTGGATGGGAACGCACAAGGTGCCGAATACCATATACACCTCAAAGATTTCTTTCACACAGGGACCATTGGCTGCATGGCCACCCCATACCCGTTGTCTCCAGGCACCCCTTTGAAGACCTCATCCCTCCAATCTAGATATTTATGTGTCCTTTGACTAGTTACCAGGCCTATTGCGTTGCATCATGCACATCCATCCCCCTTCCTGTATATATGGCAGTTCGCACCTGTTGCCGTGGGCTCATAATGGGGCTGCACTAGCTGGAATGAGGATGTCAAACATTGGCATCGAGGATGGGTGGGTGTGACCAGACATTCACATACACACCCACTTTTTTAAACCTTTATAAACACCTTGAAAGTCACCAAGAAGACATCTCTGCAATCTACAACGGATATTTTCATCTATACACTTGTTACCTGGCTTGCTGAATCAGCTCATCTGTTCTTAAAGGTAAGGGTTAGTCAACTAATGGTTTCTGGAGTGTCATAATTTTCTGCTCAGCAACTTTCTATTGCTATACACTCATTGTACCCCATATTGTCATTTTAATTTATCTGAAATACTTGACCATTATCAACCGTCCTATGTATTTCTATCTCTGGAATTAGCACATATCATTATAGAGTATTGTTTTCAAATGTAATGTTTAAAAGTCCATGTTTTCTTTAGGTGGCTCAACGTTTGTTCAATGTAGTCGTAATATGTTTCTGCTTGTGGTGGAACAATGATTTCTGACTAATTTGATCGCTGTGATGGTTAGACCCGGTTACAGGGCATTTTTTTAAATAAAAAAGTTTACTATCAAAGCTATGTGATGGTCGATTTACTCATTTTGATACTTTATTAATTGTAATATTTCTTTATATTTTTTAACAGATCTGAAGGACAATCCAAGAATGCGTTCATCTATCGTTTTTGTTTGCCCTGATATCAGCCATGTCAAAACACATGGCACAGTGATGCATGTATTTCCAAAGGATTTCAATTTAATAAGAACGTGGCTGTTGAACTGCATATTTTCAGTGTCCGAGATGTATAGCAG